>NC_081413.1:656217106-656527662 GCF_030272615.1 Cryptomeria japonica
TAGAGAAGACACTGAGGAAATAAAAGAGAAATTAAAGATGATTTGGAGAAAGAAGGAAATTGTGTCAAATAAAGAAAGCACCTTACCTACCGAGTTAGGTGCTCCCACTCCAAATTAATTGATAAAGGTATGAAGGGACTGCATTGTCACAAGGTTAAATCTTAAATAGTTCCTATTTTAGTATGTACTGAATTCAAAATCGGCATAGTGAGATGTAGTAGTAAGTTTGAAATTCTATCAAAGTCTTTTGGAGCACTTTATAGGAAAATTGTTAAGTCGGTGAATTCAGGAAGCCTATCAAGTCGATATATGAAGGAAATCTGGTTACTCGGTTAAAGTGCAAAAAAAAGGGGAAAGAAAGTTAAGTGAACCAAGTGCATTTAATGTCTTTGACCTAACTTGCACAGAGCCTGATAAGGTATTTTTGAGTACTTAAAAGGTTTTTCATGGTCATTTTCATTCACCAAGTTTTTGAGAAGCAAAGCAGAGCGAATCAAGGGGATCAAACCATCTTCAAAGAAAAATCTAAGGTATTTACATCGAATCTCATCGCATTGCTAAGATGGTTTACCGAATTCATTAAGTTGTTATTATCTATTGAGTGTGAAGCGTCTGCTGTTTGTTTATTTCTCAAACCCTAAGGTTCCTGTGTCAATCTTTATCTGAAATCAAAATGGCATCTAAGATCCTAGACCCCATTGTTGTCACAAATGTAGAAAAGCCCTCACTAAAATACTCTTTGACTCCCAAAATTGCATCTGAACTGGATGACAAGACTTCTTTTTCACTCATTCGGGATCAAGTCTTGTTAGTCGAGGATGTGAGATTCTTCACAAAATGTCATGTTGAAGAACTCGATCATGTTGAGATCAAAGATGCATATGATGAATTGTGCACAGATGGTAAAATGGATAGCAAGTATGAGCATATCAAAATCAAGGGATTGACTAAAGCCCTAACCTATCCCGGTGTGTTCAAACCCCAGTGGGTCAAGTTTTTACTAAGCCGAGTGCATGATGATTTCATGTGGCTACAAGAGCAACCGTTTAAGATCACTAAAGAAATCATTCATCTGATCACTGGATATCCTATCTATGATCATGCCCAAGCACAGAAAATGATATCACAGAAGGAATTGATCAGTTTGACTAGAGTTGAATCGGATTACAGAGGTTTGAAGTTGAACAATGTCACTGATCTTGAACTCAAATTTGCCTTTAGAGTAATTGGTTACTGTTTCTTCCAATCAGCAAGGGAAAACAGTGTACCCTATGTAGCAGTGGACTTAGCATACAAAATTGTTAAGAAAGGCATGAAAATTGACTTGTGTGAAGTATTGTTGAAGAACTTGTTCGAAAATCTGAACATAATTAGGAAGCCGAAGAAGAACAACTCGGCAAATACTCTAAAATTTGGATCACTACTTGTATGTATGTTTTTCTACTTTGAGAATTTTTTTCCAATAGGTGGTAAAGTTGTTTGGGAACTACACTGACCAATCACCCATCAGATCAATGACTTCATCAAGAAATTAGGTGATAACTTTAATGATATAATGGATGATTACTTCAACAAGTTCCAAGAGAAAATGCATAACAGGTACCGGATTCCACCATAGCTGGTAGAAAAATACAAAGATGAAAAATGTTTTGAGGTCGACACCGATTACTATTATGTGAATGTTGTGGAATTGAGGACTCAATCTTTGTCACCCATGGGTTACGAGATTGATTTTGATATCACACAATAGAAAATTTATGCCTATCTATCATTGCCAAGGCATACTACCGAGCTGAGGTATGGAACCTATGAAGAGATGAAGGAAAAAGTAAAAATGAGCATTGTAGTACCTAAGGCTACAAGAAAAGCTACAAAGATTATTAAGGCATTAACTGAGAAATTTGGAGAAGAGTCTTCCTCCACACCTATCAAAGGAGTTCTAGCCATCACCAAAGAGGAGACAAAAGGCCAAGAAGAAGCCATAACACTTAGCACCGAATTGCCTAAGGGAAAAGTGTTGAAGAGAAAGAAAAAGGACACTTCAATGGCCCTACCAACCCCCCTAACAAAGAGACTTAACACAAGTGCATCTGCTGCATTACTGAGTAAGAAACAAAAGGTTGTTGCCATTCCTAAGGTAGCTAGAACTTACAAGAAATCTACTCGGAGACTCATTTTGCCAAAAGAGTCGAGTGATACCGAATCTGAAGATGCAAATAAATTTCAGATTGTGAAAAGCAAGAAGGTAGATGTACATAGTGTAGAAATTTTTTGTAATAATATAAAGGAATATGGTGGATTTGGTGGATTCAGATTTGTCAAATATGAATCTAGATTTGCTGATGAAAAGAGGCAAATTGAAGAAGCTGTCATTTGTACACTTCTCAAATTCTGAGTTGTCCCATTAGAAGTATGTAATTCTATTCCTACGGAATTATATGCACATATTGAAACTAGATGGCAATACGCCCTAGACTCGGAGAAACAAATCAGAGAAAGAAGTTTGGTGCATCTCTTTCTTGATATGTTGGTTGATGAAATAAAAGAACATCTGACAAACAACCAAACTCAATTTACAGTAAAACAAAAGGCCTTGAAATTGATGAATGGCCTGTATATAGAAGTGGAGAAGGAAACAAAAGAGAAATGGAAGACCATCTTTCAAAGAAAGAATGCTGGTGAACAATCTATAGTGGAAATAGTCGATGTAATCGACCAAGAGCCTGATGTCACCGAGAAAGACCCTACTGTCACCATTCAAATAGATGAAGATATCATGGATGCAGAGGCACCTGAACAAGAAATGATAGAAGGCAATGCTTATGCAAAACTTGTCTCCAATGAATCTGTTTTGGAACAAGTTCAGCCTTACCCACTGATCAATCAACCTACTACAACTGAAGCTCCTCGGGCTATAGGTGAAGGCACCGAAGTTCAAAAGTCTATAGCAGAAGGTACTTCACAAGAACAAACCTCTCAAGCACCTTCTAGCACGGAAAATGTTACAGCTAAGACACCAAGCACCGAGACACCAAAGGACACTACCAAGGCTAAAGAAACCGACAAAAGTGTTGTCTCTACAGAGCAACCTATTGAGGGTCCTCAAGCCTCTCAAGCTATTGTAGTGGTTCACCCGATGAAAGGTAAAGAAAAGAAGTTGAAGAAGCATAGTTTCAAAATTGATTTATCAAAACCAATAGTGTTGCCCAATGTAGACATCTCGACATTGAAAGAGCAAGAGCTCAATGAATTCGGTGAACTATGCAAAGCAAAGGTCGAATAGGAGAAGCAATTGGCCATACAAAAGAAGAATAAAGTACTTCAGAAGGTCAAGACCTTACTATCAGATAGGCTACCTTCAGCTACAGTATCAATTGATGCAGCCATCCATATTCAATTGGATGAACTCCTAAATTAGATTGAGACATCTAGAGTAGATGCATCCGAATACTTGAGCAAACTAAAAGACAAGGAGCTAACTGCTAAAATGATAGAGGAAGTACAGAGATCCATTGTTGTTGGTAAGGTAAAACTTGTCAAATTTATTGCTGAGTTGTCCCCTCAACTCAAGCACATTCTTTCATTATTTCAGAAACTCTGCACATTTTCTTTATTTCATTAAGACATTAAGAATAAAATAGAAGCAATTGAGAAAGAGATCACCGATCTCTCAAATAAGTTGACCCTTGTGCCCAATTCAGTTCAGAATTTTTATACTAAGCTACAACAGCTCATGGCTCAACAATTGGAACTGAGGAATGAAGAACACAAGATTAGGATGGACATAATGACACTTTAAACATTATTCCTTCCTCATGTTTCAACCGTTCAAGAATAGCTAAACTGAACCACTTATCTCTCTACTACATAAGAGGGAAGCACTTTAGATGGCTTAATTTCATTATTGGCTAATATTAATGCACAAAATTCTTTAATGGATAGTGTAAAGGATGCACTCTCTGTCGCTCTCACCGAAGCCAAGACAAAGTACAAATCCATTTTTGATCAGTTGCCACCTCCCAAAGGTAACAAAATTTTGATCTTTGTCAAAAAGGGGGAGTATATTAGAGTATATCATCAAGAGTTTATAGTATTCAAAGTATCAAACAACCGGAGTGTAGTATACAGAGGGAGTATACTGAGCAGAGAATGAGCAGAATAAGCAGAGTATCCAAGAGCAGTGAACAGAGGAAAGAATAGTGATTACAGAGTATTGATCACCGAGCACACATTACAGAGTTTTGTATAGCATATTGATAAGGGGAGTATATTTGATTATACTATTTCAATGACTAATGTATATACTGCATGTGCAGTCAAATTTTGTAAAGTATACAGATTTTTGAGTAATGAATTTGAAAGTAGTTTTGTCAAACATCTCAACTAATGTCAAAAGGGGAGATTGTTACTACTTATCAAATTGCCATTAGTTTTATATACAAAGTCATTCTATATACTCTAGTCGGTTACCCCTACCGAAATATTTAATCGGTATGAACAGCCTAGTCGGTTACAGAAGGAAAACAGTCACAAAGCCCAGTATACACTGAGTTGTCTACCGAGTGTTATTTCATGTCTACCAAGCAGTAAAGATAATACACCGAGTTGATATACACCGATTGAAACGTGTTACCAGATTCATTGAACCTAGACACACATATGAAAATGTGTTACAAGATGGAGGCACACAAAACTGCTATCACATTAGAAATTGCACATATAGATTTTGTATAATTTTGAGGTCATCTAACCAATGAAATATCTTGCATGGTTATTTATTCGTGAAATCATGTTTGTAAGATTGAAGAAATGAATTAGATCACCCACATAAGAAGTCTATTTATACATCATGAATTTAGGGTTATAAAGAGATGTGAATATGAGAAATGTGTGTGCATGTGTATGAAGCAAGACTAATGTGATACATGAAAAATCACAGAGTATTATGACTGTTATAGAGACACAGAGGTCACCGAGAAGGTTATCAGAGAATAGTCAAGGAACAGAGTAAACAGAAGGGTTTACCAAGTTATTTTATGAGTTACCGAGGTATGCTATAGGCAAGGTAATCTTACTTTGAGCACATAGAATCTGCTACAGCATTTCAGATGTAAAGTTGCAGATATTTGTAAAGTCTTATTGTAATATTTTGAAGTTGTAAGAGAAACCTTTAACAGGGTAAAAGACTCTAACCAAGTCTATAAATTGTAAATCCTTTAACCAGGTGCTACACTTATATAGTGTTGTATAAATCCTTTAGTAAGGTAGATCTAACTGATCTTAATACTCCTAACAGGGTAAGCTATCAGAAATAGCTAAATGTAGCTCTAACCGAGCACTCTTTATTATTGCAGTAGTGAAGTTGTGGGTGCCATCCCCACCACAGTTTTTCTCTCTAACCAAGAGTTTCTGCGTAACCAAAATATATGTGTTATGGAGTGAATCATGTATGATTGTTACTCATTTGTTTTAGCTTTATATTATGTTACAGTAGTTTTTGGTTTATGCATAATAGTTAAGATATTGTTGAGAAAAGGATTTGAAATACTGATTCACCCCTCCCCTCTCAATACATTATCTTTCCATATTGGGCCTAACACAAAGTGCTTGTTTTCGATAGGTGTTGACATCAATGACAAAACCATACCAAAATACCAACACTAACTTGGTACTGAGAGGGGGGGGGGTGAATTAGTATAGACAAAAATACAGTCCTAAACCGGTTTGACAATAGACACTTCAAATGACTGGCAAACAGTGACACTGGTTTGAAATAGAGTGCAACTGGTAAAGATAAGAATGACTGGGACAAGCATTAACCAGTTACTCACTTAGCTTTTCACTCAGCTCAAGACTACACTACCATTTCACCCTTATGCAAAAAAAGGTAATCTATCATCAGATTATAATAATAGCTAGTTCAACATGTTTTATTGACAGGCATGAAACACATAACCATTATATGCTTGACAGACAATAGCAAAGCATTACAAGATAAAAGCATCAGACATGACACACATATTTTTCACGTGGAAACCCAACTGGGAAAAACCACGGTGGGGATGAGTACCCACAAGTTGTTTTTGAATTCTTTAGAAGTCCACTCTGTTAGGAGCCTCTTCCGGTTAGAGACATTACAATAGGTTCTGCTAGGAACCGATCTTGTTAAGGATCACCTTGTTAGAGGATTTCAAGAACTCAATAGCTAAAGGATTTTGAACTCAATAGCTTTGAATTACCCTCTTAAATGATTTATAGCGAGCCGGTTAAGGCTACCTTGTTAAGGGATTTTCCAACTGTTGAGGTGGTTAGAGATCAATAGGTATTACAATGATCTGGTAACAACACTCAATGCCAATGCAGATCCGCTTAAGCTCCTCTTTACCTTCTGCACTTACACTCTGCAGGTATCACTTCTCTTCTTTTGGTCTGACAAGAATCACGTATCCCTTCTCTTGGATACACACACACAACTTTTGCCAACAACCTCAGAAAGAGACACAACATTGACCTTATAGGAAAACAGATAGGTCGGTAGCATAAACCCTAAACCCTAAACCTGTTAGGTTAAGGAATTCAAACGGTTCAATCTTGACCATTGAGAACACTCCATTAATTGCAACAGTCTTGATCCAATCTCAAGATATTCTCCATCATCCATTTTCACTGATTTCATGGTGGCTAATAACCCATCACACGTTATCACCATTTTACAGACTTCACACATTCTTGAGGTAGATAGGAACAATCTCCTTCATACAAGATCCTTCACGCGCACAAGGCTGACATGGCAACATGATCTGTTCTTCATTACAATGATAACTCATCACACAATGTCACTGGTTGAGCCACACAAGCTCGAAGCACTTAAACCGGAAACCTTGAAGTTGAGACTACCAACTGGTAGTCATACATTACTTCCATGTGTCAGTTCCCATAACCATATGCCGGTTCACCTTGAACAAGCACACTGCTTCAGTTTGGCACTAATGTTGGTTCATAGTGTTCTACCGGTTCTCTCATATGTCGGTTCTCACTTCTTCAACATATTGACATCAATGACAACATACAATATCATTATGTCCACATACTGGTTCACATAATGCCAACAATTTATACATCCCACTAAACATAAAAGTCAAACTAATAAATAGAACATGAACCATAATTAAATAAACCAAAGGCTCATGAGTGAATTAAATAACCAAATAAACATTGAATACCAAATAAATATTAAACCATAGACAATTAAATAAATAAATAAACAATTAAATACCAATAAAAGTCAAATCACAAATATCAAATAAATATAAAACCATAGCATAGGCTAAACAATAAATATTAAATCATAATAAAATAAATAAACATTAAATATCAAGTAATTAAATACCCAAAAAGGCAAGAATCTGATAAATTAAATTAAACATTAGATAATCAAATAATCAAATCACTATTAATCAAAATAATTGAAATTTTTTTTTTGAACTATTTAATCTGGCATCAATAATCTTATAATAAATCTCTACATAATAGAATTAACAAACTAATACTAGCATACTCCCAACATAGAAGAAACCAAGCTTACTAATTGACATGGTGACTTATGCCAAGATGCTAATCACTCACAGTGAACAACTTAGACCTAGAGTATGTGAGGGGAACTTGTATCAACTCTTAACCACATGCCATTGGGATTTAAAGACATGCTCAGACCTGTGGAGCTAGGTGGAGTCGGTGTCTGGTACTTGCAAATCCTGCATCCATAAAGAAACGATATGACACATGCATATATATATTATAACAGACAAGGGTTAGAGAATCACAATGACACATTCTGCTTGCAATGAGTGATGTGACACCGTCTCTATCCCGAAAACAATCATACAACAATTAAACACACCATAAGATCATCTTGTGATAGATAATCATTAAATATGGTTAGTACATCAAAACATCATCAAGTGCATGATTAGTATAATTCAGGAGTATAGTAAGCCATGTAAAATCCAACAAACATATGAACACGTATATGATCCATCAACAATTATTCTCATAAAATCACATGATCAATAATGATAGTATCAACATCATATAAATCATCCAAAATAACTTATGCCCAATAACGTCTATCATCCTAATGCGTAACTAAAACAAATTTATAATCATCATCCAAATCATCATAAATAGTCGAGATAAGTCTATCACGCATGGAATAAAAGTCAACTCTAATAAAAAAAAGTCAAGTCAAGGGTGGACACTACATGTTGTGGATGCAAAAGACCTGATACTAACTTGAATGTTGATGATTTGCATGGATATCCATAGAAGGGATATCAACAGATCTTTTGATTATTCTTTTGTGGTGGCCGAGGGTTTACACAATGCCTTATTTGATTTCAAAATTGGGAAGTTAAATATTTTTATGTATTATTCTCTTTTAGTGCACATATTCTTGTACAAAGGTATTAATTTATGGCTTCTTGATTTAAAAATTAATACTATGGCTAGAGGAGAATTCCTCTTGGTTCATGAATGGACCTATATTTGGAACTCACACATGAATGAGTCCAATTTTATCACTTTTGAGAATCTTTTTGTTATAAATCTTCTTAGTATTTTGTAGAAGAAGGTTTGGTGGGGTCTAACCCAAGAGGCTAAAAAATTTCTCAAGCCTAAGGACTTTAAGCCTCAACTAGAAATCACTCACAAATGGGGGTCATGGTTTTATTTTAAGGACCACACTATCATAAGAATTTTTGGTAGCCCTTTTACCCCTAGATGCTTTCCTATTATTGTTCAAGACAAGGTGGCTTTCTTAGAGATAATGTATGAACTTGTTGAATCAGATAAAGCTTTGGTAGGGGGATCACACAAGAAAGGGTCAATGACCCTATCACAAGTAGTGATTGGGATGTATCATTTTCTCAACAGGAAAGTATATGAAATCCTTGACTCTCTGCCAAATAGGTATAGGCTTCCCTAGGCTAAATATACATTCTATGATTTTGAATGGCTTGTCAAGAGGCTTGGCAAGGCCAAGGCAAAAGAGAATCAATGAGATGAAGAGAATGACGAGGACTTGATAATAAATGTAGTGAATTATGAGGAAGTATTGAAAAGAAAGGAAAGATGGTACAATATAAATTATGTAGAGAACAGAAGATGGAGAGAGGACAACTCATATTCATGGCCTTCACAAGCACTACTGATTCTAGAGGCTAGAATGCAACAAAATTTTGCTACTTATATAGATGTTGATAGAATGTCTCTACCTCAAGAAAGGCCATGCTTTGATGTTATACCTCTAGTACATGTAGTGGAGGAAGAAAGAACAAAATCCCCTCAATCAATTGGTTCTCCCATTGACCTTTCCTCTCCTCCATTGATTCATCCAGAACCTCCTCCCATAGTTGCTCTTGACCCTAAGGCATCAATATCACACCCCTCCCCTTAAGATAGGTTTCTTGTAGAACCATACAAGAAGAATACCATGGTTGCATCATCTTCTAGTGGCCCTCTTTTCCAAGTACACGAGAGACCAAGGGATGTCACTCCATTATGCATTATTTCCCTAAGGAGGGAAATTCCATTCCCATCCTATTGAGGCTTTAAATTAAAAGGGGATGAACCTCTAACTCCTCACAAATTTCACACAATGATAGGGGTCACCATTCAATAGCCTCCTAGGGAGTGGACCCTTGTGTGAGGCCCTACCCTGAGCCTATCATAGTACTTCTTTATTTTTCACTATAGACTTATCATTTGATACAATACTTTCCCGCACTATTGATTTTGAGACTATTTGATAGATGATTTGATAACATTGGATATGATATATCCCATATTATGTTTGGTTTCAATACTTATGTTGATGTTACGATAAATCATGTATGCATGCCTAAATGATGATGGATTTATATGAATTGAATGATGTTGCAATTTAGTAAATGGTAACATATGGATTGTTAGCAAAGTTAATTTGATTATATCCTTATTGTTGTTTGATAAATAGATCGAACCATGATATGAAGTGAAATTGAATGCTATGTCTTTTAAATTGTTTTCTTTTATATATGTATGCATATTATTTTGGACCTACTGATGTGTGGGTTTAGATGTGTAGGATATTAATCCATGTGACCATGGAAATATGTGGGACAACTAGAGCCAAACGTATGTGTGATTATGAAGCCAAGCTTTCTTATTTGGAGAGATAGTACCTCATTTGTAAAGTGTTTATTTTTGTATAGGTAAATAAATGTGTGTGTATTAAATTTATTTATTTAATTTAAATTTATTTTCACCTCGAAAAGACAGGTCCAACTATATGTTGATGTGTTGTATTTTAAGTGTGACACATGGCACTTGTAATGTGTTGTGAGTTGGCATGTGACATGTCTTTGAGAGGGAAATGTGAAAATCTATGTATTTTTCAAATCCCATTTAGTGTTCCCGAAAGGCAACTTGGTTAGAGAGCCCTTGGTATGGTCAAATCAAGTTTGACCCATAGGTAAACTTTAGGTGGGTTTTGGGGGGGTGAAACTAACTCCTATAGTTGAGGTTAAGTCATCTTTGAAGGCCCACTTGATAAACCTTTAGGTAAGGGACCTTTTTGGGCATAGGATCACTCACATGTGATTTTGAAGTCACTTCAAAAGTGACATTTTCTTGATGGGCGAAAATCATCCTTTAGAAGATTGAGTCTTGCTAAGACAACCTTCCATCCTTGTGTTGGATTCATTTCCCCACCTTACACTTACATTTTTAGTTTCCTCTTTTAGAAACCTTTTAAGAAGGTTGGGAGGACCAACCTATGAGCTGTCACCATACTCTTCCAAGGAAGTTGGAAAGTGTGAGGAGAGAGTCTACTGAGGAGAAAAATTCAGAGAAAATTTTATCACCCTCTCCAATTTTGGAGATCAAGAGTAGTTGAAGGAATTGAATTTCCAAGAAGAAAATTTAGTAAGGAATCTTGTAGTTGGTCGATCTTGTTGGCTTGGGTTGGAGGCTCTTCATAAAATCTATCATCATATTTGATTTCAAGAGTTAAGGTTGGTGCATTGTCACCCTTAGGTTTAAATGCATTTTGGTTGTTTTTTGTGAAAATCTGCATGTTGTTAAAATCTTGTGTTTGCAACTTGAGTGTTGTGTTATTTTGAGTATTGGTTGAGTTATTTCATTTTTTAGAATGCTTACATATGTATATTATTTATGGGAGTCAAGACAAAACTTACCCTTGGGAGGGTATAGTATTCTAAGGGTGAAGGGAGTTTGTCATTCATAGGGTGTAGAGTCTCTCTTCTAGGAAGAAAGGGAAAGAAAGATTTGAGATCCTTGCTGTATTTTTTTTTTTTAAATTGGGGGTCATAAGGGAGGATTTGGCTTAAAATATTTAGGGGGCACAAGGGAATTATTTGTGGTCATGAGAGACCAATTTTGAAAGGGATTTTGGCCTTGTAATGGCCCTAGGTTAATGTTGCATACTTGTAGATCTTGTTGGCATTGTGTTGTCATTGATGTCAAGTGGTATAGTATATTATCGGTATATCTTGTCATCAGTATTGTATGTTACTGATAGAGAGGGATAATCGGTATGGGAGAATAGTTAAGATGTTGTCTTTGATGTCACCCAACATTGTGATGTCATTGATAATCACCAGTACATAGGTCATTGTTGGCTTGTGTTAAAGACAAGTATTGGAGATCAGCCTGGTATCATGTCTTCTACAAGAGTGGAAGGTTGCTAGTTGTTGATTATGATGAAGAGGGGGAATGTTACTAAGGATAACATAAACATCAAAGGTGAAGTATATGCAAGCCACTGATAGGCTGTTAAATGTGTGGATGTCAAACAACATGACTCCCACCGGATAAAGACATCACAGAAAGAAGAGAAAGCTGATAAAGAGTGTGCTCAATAGGATTATATGTCATTGTTTGAAGATATGCCTACTCAAACAAGGAAGCTATATTGATGCAATGTCAGAAGTAGATGACAAGAATCCTCTCCCACCAATAAGTGGAGCTTATCTCCTATTATGCATGGGATACATCATAGTTCTCTAAGATAAGACAAAAGAGTAGAAGGTAGGTGATTGAAGGCTCACACCAATTCAACCAGTGAAACACTAAGTTGTCTTAGGTGCATGAGATTAGGGATGTGTATCAGATCTGCAAGGGCATACATGATGAGTTGTTGGTATAGAGATTAAAGGATATGTTTGTCACCTTGAAAAACTAGTTGAGATGGTGTTGAATATGGTGAAGAAGAAGGCAAGGTTGAGCAACTATAGATAGAGAGTACAATTGGATGTAGATGCCTCCAATAGAAAAAATTGAAGATTGATGACATGGTGTCATCAATGTGGTTACCGATAAGTATGTTCACAGGTAAAGATGACAAAGTGACAAGTGAAGAGATCTTCTCTAATGAAGATAGGCATGTTGTGGGTAGGCATGTCTAGTGACTGGTTAAGGAGTTCCACCGGTAGAAAAACAAAGTGAAGAGTTGAAGGTTGACCGGTTAGGGTATAACCGATAGGGTTAGTGAGTTGGTAGATGAAGTCGCTTGTGTGATAGTCTGTGATCCTGTATGAAATGACACATAGATCTAAGAAGAGGTTGATGTCAACTATGATGACACATAGGAGATAGGTGTCATACATACAATGGTTGGTGAAGTGTGTATCAACGAGGTAGATGGTGATAGGTCGACATTAATGTCAACTAAGGATATCAAGGATATGTTGTAGTGATTTGCGGCTTGGTCTATAATGAACAACAAAGGAGGATCAAAGAGTTGTTAGCACCATTATCCAAGCATAAAGATCATATTGAACCTAGAGAATAAAATAGGTGGAGTAATGAATGGGATCAAAAAAGGTAAGGTCATGTGATAGGGTAGGTTTGCCATGTTTGGTAAACACTTTTGGAGGGAAAACGTACACACACAAACTTATTTCTTTGATGCAGGTGATCAAACTAAGGTATATCAGATGAGATTAATGGTAGAGTCAGTTGGTGGAAGAAACCCTAAACATTCTAAGTTTGATTTTGGTTTTGGTGGGAAGACTTGATTATAAATATGCAAGTCATAATTGATGATCTAGGGATGCTAGATAGAATGTGTGTGTGCCTCTCCAAGTGAAGAATTCAGTCTAATTCATAGTGTGCCTAGAGCCACCTCTTTGAGGAACTATCAACCAATGTTTCACTATATTATTCTGGTGTCCACTCTTACCTGCATTGAACTCAGTGACTGATTGGGAAAGGGAAAAATTTGAGAACTTGTAATCTGGTAACTTGAAAATAGAAGAGATGACTTCCCTATTAATCATGAGGAGGGTTTCACCATTGTCCCTCTTGATAGTTTCAGAAATAGGTTCATAACATGCAATGCACTCCCTAACTAGTTTTGGGAAAGGAATAGCAGGTGGGAAAGCTGCTGCCTCTATCAGGCCACTACTTAGAATTTCTAGACAAAAAGAACCTTCAATACCTTTAAACATTCTTTCCTTCAAGGCTTCCAAATTCTCCCCTTTCAGGTTTGTGTCACTAACAATGGGTTTTACGCAGGTAAGACTGAAAATATTTCTGAAAAGATGCAGATTAGAATTCATAATTTATAACCAACAACCCTTCTCTCTCCAAGCAATTTAATTAAATGAGGGAAAAATTGCTAAAAACAATCACTAAAGAAGACAGGAATCAAAACTCACCGTCACGGCTGAAATCAATCGAATGACTACCAACAAAAAAACCTTCAACTAGACACTTTGCAACAATGAAGAACATGCTTCAAGAATAAATCACTTCATACCTTATAAAAAATGAAGTGGCAAATCTCATTTAGTGCATTAATTTTGGTCGTCAACTTAAATGTGCCGAGCATTGGGATTTGACATCACGTGTGTGTATTGAATGCACGATGGCACTCTGGGCGTAACTGCCAATTCCCAAAAATGATTACTTGCCTTCAAAAATTGGCAGGTTGACGTCACCTAAGATATGGTCATATCTTCATCACACTTAGCAATAAATTCACCATAATGTCATTTATTCTATGGGACCCACCTAATTTGAACATTCATGAACCATTTGAACTGACTTCATGAGGGTTTAGGTAGTTCAAAGCATACGCTATGCCGAGGAGATTTTCCTTTAGAAAAGATTAACTTTATTGATTGTCACTGGTCCTTTGAGCTTCATTGAACAATTTGAACATCACTGAACTATTTGAACTAGGTTCAAATGGTTCACATTCTATAGAAAAAGTATATGTAACATCATCCGCAACCATGAAATAAACCTGCTGCAAAAACACTTAAGTGAATGTTAGCCTAAAAATATCTTAGACACATCTTAGAACCTGCGGTACCTAAATGAACACTATGAACTCTTTTCAAGATGGTTTGAGGGGTTCATGAAGTTCAAAAAGACCATTGAAACATAATGCTAAGGATTTATAAATGATTTAGAGGAAGATTAGGGATTGAACCAACGAATTTTTTAACAAGACAAGGACTCAACTAAAAATTTTGCAAGGTGACTCACTCTTGTTATGAGGGACGAATGACAAGGTAACATTGGCTCTGACTGGGGATTGCATTTTGTGAAAAGTGCAAAGAACTCTAAAGCTTTGGTTTCGCACAACAAAATAGAAAGGAGATGAAAGGACACACACCCAAAAGACACAAAACAAATAACTAATCTACTATGTACAGGAACTCTTGATCATACATTTCAAAGTTTCTAAAGCTTCAGGTCTCACCCATTATAGGTATAGGGCATAACCATTCCATTAGGATAATACAGTTTGAATGCATTCGGTTCAACCACTTCATGGATCTTAAATGGACCTTTCCACAATGAATCAAATTTTCCATTGGCACCCTTTGGTTCTCTTCTCTTATCCCACAATAGTACTTCATCAACTTTGAGGAATCCTCTTGGTCGAGCCTTCATATCAAAGATTTTCTTTAGCCTATTCTGATGTTCAGTAATTCTATCTACTAACATCTCCCTTTCTTCTTCCAACTTTGTCAAATACATGACTCTCTTATCTAGATCATTTTGGAAAAAGGAGTCCTCAATTATAGTTTGAAGCTTCACTACCGCCAATTCCAGAGGTAAAGAAACCTTTGCATTAATCTTGTACACTAGTTCATAAGGTGCCATTCCAATTTCTCTTTCAAGGGTAATTCTATCTGCCCATAAGGCTTCATATAACTTTTTATGCCAGTTTTCGACATTATCATCAACTAACTTCTTCATGATTGCTACCAGGTTCTTGTTTCTCGATTCTACCAACCCATTACCTTGTGGGAAGTAATCAGAGGAGTGTGAAAGAGTAATTTGATGCTCATAACAAAACATGGTCAATTCCTTGGAAGAGAAATATGATGCATTATCTGCGACAATCTTCTGAGGAACCCCAAAAAGAAGTAAAATGCAATCTTTGAAAGAATCACATACTACCTCTGATTTCGCCTTCTTTTTTGGGAATAGCCTCCACCCACTTAGTAAAATAATTTGTTGCTATCAGAATATACATATGGCTAGCACTGGAATGAGGATTTATTGGACCCACGAAATCAATACCCCATTGATTGAAAGGTTCATCCACTACCACAGATCTTAAAAGTAAAGTCGCCAACTGTGGTTTTTTAGAAAGAGTTGACATTTTTCACATCCTTTAACATAGGTATATGCATCACAGAAGGTACCAGGCTAGTAAAAAAAATTTCTTAAAATCTTAAAAGTGGTTACTAAGGATGTAAAATGTCCACCGTAGGTTTCATCATGATAAACTTCTAGAAGTTTTCATTGTTGTTGCTTATCTACACATCTCAAATAAGTACTGTCCAAGCCTTTTTATACAAAACATCTCGCTAGATAACATACTTAGCTACTTTAAATTTGAGATTCCTTTGTTCTTTAGTTGACAAATGACTCGGGTAACTACCATAGGTCAAGTAATAAGCTATGTCAGAAAACCATGTATCTTGCAACCTAACAAACTGAGTCAATGGTAGCTCTTCATTTGTTTCCACCTTAGTCTCTGCTATCAATTTGCATAAACCCTATCCTTTAACTATCTTTGTAGGATGAATATCCAGATCATATTCTTGAATTTTGATTACCCATGTCACTCTTTTGTTGAGCCCAACTTCCTACTGAGTCAAAATACTTTTTACTGCAGAATCTAGAACAAACACCATAGAGTGGGAATGTAGAATATAATATCTAAATTGTTTGATAGCTTTAACCATGGCAAAGGCTTTTTTTTTTAGAGAGAATACTTAATCTCATGTTTCTTAAGAGGATCACTCATGAATGCCATGGGTGATTCAGTCCTAGGTTCATCTACATGTAATAATAATCCTAGCATTGTATGTTCTGAGGCATAGCAGTATATGATAAAATCCTTTTTAAAATCTGGGTTGATGAGGGTTTGGGCACTGGCAACTGAACTCTTAATCTTTTCAAAAGCTTCTTTGGCTTCATCAGTCCATTTAAAAGGGTACCTCTCACTCAACAAGTTGAGGATATGCTTATTAGTTTCAACAAATTCAGGTACAAACCTTCTCAGGAAATTTAACTAACCAAAAAATGACCTTACTCCAATCCGATTTGAAGGCAAGCTAAGGTGTTGGGTAGCATTGACTCTTTCTGGATCAATCTTGACACCTTCTTTTGAAATGATGTGCCCCAGTAGTTTGCCTTCAGTTACACAGAACACTAACTTTTTTGGGTTCAAGGAGATACCATGTTCTTGACAACATTGTAGAACTACCTTCAAATCTTTGAGATGATTCTTCCTTTCTTTAGAGAACATGGTCAATTCATCTAGGTAAACTACAATAATCCTATCATAGAAATCCCTAAAAGAAGAATCCATGGCCCTTTGAAAAGTTGCTTTGGCATTAATCAGACCAAAAGGCATATGATTATATGCAAACGTTCCCCAACGGGTGATAAATGTTGTCTTATACTGCTCATTTACTGCAACACTAATAAGATTGTAGCCAGAAAAAAACATCTAACATTGACATCATTTCTGATCCAACTATTGTGTAAAAAATATGGTCCATATTGGGTAAAGCATAATTATCCTTAAGACTTGCCTAGTTCAGATTGCGAAAATCTACACAAATCCAGATTTCCCCATTTTTCTTCCTTATAGGTACTATATTGGCTACCCATGTGGAGTGATGGATCGGGTATATAATTCTAGCTTTTAGCATTTTTGTCTACTTCTTTGAAAATTGCTTCTGCCATCATGGGATTGAAATTTCTCAATTTTTGTCTAAAAGGAGAAACACCAGGCTTCAATGGAATTTAATGTTGAAATTGACCATTCCTAAATTCCTTCAAATCACCATAACACCAAGCGAACACATCAATGTGTTCTCTTAATAACTCAATGAGCATTCACTTCTCCTTAGAAGAACAACATTTGCCAATTGTTACTATTTTAGGATTAGATTCATCACCAAGATTGATTGTTTTGCAACCCACCTTACTGTCATCATCAAGAATTTTCTTGCCAGTGAATGCATCTTTACAGGTGAAAAACCTCTCTAGAGACACTAAACCCTTTGGGATTTTGTTCCCCTTGAGGTGAATGAAATTTTTATCAGAATCAATACCAGGATCTGGACAATATTATTTATAACTATCCTCAGAACCCTCAAAATATGATTCGACAAAGGAACAGGCACACTCCGAAAAATCTTTAATCTGAGCATCTGTATCAAATACTTGCCAATGATTCACATTGTTAGGAATACTAGGTCTATAAATCATTTCAATTCTATAGGAATCATTCTTAAAGTCTGGGTGTGGTAACAAGAGAGAAGCTGAAACAACCAATGAATCCACCCTAGTGTTCTGGTCTCTTGGTATACCTTCAATTGAGAAAGCATAAAAAAACTCTATCTTGTCCCAAACTCTATTTCTATAATGTTTGAGTCTATCATTTTTAACAGAATAAATATTTCTTACCTATTTAACAATCAACTCAGCATGACTTTTCACCTTAAGCAATTTTATGCCCTTACATTTGGCCTAATTCAACCCTAAAAGTAATGCCTCATATTTTGCAGTGTTATTTGTATTTTGGAAGTCTAATTCGAAAGAAAAAGGAAAAACATTACCATTAGGTGAAAGCATAACTACCCCTACTCCTGAACCAGAGTTGGCACAACTCCCATCAAATTCCATTTGCCATAGTTCGTCTTGTTCATCAACTGCTTCTTCTAACTCATTTTTTAGTAGGTGCAAGAATGAGATAGTTTCCAAATTCACATTCTTTGAATAGAATCTGGGCTTTGGGATTATCAGAAGGAAAAATTATATATTATTAAAAGGATCCCATAACTTCCAGGAATATCAACAACCAAAATGGTCATCTTTACCATTTTATTAGGACACACTGCGAGTATTGCTTGAGCATCCTTTACTTTCCCAATGAGAGGGACCTACTTCCCATCCATCGAGTAGCATCTCCCAAATGTCTTGGTAAGTGTTAAACCCAAAGCTCTGGCAATAGATGATGGCATTATGTTATCTGATGCCCCCGAATCTATAATACAACTACTAAGCTTCTGACCATTTAGGAGGAGAGAGATATTAAAAGGTTCAGGTTTCAGAACTTTAGTGTCCATCTTATCTTTAGAATTGTGAAAGCCACATGGATTAATCGAATCAGTGGGAGGATAGGAAGCGGATGTAGGTTTTTCAGCAACAAAGAGATCATTATTAACCACACACTTATGCACTGAGGTCTTCGAGCTAGGCTCTCCTTTTATATATTTGACCAACTTGTCTAATTCCCTCGGGTTCATTTTCAAATATTCGGCAGTGGAGATTTGAACAGTTCAAGTTTTGCAAAATTTACTAATGTCAAAAGAGGGAGAAGAGCTATTTTTACTTTCAGTATTTCTTTGCAAAATCTTAACTTCAGGAATTTTTGCATGAAATGAAGAATCATTACTTGCAGGACCCTTACCTTTGAAATTAGTTCCAGTAGAGTTTGCAATAGGAGCAGGTTGGGAGGTTCATTGATTCCTTGTAAGGATTGCACATGCAAGGTCTTCAAAAGTTACCAAAATATTACCACCTCTTTCTGAATCCAATTTGTATTCAAGGTAAAATGATCCAAAGTCTCTAGGTACGTCTTGAATCTTATCTACTTCAGTGAACCCCCTGAGTTCATCCTTTGTGCTTCCCATTTGGACATGCCTTATCATGTCAAGACAATAATTTCCATCATTATCTGAAGTAAGGTGAAAAGAGCACATAGAACTTTTATCAGAAGGACCTTCTATTTGCAATCTTTGTGCGGCAGCAGGGAGTTGCAAATTTCACCCATAATTGTGCTGGTTTGGTTGTTTCCTACTTATATCTTGGTTGGGTTGTGGGTAAGAACCTTCAAATTTTAGAATTTGCCTCTTCAAGGCAATCATATCATTGACTAACCTTTGAACAACTAGAGCACTCAAAGAATTGGAAGTTTGAGACTGACCTTGAGGGATTTGCACATCTTTTCTCCACTTTCCTATTGGTATTAAATCATCTTCAATCTCTATAGCTTGGTTCCTTGCAGTATCAAGATCACCTGGCCTATTTCTTCTGAGATGAAAACCAACATCAGGGTACGTAGAGTTGATAAAGAAACATTGTTGGTTATCAGAAGTTGGTCTTTTAGCCTAGGGAATTTTATGAATAAGCTTATTATACCTAGCCACATAATCTCTCATTGGATCCTAAATCTCTTTCTTCATTTGTGTGAGTTGAGCCAAAAGTGAGTGCTCATCATCAACACTCTTGAACCATTTCTCAAAAGCAATTTTTATTGTTTGCCAATCGGTTATAGATCCTGCCTACAGATGATTGAACCAATCTACCACTCCCTTAGTAAGGGTCTGAGCAAAAAGCCTAACAGCCACATCTTCGTGCTGCACTGCCAGTATCCTAGTCGCTACATTAAAGGAGTTCAAGTGTTCTTCAACTGTGTTTTTCCCGTCTCAATTGAACTTAGGTAAAACATCCTTACCCCCTTTCGAGAGAGGATTATGAGGACCAAGAGCAAGAGGCTCGACTGCACCATCCCATGGTTGGGCCATTATGAAAAAAGGGTAAATAGTTACAAGAGGAGGAGTGTGAATTCCAAAAAACATTAATGCTTGCCAATAGATTGAAGAGAGAGGTACTTTGGGGGTAGTTTTAGTAGGGGAAGAAGATCTACTTTTAGTGTTCCTCTTGTGAGTGAAATTTGTAGAGAGTGAGAGCCCTTGCACTTCTTCAAAAATGTTATCAACAACTCCCTCTCTCCTTTGTGATTTAGTATAAGGATGAGAATCTAGTGCTATTTCTTCTAGGGTCTCTAAAAATGTAAGCCAGGTTGAAGTATATGTTGTCCAAGGATTTTATCAATAGGTAAAACCTTGACTTACTTTGATTTAACAAATATATAACATACTAATCTATTGAATGTTGATGATTTCCCTAGCAAAGTCGCCAAAAAATCTGTTAGTGAACATATTTTGTCTTTCTTTTAATTGAATATACTCTAAGCTCTATTACCCTCTTTGAAAAATAAAAGTTCAACTAAACAGTTGGGTAAGTGTGACATCTATCACTTCCCTCTAAATTTTAGATAGGTATAGCTCCCTCCATTAGTTATTCAGGGAATAATCTAACTAAATAAAACCAATATGCTTTTAACCTAAAAGCATGTAAGGCTACCTACTTCATTCTTAGATGAGAGGCCAGTAATATGTAAATATTTTAGAAAAATCTTTCTTCAAGATGCCTCACCATGAAAATCAGAGGTAATTAAAGCAACGTTTAATAACATTGACTTCAACACTTGATAAAAATAAATAAGAGAAACAAAGTCTCTTTTCAAACAAATATCCTTCTAAACAACACTTAAAGAAGCCCCAGATTAATAATAACATTCACCATTAGAAAGATGATCACAAACAATTTGACTGGATTAATATTTCCAAAGAAACATTACTCCATGGATTCAAACTCAAAGATTTTCCACCTCAAAATGCATATGATCTTTATAGGTATATTCATGCAACAAAGACAGAAAGATACACACATAAATTCTTTCCAATTTCAGATTCGAAAAAACTAATCACTTCTTTTCAGACAAAACCAAAATTTTCTAGTCATTAAGTCTACTATTCTAACCCTTTCTCCATCTTTATTACCTAATTTATAGTAGTCTTTCGAAGAACAAAGGAAGTCTGTCTGAAAACCCAACCTCCTCTGAAATAGTTATAAAACTAATTAGAGTATTTGTGGGATAGATATCCCAAAGTCATTGCAAGGTTTCAAAAAGCATTACTTAAAATATATAAAAAACAAAACAAAGCATAAGCACCAATTTATGCTTCATCTGCAGTGTCATCGCCTCTTCCACTTTTCTAGGCATCATGGGTGGTTGTAAGCTCCTGAATCATAGACTGACTCGGATTCTTCATGGAATTAATTTTTGCTTTTGCAACTTCATTTTCCCACCTATGTTTTACCATTTTCTCGGCATGTTTGGGTAACAGATCATTTCAAACGAATGTCATGGATTCAATTTGGGCAATTTGCATTATATCTTCAAAAGTAAAGTTTCCTTTGGCCCTAACTTTTTCCATGTACAATTTAAATGCCTTTACCACATCTTGTGTATTCATCCCACAAAGCCCTAGTTGCCAATCATGATCTGGGTTAACCACTTTGTTATCATTGACCAAGCTATATTGAAGATCTTGGAGATTGTAAACAAAGGATTTAGCATCGGAGATTACAACCTTGAATGTAATTACCCACCATGCTGTGGTTTTATTCTACATAAAGAGCTGACACTCATCATTTACCAATTTTATTGAGTTCTCTATTAAAAACTCAATGGCTCCATATATTTCTATCTTGGTGAACATGGGTAATATATTTTCCCACTTATGCTCCTCCTTTCCCATTGCACAGCCTGATTTTGGATCTCCATAATGATGTTTTGAATTTCATCACACACGTTCCTGAAATCTGCAATATATTTTTCACCATCCTTGATCACCCCTTCAATCCATTTTTCTATGGCCTCTGCGATTCTCTTGGCTCATTGAACTGAATTCATCAGTTTCTTATTCTTCGGTGAAGTGGGATCGAAGTTTTTTGAAGCTTACAATATAGGGAGTGCTCCAAAGTAGCCTAGGCTATCAATGAATTTGGATAAAACCTTGATGTGTCGTTTAAGTTCCTTTTTCTCTTGTCTATCTTTCTCTAACTTGCTGAGCATTTTCTTAGTCATCACATTGAAAAGGTGGCTATTAGAGTCCCTGCTTATGTTTTTGAGATCTACTTTGGTAACCTCAAAATCTTTTGCATTTATTTCTTTACTTACATCCTTGGGTTTATAGGAAGCAATTTCAGCAACCCATCTCCTAGTCTTCTCATCAGCATCCAACTTGGTGGTTGTTTTGAATATCTTTTGTTTAGGACCTTTCTCCATGTATTTGACCACCATGTATTGAATTGATAGACACTGGGATCGAGCTCTATTTCTTACTTACTAAAGTAGTTAACCATTTGGGAGTTGTGCTTGAACCAGTTGTTCCTCCAGTTACCTTAGGTGGTGGTGTCATGGCTACAGTGATGGCATGGGAATCCATGGTATTGACAATATCAGTATTAAGGTCTTCGACCTAAAAAATCTAAGGATCGAGGGTCTTATGTTTCACCTCTATGTCTATGGCCAGGTCCATTTTCTTCTGTGCAACATTCCGTAACCTTAAGAATCCAGGAGCAGGACAGTTCAAGGTAGGATTAGGCTCATGCTTGGTGTGAGATGACTTCTTGTTTTTACCTGCATGAACAGGCATAGAAGTGGGGTTAGAAAGTCTTTTTGGAGAACATAGAGAAACTACATTATCTCTCGTAGGACTGATCCTACCTGATTTCATTTCTCTTTTCTTATTAACCCAAACTGCAGTTCTTTCCAAAACTCTATTTGTTCTGAGTTGTATATCATCTTCTTCTTCAACATCCCAATTAATTGAGGATGTTTCAGGTTCAGTTTGATCTAGATACCTAGGTTCAAAAATCTCTAGATTATCTTGTTTGATCCCACTTATATCAAGTTTCACGCGCAGTGAAACTATCTATCCCAAAACCATTCTCATATTGTCTCTCCTGAACACTTCAAGTTCATCACAACAATCTTCCCAAAAGTATTCCAAGTGTGAGATAGGAAGATACACCATCAAACCAAGGCCTTGTGAAAAACCTTTATTATCAAAACCATTCCTTCCCTGATACAGTTTGAAATTGAAATTCTTCAAATCAACCCCTATGCTCAACGCATCTGACATTGAACTACAAGATAAAGTTCCCAATTCAACAGGGAAATGATCTTCCCATTTATCTTTGGTTTGAGCTTTCTTAATTACAGCAGACAACTGTCTACAAATCTCAGCAAGGACAAAGCAATCTGAACAAAAATGAGGAAGTCTGAAAGGTTCTTCTTCGAAACTACCTACCCTTATATAACAAAAATGAGGGAGTTGAACAAAGAATCTACCATATCTTTTTACCAAGGCCTAGGCGTCTAAAGACATTCTTTTTTATTTCATGTTCTTCAATGCATAGCACAGGTCCCCCAACAAAGCATTATGCACTCTCCTAAAATCTTGCAATGCATTATCTCTTTGCAGCATGGGGTAAAAGTCATATATAGAAACATCCCCTTCAGCAAGTTGTCTAGGAATTCCCATTATTTCTTTGACACATGCCATATAATATATCAAATAAGAAGACATGAAGAAATTTTATTTGAACTTCTTTGACATGATCAGTTGTTCTCTCATAGAGTCAGCAATAAGCTCTGCCCAGTCAAGGAAATGCTTTCCCTCCAACACCAGTTGTACATAGTAGTAAATCCAGTCATCAAAGTTGTAGGATTCAGCTAAACCTTTAACTCAGTGTAACAACAACATAACATTAGGAATATGGGGAAGCATGTGATTTTTGTTGGGGTATTTAGGTAGCCTAGAGCCACCTCTTTGAGCAACTATCAACCAATGTTTCACTATATTATTCTGGTGTCCACTCTTGTCTACATTGAACTCAGTGACGGATTGGGCAAGGGAAAAATTTTAGAACTTGTAATCTGTCAACTTGAAAATAGAAGAAATGACTTCCCTATCAATCACAACAAGGGTTTCACCTATTAGGATTCCCAAAGATACTGAGAGGGGGGATGAATCGGTATCTAACCGATTAATGTATTTACTTGATTTAAAACATGTAAAGCATATCAATATTGTATATCGGTAAACCAAAAATAACGCAGTAAACAAAAATAACAACCACATAAAAAGAACACCATAACACAGTAGTTTAGCAAGGAAACCTAGTGTGGGAAAAACCTCGGTGGGATTTGTGACCCACAATATTCGCTTACTGGCCAATAAGTGAATATTGCTCTTACAATAGGGGCTTGCACATGGAGGAAGGCCAAGTGCCTAGAGCTCACTGCTCAAATACAAAATAAGAAGTCACACTGACTTACAAAATGCATTATACAAATCCAATGTCTTGTACTGCTTCAAATTAGCATCTCCTATGCCTGATCCAGTACAGGTTTTAGCTCTGCTTCATACATAAACACTTAACCTATAATTTGCATATTAGGTCTACCTTATTTCGCCTATCACATTCTTCTTTTTAAAAAAAAAAATTCTACAATGATCTCATACATATATGAGTCATATTACAACTCACCATGTTGGCTTACAATGATTTTACAATTAGTTAAAAAATACATTATAAAACAACATTCCTGTTGGCCAGGGTGTCGGTATCCTTCCTTTGTCTGTCGTTGCCGGTGTCGGTATATTGTCTTGCCTGTATCATATGATTGTGTTAGTGAATAAATTTTCTCTTTGTTTTTAAATGATTAATTTTAAATTCTGTTACCTTCTTCTAAGAACAAATGATTCACTGAACAGTTGGGAAAGTGTTTGTTCGAATCACTTCCCTCTAAATTTTTGCCTAGGTACAGCTCCCTATCTAGGTTTTTCATAAAATGTGTTTTTGTTTTTATTTATATCTAAATGAAAACCTTTTAACCAGAAAGCGCGTAAGGCCACCTATTTCATTTTTAGATAAAAGGCCATAACTTTCCTCATGTCTCATAAATAATGGAAAACTACTTTCTTTAATTTTTCAATACATGTAACTACAACAACTGAAACAAAGTTCAATATACTTCTTCCACCTAAACTAATTAAAGACAAACAGATTCAAGGAAAATAAATCCACCTTCAATCATGAATCTTTTCTAGAGTAAACAACACGTTCAAAGGAAAGAACATTAGAAGAATAATGAAATACTGCAATGAAATGATCAATTACTGATACTTGATCGGATGAACATATGCAAAGACATGTTATCTATTCGGATTCAAAATACACAAATATTTCTTCTCCCCAAAAACAATATGACCAGATTTCATATATATCTCCTTATGCAAAAAAGAAACAAAAATATATCTGCTAATCTTTTTCACAATAGGTTTCAATCATCTAGTTCCTCCTTTGAATAAGAACAGAAAATACCAAAAACAACGCTTCAGTCGAAGTTCAGAAAATTAGTTACTAAAATCTAACCCTTCAACCATCTGTTTTACTTAATTTATAGTCTAAATGGGGGAGGTCTCCCTGAAAACTCGACCACTCCCTGATAAAATAGTTATGAAACCAACAGAAAGAATTCTGGGATAGTTGTCCTGAAGTTTTTGCATAACTATGAAAAATGTTTTAAAAATAAAGAAAACTAGCCCAAAGTGGATGCATTATGTCATATTTCATCATCATTATCTTCTCCATCTTCACGAGTGTCATGAGCAGCTGTGAGTTCCTAGATCATTGATTAGCTCGGGACTTTCATTGCATTGAGTTTCACCTTTGCCACTTCTTTATTCCACTTGTGTTGCTCCATCTTCTTTGAGTGCTTTAGCAGTTGATCATTCCCAATGAAAACCATAGATTCGATCCTAGCCACCTTGGTTATATCCTCTGATGTGAAACTACTCCTAACTCTGATCTTCTCCATGTTCAACCAGAAAGACTTGACTACCTCCTATGTCCTTGACCCTCAGATTCCTAACTCCCAGTCATGATCGGGATTAAAAACTTTTTTATGCTTGACTATACTGCTTTGCAAATCCTAGAGTTCATAGACGAAGGTTTTTGCATCCGTAA
The DNA here is from genome assembly GCF_030272615.1 of Cryptomeria japonica. Classification (NCBI taxonomy): domain Eukaryota; kingdom Viridiplantae; phylum Streptophyta; class Pinopsida; order Cupressales; family Cupressaceae; genus Cryptomeria; species Cryptomeria japonica. The sequence goes on from NC_081413.1 coordinate 656,243,381, forward strand.
TTACTGACTGAAAGGTGAGTGCCCACCACATGATAGTTTTCTTTAGCATGAAAAATTGGCATTCATCAGCTACTAGCTTAATTGAATGTTCTATCAGAAATCTGGTAGCCCCATACTCTTCGATTTTGGTAAACAGAGGCAGGACATTTTTCCATTTGTGCTCTTCTTTCTCCGATGGTACAAGCTAGTTTTGGATTTCAGAAATCAAGCTCTGTACTTCATCACACAACTTCTGAGAGTCAGTAATGTATTTTTCACCATCTTTGATTACCTGTTCAATTCACTTCTCAACCGCTTCAGTGATGCTCTTAGCCTGTTGAACTTGGTTCATCAACTTCTTGTTTTCCGGAGAAGTTGGGTCAAAATTTTTAGTGGCATGGGATATTGGAATTGCTCCAAGGCAACCGATGCTATCGATGAACTGAGCCAAAACACTTATGTGTCTTTTAAGTTCTCTTTTCTCCCATCCATCCTTCTCTGACCGAGTAAGCATTTTCTTCGCTGACACTTGGAAAAAATGGTTATCTATATCCCTGCTCATCTTTCCCAACTCTACTTTTGTGATTTCAAAATCGTCAGAATCAGCCTCTTTGTTCTCATCTTACAGTTTGTAAGAAGCAATTTCTACCGTCCATTTACTAGTTTCTTCGTCATTGTTCAGGTGAGTGGTGGTCTTGAACCTCTTTGGCTTTGAATTCTTCTCGGAGTACTTGGGAACCATCTCCTGAATTGGAATGGTCACAGGAAGAAAGCTCCTTTTCTTGTTCACTGAGGTTGTTAACCATTTAGGGGTCACAGCGGAACAAGAAGTTCCTTCAATCATTTTCAGTGGTGGCATCATTGCCATAGTCACTATTTGGGAGTCTAGAGAAAAAGCAACTTCACCATCCAAATCTTCAATTTCAGAAATTTGAGCCTCAAGAACGGCATCTTTTACTCCCATATCCTTGACCTGGTCCATCTTCCTCTAGGCAACATTACGTGATTGAGTATGCCGAGGGGTACTAAAATCTAGAGTTGGGCTAGACCTGCGTCTAGGCTGAGCTGACTTGATTTCCTTACCTGCACGAACAAGAGCACTGTTAGAAGGATGTTTTGGTTGAAGATATATTTCTTGCAGAAAGGGATTTGGCACCTAGCTTCATTTCTTTCTTTTTAGCCACCCATGCCACAGTTCTTTCCAGAACTCATTCGATTCTCAATTGTATGTTATCATTTTCCTCCTCATCCCAATTAATTGGGGGCATTTTGGTCTCTGCATGGGCTAAATAACCTAGTTCAAATAGTTCAAGATAATCTTCTTCAAGCCCTTTAATGTCTAACCTTATTTTCAAAAAGATAACCTCTTCTAGCACCAATCTCATGTTTTCCATTTTGAAGACTTCAAGTTCATCTGAACATTCTTCCCAAAAATCTTCTAACTATGGCATGGGAAGATAAGGCAGTAAGCCAAGGCTCTGGGAAAATCCTTTATTGTCAAACCCTTTTCTTTCAGAATACAAAGAGAAATTAAAATTTCTAAGGTCTGCTCCTATACTTATTGCATCAGACATTGAATTACAAGATAACACTCCTAATTGTATTGGAAAATGACCTTCCCACTTGTCCTTAGGCCGTGCCTTCTTGACCATGGAAGTCAGTTGTCTGCATACTTCTGCTAGGACAAAACAATCAGAACAGAAGTGCGGAAGCTTGAAGGGCTCCTCTTCAAGGCCTCCTACTCGAATATAGCAAAAGCGTGGGAACTGGATGTAAAAACTACCGAACTTCTTAATCAAGGTCTGTGCATCATCTGAAATCTGTTTGGCCTTTGTACCCTTCAGTTCATGACACATATCACCCAGGAATGCATTGTGTACCCTTCTAAAATCTTGTAGGGCATTGCCTTTTTGTAGCGTTAGATAGAACTCATACACCAGAACATCTTCTTCATTGGGCTGCCTGGGTATACCCATTAACTCTTTAACACGGGCTAAACAATACAAAAGATATGAGGACATGAAGAAGTCTTGTTGAAACTGCTTCGCTAAACTCAACTGCTCTCTCATTGAATCAACAATTAACTCTGCCCAATCCAAATATTGTTTTCCTTCTAGAACTAATTGCACATAGCAATATATCCAATCATCAAAGCTATAAGCTTCGGCAAAACCTCTCGATCAATGCAACATAAGCATCACATCGTGGATATGTGGCAACATGTGGTTCTTGTTAGGATTTTTAGGTAGCTTAGAACCACCTCTCTGGGGGACCTTGAACCAAAACTTTGCCACATTATTCCTATGTCCAGCTCTATCTATGTTGAACTAACTGATTGACTGGGTAGGAGAGAAATTAGAAAACTGATAATCCGATATCTTGAAAATTGAAGCAATTACCTCACGGTTAATGGCAAGAAGGGTTTCTCCATTATCCCTTTTAATAGTTTCAGATACATGGTCATATTTGGCAATACACTCCCGAACCAACTCTGGACAAGGAATTGCTGGAGGAAAGGCTGCAGCTTCTAAAAGTCCACTACTCAAAATCTCTATACAAAAAGACTTATCAACACCCTTGAACACCCTTTCTTTCAAATCTTCATGGTTCTGACCTTTTAGGTCAGTATCACTAACTATGGCTTCTGTGGATGCCAAGCTAGAGACGTTTCCAAACAAGTGCATGGTGGACTTCATGATCTCAAAACATGAAACCCAAATTTGGTTGCAGGGAAACCTTTTGTATGAGAGAAAATGCAAGGGAAAACACTGGAGAAAATAAGGAAAGACTCACCTTCACAGTTGTATAATCGGACGACGGCTAGCAGCAAGAAAGAGTCCTATCCAGGGATAACATAAACAAAAATCTAGCAGCAAGTAGCAAATGCAGAACACAAATGATTTTCATACATTATTGAGAAAGGTAATGATACAGACACATTAAATGCAATGATTTCGCAATTTCATTCTGAACGCGACAAATTGGTAGATTAGACCCCCGCATGCATGCATTGAATGCATGGTGGTGTACTTTAAGAAACTGCTAGTTCCCAAAATGTTCACTTATTTCAAAAAAGCCAAAGAATGACATGACTTTACAATATGGTTATGCTTCTTTGTATTTAGCAATAAATGCACTTCTCAAAACATTAGAAACCGCGGGACCCACCAACATTGAACCCGTATGAACATCTTGAACCAACTTCTTGAGTGTTCAAGTAGTTCAAGATGTACGCCATGTCAAACTGTTGACCACTTGCCATGTTGAACACGTTGAACATATTTGAACCCTTTGAACTCAGTTCAATAAGTTCAACACAAATGTTATATTACCGAACAAGAAAAAACCTTTTGGAAGAGTCGCTGCAAAATACTTAGAGAAAATGTTAGTACAAAAAACTTTTCCCTGAACACCTTGGAACCTATTGAACCTAAATGAACCTGTTGAACCTAGTTTAGAATGGTTCAACGTGTTCAAGGAGTTCAATCAATTGTCTGAACCTGACTTAAATAACTAGAAAAAGGATTTGAGGCCGCATTAAGGACTTGAACCAAGGTAATATGGCATGAACTAAGACTCCAACATAAAAAGGAAAAGATGACCCACTCTTGCCATGAGGAATAAATGACATGGTAACATTGGCTCTGACTGGGGATTGTATTTTTCAACGGAAAATGCAAAGAACTCACAGAGTCTGGTTTCGCAGAACAAAAAACAAAGGGGAAAGGATTAAGGGCACAACCAAAAATACCTAGACTACTATGTACAAGTGACTCAAACATAGGATTTACAATTTATAGAGCTTGAGATCTTTCCCATTGTAGGTATAAGGCATGATCATTCCGTCAGCATAACTGAGTCTGAATGCATTTTGTCCTACTGCTTCACAAATTCTAAAAGGGCCCTTCCACAATGAATCAAACTTGCCATGAGCACCTTTGGACTCTCTCCTTTTGTCCCATAGTAGCACCTCATCTCCTACTAGGAAACCTCTTGGTTGAGCTCGCATGTCAAAAATCCACTTTACTCGGCTCTGATGTTCTAAAATCCTATCCACCAGCAATTCTCTTTCTTCTTCTAACTTTGTTAGATACATGATTCTTTTCTCCAAAGCATTTTGAAAGAAGGAATCTTCCACTACTGTTTGCAGCTTGGCTGCTGATAACTCCAGTGGCAAAGATAGTTTCACTCCTATGCCATATACAAGTTCAAAAGGTGCCATTCCAATGACCCTCTTGGGTGTGGTTCTATCCACCCACAAAGCCTCATATAACTTCTTATGCCAATTCCTAGCACTCTCATCAACTAGCTTCTTCATGATGACTATCAAATTCTTGTTGCTAGATTCAACCAAACCATTGCCCTATGGAAAATAATCAAAAGAATCTGAGAGAGAAATTTGATGATCGTAGCAAAACAAAGTCAACTCTTCAGAGGAGAAATATGACGCATCATCTATCACAATTTTCTGGGGTACCCCAAAATGAACTAGGATGTAATCCTTGAGAAAACTACACACAATCTTTGAGTTCGCCTTTTTGGTGGGAATGGCCTCTACCCACTTAGTAAAGTAGTCAGTTGCTATCAAAATATACATGTGACCCGCACTGGAATGAGGGTTTATTGGGCCTATGAAATCAATGCCCCACTATTTAAAAGGTTCATCCATCACTACAGGCCTTAGAGGCAGAGCTGCTAAATGTGGCTTTCCAGAAAACAATTGACATTTCTCACACTCTTTAACATGAATATAGGCATCCCGAAACATGTCGGGCCAATAAAAATAATTCCTTAGAATTTTGAAAGCAGTAACAGATGGTGAGAAGTGTCCCCCACAAACCTCTCCATGATAGGCTTCTAGGAGCTTTTGTTGTTGAGGTTTATCTACACACCTAAGATATGTTCCATCTAAACCCTTTTTGTATAAAACATCCTGCCAAATTACATACTTTGCAGCTTTTAATTTTAAATTCCTTTGCTCTTTAGCCGACAGATGATTTGGAAAACTACCATAAGTTAAATAGTAGGCCACATCAAAGAACCAAGTATCCTGCAATCCGACAAAAAGAGTTAATGGTAACTCCGCTTCAGTTTCCACCTCATTTTCCACTATCAACCTGCATAAGCCCTATCCTTTAATTGTCTTCGTAGGATGAATATCTAAGTCATACTCCTGGATTTTCATCACCCATGTTGCTCTCTTATTTAGTCCAACCTCCTGCTGAGTCAAAATTCTTTTTACGGTTGAATCTGGAACAAAAACTAGAGAGTGAGAATGCAGAATATAGTATCGAAACTATTTCATGGCTTTTACAATAGCATATGCATGCTTCTCCATAGGTGAATACTTGAGCTCATGCTTCTTGAGCGGAGTACTCATGAATGCTATAGGCATTTCAGCCCCATTTTCATCCAACTGCAATAGAATCCTAGACATAGTATGGTCTGATGCATAACAATACAAAATGAAGTCCTTCATGAAATCTGGATTAACAAGAGTGGGCGCATTTGCAACTGATCCCTTAATTTTCTCAAAAGAATTTTTGGCCTCTTCGGTCCACTTAAAAGGATGTTGCTCACTTAGCAAGCCAACAATGTGTTTTGTGGTCTCAGCAAACTCTGGAACAAATCTTCTTAAGAAATTCACTTGACCAAAGAACAATCTTACTCCAGTCCGGCTAGAGGGTAAACTGAGACGTTGAATTGCATTGACCCTCTCGGGATCAATCTTGACTCCCTCTTTTGAGACAATATGTCCTAACAATTTTCCCTCTGTGACACAAAAAATTGATTTCTTAGGATTCAAAGAAATCGTGTGCTCACGGCAATGCTGCAATACTGTACTCAAATCTTGAAAATGATTTTTCCTTTTTTTTGAAAACACTGTGAGGTCATCCAAATAAACTACAATTATTCTGTCTCGGAAATCCTTGAAAGAGGAATCCATAGCCCTTTGAAAAGTGGCTTCGGCATTTATTAAACCAAAAGGCATGCGGTTGTATGCGAATGTTCCCTATGAAGTGATGAACGCTATCTTGTGCTGCTCATGTTCTGCTACAATTATCTAGTTGTAACCAAAAAAACCATCCAACATCGACATCATCTTTGACCCAGACACTGTTTGTAAAATGTGATCCATATTTGGTAAGGCGTAGTTGTCCTTCAGGCTTGCTTGATTCAAATTCCGAAAATCAACGCAGATACGAATCTCCCCATTTTTCTTTCTTACGGGCACAATGTTAGCTACCCAGGTGGAATGGTGGATTGGATATATGATTCATGCTTTAAGCATTTTTTCAACTTCCTTAGAAATGGCATCCGCCATAATGGGGTTAAAATTCCTCAATTTTTGCCTAAAAGGAGAGATGCCTGGCTTCAATGGAATCTAATGTTGAAAATTTCCATTTCTAAACTCCTTCAAGTCATCATAAGACCAAGCAAAAACATCAATGTATTCCTTAAGCAGTGTACCAAGTGCTCTATTTTCCTCCACAGAACAACACCTGACGATTGTCCCTTCTTTTAGATTAGCTTCATCTCCCAAATTTATTTTCTCACAATTTCCTTTCCCGTCATCCTTGGGAACTTTATTACCTATGAATGCATCATCTCTGGTGAAAAATATCTCTAGTGTCACTAACCCCTTTGGAATTTTGTTACCTTTGAGCTGAATAAAGCTATTTGTAGGATCTACCTCTAGGTTTGGACTGAACTCTTTGCAAACATTCTCAGAGCCTTCAAAATATGACTGAGAAAATGATTGAGCATAGTCTAGGAAATCTTTGATTTGTGCATTTGCATCAAAAACCTGCCAATGATCTACATTATCGGGAACATTGGGCCTATAGATCGTCTCAATCCTTTATGAGTTATCTTTAAAATCCAGATGTGGTAATAAAAGTGAAGCTAACACGGCCAATGAATCTGCTCTACTATTTTTCTCCCTCGAAATTGCTTCAATCGAGAAGGCATCAAATAAATCTAACTCATCCCAAGCTCTATTCCTGTAATGCCTCAACCTATCATTCTTAACCATATAGACATTTCTCACCTGCCTAATGATTAACTCTGCATCACCTTTGACTTTAAGCAACTTAATTCCCTTACATTTAGCCTCACTTAATCCCAATAATAGTGCCTCATACTCAGGAGTATTATTAGTGTTCTTAAAATCCAACTTGAAGGGAAAGGGAAAAATATTACCAGTTGGTGACAGCAAAACCACCCCTGCTCCAGAACCGGAGTTAGTGCAGCTTCCATCAAACTCATCTACCATAGTCCATCAAATTCATTAGCTACCTCATCTGTTTTCTTTTCACCAGGTGCAAGAACAAGATAGTTTCCAAACTCACACTCTTGAAACAGAATCTGGGCTTTGGGGTTATCTGAGGGAAAAATAGTATACTTATTTTTGGGCTCAGGTTCAAGATTAATTTTCTGATTTCCAAGGGGAATAACGGCTTCAGACCAGTCCATTTTGATTTCGCCTCCAAGATCTTTACAAAATGTCCTACTTAGAAGCATTCCGTAACTCATCAGAATATCAGCAACCAGTATAGTTAATCTTACTCTTTTGTTTGGGCACGCTACCAGCACTGCTTGAACGTCCTTTACCTGACCAATAAGAGGAACCTATTTTCCATCCATTGAAAAGCATCTCCCAAATGTTTTAGTGAGGGTCAAACCTAGAGATTTAGCCACAGGAGAAGGTATTATATTGTTTGAAGCCCCTGAATCAATTATGCAATTACTTAACTTTTGGCCATTCAGGAGAAGGGAAATATAGAAAGGTTCAGGTTTCAGAATCTCAACCTCATGCCCAGACTTTGTATCATGAAAAGAATAGGGATCTGCCAGATTAGCTGATGAGCAGGGAATAGATGAAGACCCTTCTGCAATAGCTAAATCACCATTTTCCATACATCCATGTACTTGAGACTCTGAAAAGGAATCTCCTTTAACGTATTTGACTAGTTTATCCAACTCTTTTGGGTTAAGCTTTAAATACTCAATGGTAGGAAGTTGAATGGTAGAGGCCTTGCAGAATTCTATGATAACAAAGGAGGAAGAAGAGGAAGAGCTCTTATGATCTTCGTGGTTCCTTTGCAAAATCTTAACCTCGGGAACCTTTTAAAAACTATTACCTGGGAAATCTTTGCCTTTGAAATTGCTTCCAGAAGGGTTCACAAAGGAAGAAGGTTGGGAGGTTCATTGAATCCTTGTTAGAATCGCACATGAAGAACCTTCAAGAGTTGCCAAAATGTTACTACCCTTTTCTGAATCTGACTCATATTCAAGGTAGAATGTTCTAGAGTCGCCAGGTATCTCTTGAATTCTTTCTGCTTCAATGAACTCTCCTAATTCATCTTTTGTGTTTTGCATCTGAACATGTCTTATCATATCAGGACATGAAACCCCATCATGATCAATGGTAAGATGAAATGAACACATGACACCTTTGTTAGGAGGTGCCTCTATCTATAATCTTTGTGGAACTGCAGGAAGTTGCAATGGTCATCCATAGTTATATTGATTTGAAGTTCTCCTACTTATATCTTGATAAGGTTGTGGATAAGAGTTTCCAAGCTTAAGTATCTGCCTCTTTAAAGAAATCATGTCATTGACAAGCCGTTGAACAACCAGATCGGTAGATGATGTAGAAGCCTGAGATTGTCCCTGAGGAGTTTGTACATCTTTCCTCCATTTGCCAGCTATTATCAGATCATCCTCAAGCTCTATAGCCTCATTTTGTGCAGTCTCTAAGTCTGTCGGTCTACTTCTTCTGAGGTGAAGTCCTACGTCAGGTGGCATAGAATTTACAAAGAAACATCGCTGATTATCTATAGTTGGTCTCTTGGCTTGAGGAATTTTGTGAATAATCTTGTTATATCTTGCTACATAATCCCTCATCGGCTCATGAATTTCCTTCTTCATCTGTGTGAGTTGAGCTAGTAACGTGTGTTCATCATCAGCGCTTTGGAATCTTTTTTCAAAAGTGGTTTTCATCATTTGCCAGTCAGTTATGGATCCTGCTTGCAGCTGACTAAACCATTCTGCTGCCCCTTCAATGAGAGTTTGGACAAAGAGCCTAATAGCCACATCCTCATATTGGACTGCTAGGATTCCAATTGCTACATTAAAAGAATTCAAATGCTCTTCAACTAAAACTTTCTCGTCACCTTTATATTTGGGCAAAATATCTTTTGCTCCTTTTGCTAGTGGATTATGGGCTACAAGAGCAAGAGGTCCAATAGCTGCACCATAGGGTTGAGCCATAATGAACACTGGATGAATGGTTACAAAAGGTGGGGCTTGAATTCCAGTAAGTGTTAGTGCTTGCCAAGGGAAAGAAGAAGATATAGGGGTAACTCTGACAGGAGATGAAGGTTTTCTTTTAGCCTTCCTTCTAGGAGTAAAACTTGGGGCAAATGACAGATTTTGCAATTCTTCAAAACAGTTATCAATCAGTCCTTCTCTTCTTTGTGCTTTAGTATATGGACGAGAATCTAGGGTGATTACTCGTAGGAAAACTAAACTACTTCAAATGAGACTCAATCTCAACAGTCTTCCTAAACTCAGAGCAATTTTGCCAATTTGAGTTCACTTTCATTATGTCTATGATATACCAGTCTACTGAAAAATTGATTTTTTTTCTCTTTGTTTCATTCCCTAGCAGATTCGCCAAAAATCTATTAGTGAACAGATTTGCTCTTTGCTTTTAAATGATTAATTTTAAACTCTATTACCTTCTTCTAAGAACAAATGACTCACTGAACAGCTGGGTAAGTGTTTGTTCGAATCACTTCCCTCTAAATTTTTGCCTAGGTACAGCTCCCTATCTAGGTTTTTCATTAAATGTGTTTTTGTTTTTATTTATATCTAAATGAAAACCTTTTAACCAAAAAGTGCGTAAGGCCGCCTATTTCATTTTTAGATGAAAAGCCATAACTTTCCTCATGTCTCATAAATAATGGAAAACTACTTTCTTTAATTTTTCAATACATGTAACTACAACAACTGAAACAAAGTTCAATATACTTCTTCCACCTAAACTAATTAAAGACGAACAGATTCAAGGAAAATAAATCCACCTTCAATCATGAATCTTTTTAGAGTAAACAACACATTCAAAGGAAAGAACATTAGAAGAATAATGAAATACTGCAATGAAATGATCAATTACTGATACTTGATCGGATGAACATATGCAAAGACATGTTATCTTTTCGGATTCAAAATACACATATCTTTCTTCTCCCCAGAAACAATATGACTAGATTTCATATATATCTCCTTATGCAACAAAGACACAAAAATATATCTGCTAATCTTTTTCACAATAGGTTCCAATCATCTGATTCCTCCTTCGAATAAGAACAGAAAATTCCAAAAACAATGCTCAGTCGAATTCACAAAATTAGTTACTAAAATCTAACCCTTCAACCATCTATTTTACTTAATTTATAGTCTAAATGGGGGAGGTCTCCCTCAAAACTTGACCACTCCTTGATAAAACAGTTATGAAACAACCAGAAAGTATTTTGGGACAGTTGTCCCGAAGTTTTTTGCATAACTATGAAAAAATGTTTTAAAATTAAAGAAAACTAGCACAAAGTGGATGCATTATGTCATATTTCATCATCATCGTCTACTCCATCTTCACAAGTGTCATGAGCAGCTGTGAGTTCCTAGATCATTCATTGGCTTGGGACTTTCATTGCATTGAGTTTTGCCTTTGCCACTTCTTTATTCCACTTGTGTTGCACCATCTTCTCTAAGTGCTTTGGCAGTTGATCATTCCCAATGAAAACAATAGATTCGATCCTAGCCACCTTGGTTATATCCTCCAGCATGAAACTACTCCTAAATCTGATCTTCTCCATGTTCAACCAAAAAGACTTGACTGCCTCCTATGTGCTTGACCCGAAGATTCATAGCTCCCAGTCATGATCGAGATTAGCCACTTTATTATCCTTGACTATACTGCTTTGTAAATCTTGGAGTTCATAGATGGAGGTTTTTGCATCCATAATTACCAACTGAAAGGTGAGCACCTACCACATGATAGTTTTCTTTAGCATGAAAAGTTGGCATTCATCAGCTACCAACTTAATTGAATGTTCTGTCAGAAATATGGTAGCCCCATACTCTTCGATTTTGGTAAACAGAGGCAGGACATTTTGCCATTTGTGCTCTTCTTTCTCCCACGGTACAAGCTAGTTTTGGATTTCAGAAATCAGGCTTTGTACTTCATCACACAACTTCCGAGAGTCAATAATGTATTTTTCACCATCTTTGATTACTTGTTCAATCCACTTCTCAACCGCTTCACCGATGCTCTTAGCTCATTGAACTTGGTTCATCAACTTCTTGTTTTCCAGAGAGGCTGGGTCAAAATTCTCAGTGGCATGAGATATTGGAATTGCTCCAAGGCAATCGATGCTATCGATGAACTGAGCCAAAACACTTATGTGTCTTTTAAGTTCTCTTTTCTCCCGTCCATCCTTCTCTGACCGGGTAAGCATTTTCTTTGCTGACACTTGGAAAAAATGCTTATTTGTATCCCTACTCATCTTTCCCAACTCTACTTTTGTGATTTCAAAATCATCAGATTTGGCCTCTTTGTTCTCATCTTTCGGTTTGTAAGAAGCAATTTCTGCCATCCATTTACCAGTTTCTTCGTCACTATTCATGTGAGTGGTGGTCTTGAACCTCTTTGGCTTTGAATTCTTCTCAGAGTACTTGGCAACCATCTCCTAAATTGGAATGGTCACAGGAAGAAAGTTCCTTTTCTTGTTCACTGAGGTTGTTAACCATTTAGAGGTTGTAGCGGAACAAGAAGTTCCTTCAATCATTTTCGGTGGTGGCGTCATTGTCACAGTCACTATTTGGGAGTCTAGAGCAGAAGCAACTTCACCATCCAAATCTTCAATTTCAAAAATTTGAGCCTCAAGCACAGCATCTTTTACTCCCATATCCTTGACCTGGTCCATCTTCCTTTGGATGACACTACGTGATCGAGTATGCCAAGGGGTACTGAAATCCAGAGTTGGGCTAGACCCGCGTCTAGGTTGAGCTAACTTGATTTCCTTACCTGCACGAACAACAACACTATTAGAAGGATGTTTTGGTGAAGATATATTTCTTGCAGAAAGGGATTTGGCACCTGGCTTCATTACTTTCTTTTTAGCCACCCATTCCACGGTTCTTTCCAGAACTCGTTCGGTTCTCAATTGTACGTCATCATTTTCCTCCTCATCCCAGTTAATTGGGGGCATTTTAGTCTCTGCATGGGCTAAATATCTTGGTTCAAACAGTTCAAGATAATCTTCTTCAAGCCCTTTAATGTCTAACCTTATTTGCAAAGAGATAACCTGTTCCAGCACCAATCTCATATTTTCCCTTTTGAAGACTTCAAGTTCATCTGAACAGTCTTCCTAGAAATCTTCTAAATATGGCGTGGGAAGATAAGGCATTAAGCCAAGGCTCTAAGAAAATCCTTTATTGTCAAACCCTTTTCTTTCAGAATACAAAGAGAAATTAAAATTTCTAAGGTCTGCTCCTATACTTATTGCATCAGACATTGAATTACAAGATAACAATCCCAATTGTATTGGAAAATGACCTTCCCACTTGTCTTTAGGTTGTGCCTTCTTGACCACGGAAGTCAGTTGTCTGCATACTTTTGCTAGGACAAAACAATCCGAACAGAAGTGCGGAAGCTTGAAGGGCTCCTCTTGAAAGCCTCCTACTCGTATATAGCAAAAGCATGGGAACTGGATGTAAAAACTACCAAACTTCTTAATCAAGGTCTATGCATCATCTGAAATCCATTTGGCCTTTGTACCCTTCAGTTCATGACACATATCACCCAGGAATGCATTGTGTACCCTTCTAAAATCTTGTAGGGCATTGTCTTTTTGTAGCGTTGGATAGAACTCATACACCGAAACATCTTCTTCAGTGGGCTACTTGGGTATACCCGTTAAATCTTTAACACAAGCTAAACAATACAAAAGATATGAGGACATGAAGAAGTTTTGTTGAAACTGCTTGGCTAAACTCAACTGCTCTCTCACTGAATTAGGAATTAACTCTGCCCAATCGAAATATTGTTTTCCTTCTAGAACTAATTGCACATAGCAATATATCTAATCATCAAAGCTATAAGCTTTGGCAGAACCTCTGGCTCGATGCAACAGAAAAATCACATCATGGATATGTGGAAACATGTGGTTCTTGTTAGGATTTTTAGGTAGCCTAGAACCACCTCCCTGAGGGACCTTCAACTAGAAGTTCACCACATTATTCCTGTGTCTGGCTCTATCTGCATTGAACTCACTGATTGACTGGGCAGTAGAGAAATTAGAAAACTGATAATCCAGTATCTTTAAAACTGAAGCAATTACCTCATGGTTAATGGAAATAAGGGTTTCGCCATTATTCCTTTTAATATTTTCAAATATAGGGTCATATCTGGCAATACACTCCCGAACCAACTCTGGACAAGGAATTGCTAGAGGAAAGGCTGCGGCTTCTAAAAGTCCACTACTCAAAATCTCTATACAAAAAGACTTATCAACACCCTTGAACACCCTTTCTTTCAAATCTTCAAGGTTCTCACCTTTCAAGTCAGTATCACTAACTATGACTTTTGTGGACACCAAGCTAAAGACATTTCCAAACAAGTACATGGTGGACTTCATGATCTCAAAACAAGAAACCCAAATTTGGTTGCAGTGAAACCTTCTGTATGAGAGAAAATGCAAGGGAAAACACTGGAGAAAATAAGGAAAGACTCACCTTCACAATTGTATAATCAGACGATGGCTAGCAACAAGAAAGACTCCTATACAGGGATAACATAAACAAAAATCTAGCAGCAAGTAGCAAATGCAGAACAGAAATGATTTTCATACCTTATTGAGAAAGGTAATGATATAGACACATTAAATGCAATGATTCGCAATTTCATTCCGAACGCGGCAAATTGGTAGATTAGACCCCCGCACGCATGCATTGAATGCATGGTGACATACTTTAAGAAACTGCCAGTTCCTGAAACATTCACTTATTTCGAAAAAGCCAAAGAATGACATCACTTTACAATATGGTTCTGCCTCTCCATATTTAGCAATAAATGTACTTCTAAAAACATTAGAAACTGTGGGACCCACCAACATTGAACCCGTATGAACATCTTGAACCAACTTCTTGAGTGTTCAAGTAGTTCAAGATGTACGCCGCATCAAACTATTGACCACTTGCCATGTTGAACACGTTGAACATATTTGAACTCTTTGAACTTAGTTCAATAAGTTCAGCACAAACATTATATTACCGAATAGGAAAAAACCTTTTGGAAGAGCCACTGCAAAATACTTAGAGAAAACGTTAGTATGAAAAACTTTTCCCTGAACACCTTGGAACCTATTGAACCTAAATGAACCTGTTGAACCCAGTTCAGAATGGTTCAACGTGTTCAAGGAGTTCAATCAATTGTTTGAACCTAACTTAAATAACTAGAAAAAGGATTTGAGGCCGCATTAAGGACTTGAACCAAGTTAATCTAGCATGAACTAAGACTCCAACATAAAAAGGAAAAGATGACCCACTCTTGCCATGAGGAATAAATGACATAGTAATAGATTGCAAGGTTGCCATCAATGACAAAACCTTCAATCACCTACAACTTCTCATTGGAGTGTGCATTTGCAAACAATCTCCCCCTTTGGCATTGATGGCAACACTCATGAGTAAAATCCAAAAAGTGTCATCCATAAATGAGTCTGCCAGAATTGTCTTACCAAAAAAAATGAGCTCCCCTTGAGTTGATGAGCCATTTGCTGATCATTTTTTTCATAACCTCTACTCCCCCTTTCACATCAATGACAAAGGTTGTCATTCGCTGTCAGTGGAGTTCTGCCTAGTTTCTTGTAACTGGTGGGTTACACTCTGAAAGATATCTATCAAAATTGAATTGATGTCATTGTTGAATGTTTTATTGTCTTTTATAGCCTCATGGGTTCTCTGCACTCTACCGGTGAGTATGTGCATTTTCTCTTCCGATGTCTTTAGTCCGAGAACTAGAGCCTCAGATATTTCTTTTCTTAAAGAAATAAGATACTCTAATCTTGGACCAAGTCTGCATTGTAAGTCCTTTGCTTTGTCCTTTATTCTTTGTTTTTCATTTTCCAATTTCCCGATTTTCTCTTCCTGCTCAATTTTCTTTTATAATTTCAAAAATGAATCTGATGTTCCAATTAGATTGTCAGAAATATTGTTAATCTTAACCTGTGTCTTTCTGATTTCTTTGTCAATATCTTCTCTTAATATATCCAATTTGCATGTATCCCTATACAATTTCTTGAAGCCAAAAATGATTTCATTTAGTTCCAGTAAAAGAGTATCCATCTCCTCTTTGTTCTTATTCACAATTTCCATAAAGAATTTCTCTTTTTCTTTTATCATCCTTTCCTTAAAAGTATCCTCATTTATTTGATCAACAGTGATTAGGTTACCGGTGATGAATTTAGACAATGTGTCTTATTGTTCAAAAGAATCTTTATTCTCTATTTTACACTTGGGTGCAATCATCTTCAAAATTGGTATGGTGTCATCAATAGCCTTATATGCTAGTGCATTACAATCTGTTATTTTCTTAATTGAATCTAGCAATACCTCTGTCACATTTGTTGGTCTGAACATGGAGGTTCCAGATGTCTGTCCAACTGTCTTCACAATTTTTAATCTGTCAGTGATGATAATAGCTTTTCTTTCCTCATTCACTTGAGGATCAGTTTGTGTCTGCATTTTAGCTACAAAAGGTTTAGGTCTTTCAGTTGTAGCTGGTGGCAGTGTGTCTGAATGTACTTGTGAATGAACCTGTTGTTCTACCTATTTCTTTGTACTTTCTAGTGATGGTTTCTCTAATGGTGCCTCTGATGATTTTTTAGTGGTATCTACTACCCGTTTTTCTATTTGTGACTCTGTATTTTCTACCGGTTTCTCTGTGCTTTCTCCTGAAATATCTACAATCGGTATCTCAACAAATTTTTCATTGTTATCAATTGTTGGTTGCTCAATATTATGTACACCAGTGCTATCAATTTTTCCTATATTTGTTGCCTATTTAGTTAGTTTCTCGCTCCCAATTTCAATGTCTCCAACTGTATCTTCAACATTTATCTCAAATGTTGTTTCTTCTATCGGTGGCTCATTTGCCACATCTCTTTTCTCACTTGTTTCCTTATCAACCACAATGTTGACTTCTTGTGTGTTAATATTCATTGTGTACAACACCTTATAATCAGGATTTGTGTCCTCATGTGTTGTCTTCATACTCTTTGTTGCCAATTGATTTTCAGTAGTGTCTACCACTGGAGTATCTAAAGGCGGTGAGGGTGAGTTGTCTGTTATCTTTATACAGGGAGGTCTGCCAACCTTGCCTTTTCCTTTGTCCCTATCCTTTTGATATACCTTGAAGGTTTTAGGTTTTGGATACTCTTCCTTATTTTCTTTTTCTACCAGGAATATATCCCATGCATCTATTGTTTCCTCTGTTATCTGATTCACTCTTCTTGCCATTAGTGCTACATGTCGGTGAGCAGTTAAAAATACTAACCGATTAGCCTCAGAGATTAGTTGATCTATCTCATCAGGTGAGTTAATAGGATGTACATCAAGTAGTTTTTTAATTTTTATTTTCTTATCTAGCTCAATAATAGCTACTCTTCTAGCTTCTATTCTTTTATATAGATATGTCAGTATTTCATCAACAACTTGCACCAAAAATTTCTTTGAAAATATCTAAGTGTAATATTACACTATTCTCTACTCTCTCTTTGTCATCAATGGATAGTGTGTTATATAATTTGCTGATATTCTTCAACTTGCCATCCTTAGTAATTTCATCCAGTAATTTATCAATAGGAGCTATAGTTTGTTTTGACTTCTTCTTAGGAGTCAACTTCTTTTTCTTTGGAGTTAATTTCTTTGTTGGGGGCCTTACTACCTATTGCTTCTGTCTTTTTGGTGTAGGAGAAGGTGTCGGTGAAGGTTTTCTTCTCCTCTCAACTCTCTTGAATACTGCAGGTATGTCACTTTCTGAGGAAGTTCAAATCGGTGAAAGGTGTGTTTCCAGTTGGATTGCTTTCAATTCACTTTTAGTTATATCGGTTTTCTTTAGCAAATCTTCTTTAATAGCTTTTGCCTGCTAGGTTCCTTTTCTAACAGTTTCCTCAACCCTTTTAACTCTTTTCTTTGATTGAAATTGACTTTCTATAGTTTCAGCATTACCAAATACTTCTTCTTCAGGTTCCTTAGGAGCTTCTAGGAGGGCTTTTGCATAGGTTTCTATTATGTTGTCATCAGTCTCATACCCCATTTTAGTAACCCAAATGGTTCTAGGAACAACTGCCTCCATCCAAATTTCATCTTTGTTTATTACAAAATAGATTTCCTTTTGGTACTTATCCACAATAGCTTGTGATAACCTTACTCTTGTTTTCATTTGAGCTTTCAATGCTTGAAAATACTCATTTAAGTTCTTTTCTTTGTTCTCTCCCATGTTGTTTAGCAATTCTAATAGTTGTATTCCTACCAGTATATCATATCCAAAATCTTTGGTGCCAATGTCAGGTACTTGTTTGGTTATATATAACATCAGACAAACAAGTAGATTTCTAAATCTGAATGTTCCTTTCTTTTCCCTTTTGATCTTTGCTAAATTGTCTATTAGTTCATCTTTGAGCCATTCACATATGTCTATCCTTGCATTATTATTTGCCATATCATAGACACTTTTAATGCATTGTCTAGAGACTGAGTTTAACCTATTTACATGTGTAGTTTTGTAGCCTAAGATCATACTGATAAATTTGACATTGATATCCGTTACATCATTTACCCTCAGTAATCTCTTATCAAATGTTGCACCAGTTAGGTTTGTCACTAGATCATTTGAGACCTTCTTAGTTTTGTTAGGTCTATTGCCGATGGAAGGTAACCCTGTTACTGCTTTGACAACTTCCTTAGTAATCTTGTGAATAGGGTCCAACCAAAAGAATTCGCCATGAACCCTGCTTAACACAATTCTTATGATATCCTTGGGAAAATCCGGGATACTGAGAATTTTAGTGAAACCTAGGGTTTCTATTATCTCATGTTTAGGTTTGACATTTCTCGATTCATCACAAATCACAGATTCATACATATTCTTAATTTCCTCATCACCTAGTTCATCAATATGACAGTGTATATACATTCTAGGGTCTTCAACATATACATCCCCTTTTGGTATTTGAGAAAATGCACCTAAGCTATCATCTTTCTTCACAATTTCAGGAACTAGCTAGAATACGGGTCTAGGGCATTTAATAACTTCAACAATAGTAAGGGTTGCAATAAATTCAGGAGTAGATGAAGATGCCATAGCTATAAATACCTTAATCTGCCTTAGGGATGAAATATTTGATAGATTGCTTTGCTTCTTTGCTTGGAATGCCTTTGCTTGGGATTTTAATGCTCTCGAAGATTTGAATGCTCGATGAAATGAAAAATGGAGCCAAAACACTTGTTTTCTGGTTAAGTCACAACTTAACTTATCTATCGGTAAAGAAGTAATCTCAACTTCTCACCATCAACTGAGGGAATAATAGCCTGTTTCTCATTTAGTTGCTAAACCCTTGAAGGATTTTCCTTCAGTTAGATGAAGAGTCTCCTACCAATGGAGTGTTACTCTATTCTGCTGGTGGAGGAGTATTTCCATCAACATTTTGTTCTAATTTTCTAATCCATTTTTTTGAGAATTCTTGCTTTACCTTTTCAACCTTTTCTTTACCTTTCAAACTAGGACCTTTGTTATTTTCCGGTGAGGACTTGCTTCTACAAAATTTAGCGATGTGTCCAATCTTGCTATAAGCATAACAAGTCACATTATTTTTCCGAATAGCTTTCCCATATCCTATGCCGGTTTGTGTTCTGCATTGATTAGATAAGTGTCTAAATGTCCCACAAACATAAGATCTTACATACATTCTGCAATTCTTTGAATTATGACCAACTTTGTTGCATTTAGAACATTGATCGGTGGGTGTATTGGTGTTCTGATAATTTCTAGATCTACATTGATTTTCTCTATGACCATACTTGTTACAGTTAAAGCATTTGCCATTAAATTTATAAGCAATTGGTTGCCTTACCAGTTTGCTATGATCATGTGTGTTTGCAATACCGTAGCTTTCACCAGCTTCAAAGCCAAGGCCATTACTATCACCATTAGGTTTCTGATTCTTCAGCATGTCACCAAGTTCTTCTAAGCTTTTCTTGAATTTTTCCTTGTGCTAATTTGTTGTAGCTAGTTCTCTTTCAAAGATTCCTTTCTATCTCATAAGTTCATTTGAGTCATTTTGTGTATGCATCAAATCTGTCTTCAACATATCATTTTCATAACTAAGTCTTGTTTTTTCATTTGCAACATCATTCAGTCTTCTAGTCAGATCTTCTTCATTTTTCTTCCTATCTTCAATTTCTTTGCAAAATCTCATAGTCATATCCTGCATCTCATTCTGTGTTGTACTACTCTCTTGTCTTAGTTTGTTTACTAGATCAGTAAGATTTTCCCTTTCATCTCCCTCTTTCTTCATCTTCTAACAAAGTTCTCTTCTTTTATTCCTTGCTATAGTGTAATTCTCTTGAAGTGCTTGAATAATATCCTGAGCAACTTTTAGATCATCTTCAAGTTTGATATTCTTCAATTTGTCTACATCATAGTCTAAAAGAGTTGTTTTCAATTGTTCTCTTAAGTTTTCCATCTCTATCGGTGTCAAGATCTTCCTCAAGTTGTTAGGCTTCTAAAAATAGAGGACCAGGCTCTGATACCAATTGTTAGGATTCCCAAAGATATTGAGAGGGGGGGTGAATCAGTATCTAACCGGTTAATGAATTTACTTGATTTAAAACATGTAAAGCATATCAATACTGTATGCTGGTAAACCAAAAATAACACAGTAAACAAAAATAACAACAACCACATGAAACACACACCATAACACAGTATTTTAATGAGAAAACCCGGTGTGGGAAAAACTTCGGTGGGATTTGTGACCCACAAAATTGGCTTATTGACATATAAGTGAATATTACTCTTACAATAAGGGTTTGCACATCCAGGAAGGCCAAGTGCCTAGAGCTCACTACTCAAATACAAAATAAGAAGTCACACTGACTTATAAAATGGAATATACAAATCCAATGTCTTGTACTACTTCAAATTAGCATCTGCTATGCCAGATCCAGTACCGGTTTCAGCTCTACTTCATACATAAACCCTTAACCTATAATTCACATATTAGGTCTGCCTTATTTCGCCTATCACATTCTTCTTCTTTTTTTAAAATGTTCTACAATGATCTCATACATATATGAGTCATATTAAAACTCACCATGTTGGCTTACAATGATTTTACAATTAATTATAAAATATATTATAAAACAAAATTCTTGTTGGCCAGGGTGCCAATATCCTTCCTTTGTGTGTCAGTATTTTGTGTGCCGGTGTAGAGTATGTTGTTGCTGGTGCTGGTATATTGTCTTGCCGGTATCATATGATTGGAAGGTTGCCATCAATGAAAAAACCTTCAATCACCTACAATTTCTCATTATAGTGTGCATTTGCCAACATCACCATTGTCCCTCTTGATAGTTTCAGAAATAGGGTCATAACGTGCAATGCACTTCGCAATGAATTTTGGGCAAGGAATAGCAAGTGGGAAAGCTGCTACCTCTATCAGGCCAGTACTTAGAATTACTACACAAAAAGAACCTTCAATACCTTTAAACATTCTTTCCTTCAAAGCTTCCAAATTCTCCCCTTTCAGGTCTGTGTCACTAACAATGGGTTTTGTGCAGGTAAGACTAAAAATATTTCCAAAAAGATGCAGAGTGGGCTTCATAATTTATAACCAACAACCCTTCTCTCTCCAAGCAAATTTATTACAAGAGGGAAAAGCAACTAAAAACAATCACTGAAGAAGACAGGAATCAAACTCACCTTCATGGTTGCAATCAATCAAATGACTACCAGTAGAAAAAACCTTCAACCAGACACTCTACAGCAATGAAGAACAAGCTTCAAAAATAAATCACTTCATACCTTATAACAAATGAAGTGTCAAAGCTCATTTAGTGAATTAATTTTGGCCGTGAACTTAAATGTGTCGAGCATTGGGATTTGACATCACGCATGTGTATTGAATGCACGATGGCACTCTCAGCATAACTGCCAATTCCCAAAAATGATTGCTTTCCTTAAAAAATCGGCAGGTTGACGTCACCTGAGATATGGTCAGATCTTCATCACACTTAGCAATAAATGCACCATCATGTCATTTAGTCTATGGGACCCACCTAATTTGAACATTCATAAACCATTTGAACTAACTTCATGAGGGTTCAGGTAGTTCAAAGCATACACTGCACCAAGGAGATTTTCCTTTAGAAATGATTAACTTTATTGATTTCCACTGGTCCTTTGAACTTCATTGAAGAGTTTTAACATCACTGAACTATTTAAACTAGGTTCAAACGTTTCACAGTCTGGAGAAAAAGTATATGAAACATCATCTGTGACCATGAAATAGAGTGGCTGCAAAAACACTTAAGTGAACATTAGCCTGAAAATGTCCGAGAGACATCTTAGAACCTACTATACCTAAATGAACACTATGAACTCTTTTAAAGATGATTCAAGGGGTTCATGAGGTTCAAAAGACCATTGAAATGTAATGCCAAGGATTTAAAAATGATTTACAGTCGGATTAGGGATTGAACCAATGAATTTTTTAACAAGACAAGGACTCAACTAAAAATTTTGCAAGGCGACTTACTCTTGTTATGAGGGATGAATGACAAGGTAATAGTAACATAATCTTGTATAGTATCAAAGTTATTTGGATCCAACATGGTGAGATCACTATCAATTTGATATACCCTAATCTCATCAACTTGACCATACATGTCTTGAAACTTTTGCCAAGCGTCCTTGATTAGAGTACATTTCTCAATATAAAAAATGAGATCCTTTGATACATACTTTCTTAAGGTATCAATTGTCATGATATTTTTAGTGAGCCAATCCAAGTAACCAACAGGATCAGCCTTAGGATTAGTAGGAGCAATGATAGTTCCATCAATATAATGAGTTAGTCCTTTTTCCATAAGTTTACTCCATGCATCAATTTTCCAAGTAGCATAATAATGAGGAGTTAAGAGAGGAAACTTAGAATAACCTATAGCAGAAAAAAGGAAGGAACACAAGCACAAAATCACAAGAGACACCCCCCCAAATTCAATCAATCAAAGTACCCCCCCCAGAAATGATGATTTTGGCACTTTATATGTAGTGCGTGTATAATAGGCCACTTGCAAAAAAATGGCAAGGTGGACTTCTGATTTTGTTTTACAACTACCCCAATAGGCTGAGAACAACAATGCAAAAGACCAACAAGATAGATCTATGCAATACAAGTGCCAAATTGGCCAAAAAAGACCATATGCTAAACGTACAATTTCTACTCAAACTCGCTACAAAATGATAGAATATTATGAAAGTAGAGGAAAAAGTAAAAAAAATTTCAAAAAATGGCACCTTAAAAGGAGTTCCTATGAGCCCAAATGGAGTCCTAAAAGTTGCAAAAACATGGATTACTCAACTACAATGATAAAGATATGCATTTTCTGAAAACTGTGTGCATCAAAATGGAAAACCATCTGTACAACTATGAAGAGCGTGAAATTATACCCCAAATAAATAAAAAATTGCATGAAAAATGATGTCATATGCCCAAGATATCACCATTTGAAGTTTGTCTATCAAACTAAAAATGTCAATGGAGAGGGGGCTGAAAAAACTCCATTGCATATGATGAGGTCAATAGCATGTAAGCCAGGAATATTCCATAACTTCTAGCATATTTCTTGGGGGAATAAAACAAATCTTTTTATCTTCCAAAAGTTTCTTTTTCAAAAAAAAACTTAAAAAAAATAAAATTAAAAAAGATCTCGAGGCCACATGGGGCCTCACCCACCCCATACTCCTTGCAAACTAAATCTATAAAATCAATATGTGGCAAGGAAATTTCAGAATTAAAAGCCTACAAAATAAACTTCTTCTCACCAAGGGAATTGAATCTCTCCAAGGAGATTATACAAGCCACTATAGATCTTAGGAAAAGAGGTTATATTGAACCTGTCGATATCAAGCCAAAACAATCGTGCGAATCAAAACCAAATACACAGAAAAAATCTGATCCAAAAAGAACATGTCGAGCTATCAATAGAGATCAAGAAGCAATGACTAAACATAGATCCAAAAGATACAAGCCACAAAATTCTGCACAAAACCTTTTTAAGATCTAAGCAATAAATATGGAACAAAATCTTGATATGGATTTGACAGTTAATCTTGCACACCAAGGTATATATCCGCCAAGATTTTTGAAAATGATGCTTTACAAATATCTAAAAAAAATAATGTTGATCATACAAATTTGTCTAACTTGAGATGAAATATCTGCCTAAAAATAAAATTCACTCAGACCAATAAGATGTGCAAAAATAGTAAATAAATTTTGTAGGAGGTTGTTGGGAGGGGCTAATGGTCCAACAACAAAAAAAATTTACTACAAAAACAATTTTACTCAAATATAGGTGTATTTGTAGTCAAAATTCATGGAAACAGCCATCCGAATGCAATGGGGAGATCAGATCTAGTCTAGGATGCCTCTATAAGATTTTGCTCCTCATATTTAAGTCTTCACGTCCTTCAAAATCTCTCCAAAGATGAATCAATGGCTCTCTAATGGCAATATGGATATGTGAGCACACAAACATGACATGTGACTCAATAAGAAACAAGGGTAGGTAGGAAATAGGTATAGTAGGTAGGAGAAACAATATAATATCCCATATGATGTGGATCACCCACCAAAGGTGGAATGTAACAACAAGATCACACCATAAAAGGTGGAAATTATCCTACACACACTATCCCAATGTGGCACATGTTAGAATAACTGGTGGACACCTGCAAAGGAGGGTGAATCAGATCTTAGAAGATTATATTAATCAAACCACTTTAAAACCTTTAACTGAAGAACATAGACAATGAATATAAGAATAGCAAAAATAGATTCTGGTAAGCAATAAAACTTAAGTATGAAATAGAGAGTCAACACAATGCAACCATACCACATAACACCATGATTTGTATGTGGAAAACTAGGTAAAGGGAAAAACCACAGTGGCAAGCCTACCCATAGTCAGATAATGCTTCCGCAAAAAGTATGCGATATAATAAGGGCCTGCACATACAGAAAGGGACACTACCTAGAGTGTACTACTCATTACAAAGGAGTCACATTGAATGCAAAGAGCTTAAAATCACCTCAATATAATTGGACAACAATCCAGAAGAATGAACTTCCAAAGATAACATCTACCATGCCTGATTACAGTCTCGGTTAAGCTCAATACTAAAGGCCTTTGACATCTCACATAAACCCAATTCGATCACCTATAATCAACCAAATCTATTGCGTGAATGATATTAAATTAGTCGCACATTACATTCCACTACCACAATCTACAATGAGATCTTACATCAATTTATACAAACCCTAAGGCCTAAACCAATTAGGTTAGCCAACTAAAAGATATTACAATAAGATCATTTCATACATCCATATTACAATGGTATGTCATGTCGGCTTTAGACCAAAACAAAATTAACCAATCTGTAAATCATCCCGATAAGGTGTAGGGAACAAATTACATGATACTGGTCCATAACCTGAATAAATAACAGACCTAATCTAGGTTCACCATGCCAAAGGGATGTCTCAAATTAGTTGAGGCATGATCAAAGATCATCTTCTGCATTCCGAATTCCATCTAGAAGTCACACCAACAACACTTATGCATCTTGTCAAAGATTCTAAGAAAAATATCTACAGGTAAAACCTTAAACCCTTACTGATATAGGCTTACTAGAATGTATGGTAGCATCTAATTATCAATTCAATACCAACTAACTAAAAAAAACTCCAAAAACATGCATCACATCAAATAAAATATATTCCATTGATCCAAACATGTCGGTAGTATCTAACTGATAGTCCCTTCTATTGGTAACACTAGTTCTTCTACTAGTAAGCAAAATCTATCTGTTGACAACCAATCATAATAGCTAGCCTTCATATCAATGCAACATGTAATCAATTCCTTCATATTTCCAACAATATCCCCCTTTGACATTGATGAAAACATTAGATGTGAAAAAAGAAAACATCTAAGTGCCAAGAAATGCCAAAAATTTCTCATACAAGATATAACAGTGAAAAACTGAAAAAATCCCAGTGACTCCCTCTGAGGAGTGCAGTCCAATCTGAAAATGATCTAAATCTCTCCCATAAGATATATTATTTTTCACATCATGTATCTCTTCCCCTTTGACATCAATGCCAAAGATATGACATAGATATGAAAATCTTATGAATATCAAAGATGACTACTCCCCCTGAGTAGTAGCACCACTACATCAATCCAAAGCAAAGGATAATATTAATGATGCATGTCACACTGATACACTACTCCATCATTTAAGATTCCATCGGAGGGGTGGATACCCCTAACCTATCTCTCAAATACTCAAATGATTCATTAGACAATGGTTTAGTGAATATGTCTGCAATTCGTTCTTTAGTGTTCACATAAACCAATTTGACTTCCTTTTCTTCCACCTTTTTCTTCAGAAAATTATATTTTATTGATATGTGCTTAGTATTAGAGTGAAATACGAGATTCTTAGACATGCCAATAGCTACAGAGTTATCACAATAGATAACTATTGGCTCACTACAATTTACCTTGATATCCTTCAACATTTGCTTCATCCACAAGTCTTGTGTATAATTAGTTATTGCTACAACATATTCACCTTCTACAGTACATAAAGAAATGCAAAATTATTTATTTCTGATCCATGAAACCAATTTATTTCAAAGAAAGAAAGCTCCACTAGAAGTGCTTTTCCTATCATTTGTATCTCCTGGCCAATCTGAATTTGTATATGCACATAAAGTGAAGTTATCATCTCTAGAATATGATAAGCCATATTGAGTTGTTCCTTGCAAATCCCGAAATATCCTCTATACTGCACATTCATGATTTTCTTTAGGATTACTTTGATATCTTGAAACAATACTTACTGCATTCATAATATTTGGTCTAGTATTAGTTAGATATAACAAGCCACCAATCATAGACTTTTACCTTGTCAAGTTTATCGGTGCAGATGTGTCTTTGATAGATAATTTCTCAGTCATCACCATAGGAGTACTTACCAGTTCTGAATTATTCATACCAAACTTATTCAACAATTCCCCTAGATACTTAGTTTCACAGATAAAAATTCCTTTGTCAGTTTGAGTAATCTGCAAACCTAAGAAAAATCTCATTTCACCAACCATAGACATTTCAAATTCATCCTTCATATTATTAGAGAATTCCATGCACAATTTATCTTCACCTCCAAAAATGATATCATTGAAAAATACTTCAATAATCAGAATACCATCATCAGTAATCTTATAATATAAATTGTTGTCAGTTTTTCCCTTAGTAAAACCAAGCTTTAAAAGATATTTATCCAACCTTGCATACCAAGCTCTAAGATCTTGTTTTAATCCATATAATGCTTTCCTTAATCTGTAAACCATATCTTTGTCATCTATCAGTGAAAATCCATCAGATTGCTTAATATATACTTTTTCCTCAAGTTCACCATTCAAAAGTGCACATTTAACATCCATCTAATAGACCTTATAGTTCTTGTATACTGCATAAGCAACAAATAGTCTAACAACTCCAATTTTAGCTACAAGTGCAAATGTCTCACCATAATGAATTCCTTCCATTTAACAATATCCTATACAAACCAGTCTAGCCTTGTTTCTTATAACTTGACCATCCTCATTTAGTTTACTTCTAAAAACCCATTTAGTTCCAATAACATTCCTATTTTTAAGCTGGGGAACTAAAGTGCAAGTCTTATTCTTCTCTATCTGATCTAATTCATCTTCCATAGCCTTTAACCAATATTTATCTTTACAAGATTCAATAATAGATGTCGATTCAACTTGAGAAATAAGACATACCCCTTCATTTACCAATTTTCTTCTTGTCATAACTCCCTTGTTCCTATCTCCAATGATTTGATCTTCACAATGATTTAATCTTACATACATCGGTGTCTTCTAAACTTCAAGTTCTCTGATCTAATCATCAGTCATAGTTGAACTTTCTGATTGTACCGGTGTAACTATCTTAGTGTGTTGTATTAGTTGAGGCATTGTTGGATTACTTATCATCATTTCCACTACCGATTCTCTATCATATGATATAGATTGATCTCTATATTGCTCATCCACTTTTACGTTTGTGCTCTCCATAATTTTCTGCAATATTTTGTTATAACATCTATATGCTTTTCTCTTAATTGAATATCCAAGAAATATCCCTTCGTCAAATCTAGGATCAAACTTCCCAATTGAATCATCCCTTTTGATATTAAATTTACTTCCAAAAATTTTGAAATATTTAAGACTAGGTATATGTCCAAACTATAATTCATAAGGAGTCTTACCAGTTTCACCTTTGATATGAACTTTGTTGAATGTGTAGTCTATTTTACTTCTTTTCTTGATTAGATGTGAGGCAATTTGGCTTCCATCATCATGGTTCTTGCTGCATCCAAAATGGTTCTATTCTTTCTTTCCACTTCTCCATTTTGCTAAGGAGTCTGGGGTGTAGATAATTGTCTCTTAATGCCATTTATCTCATAATAACTGTTAAATTCATGAGAAGTGAACTCATCCCCTTGATATGATCTCAGGCATTTGATTTTCAGTCCAGTTTTTGTTTCCACCATTGCTTTAAAGATCTTGAATTTCTCAAAAGCTTCAGACTTCTCCCTTAGAAAAGTCACCCACATCATTCTATAATAATCATCAATTATTAGCATGAATTATCTATCACCTTGAAAGCTTCTGGTCCTTGTTGGACCACATAAGTCAGCATGAATCAAATCAAGCACACCATTGGATTTATCATGTATTCTCTGAAAAGAAATTCTAACTTCCTTTACATTCCTTACATACCGGATTATGAGGCTTTATAATATTAGGTATATCGGTTAGTGCAAGATCATGGGGGGTGAAAAAGTGGTTATGTGAAAAAATAGCCTTCTCACTCGCCTAAAAAATGCAAAAATCCATGTTGACTTTTTGCTTGGCCTGGGTGTCAATACACCTTGGCATGGTAATTACCTAGGTAAATCAGATATCCGATTTTTATTTGTAATTTTAAATTAAAAAATATATTATATAATATATATAATGTAATAATATATTATATAATATATAATTACATTTTATAATATAATACAATACGTATTATATAATATACTAATATATTATATAATACGTATTGTATTAGATTATAAAATGTAATTATATATTATATAATACGTATTATATAATATATTATTATATTTTATAATATAATACAATACGTATTATATAATATATTACTACATTATATAATATAATGTTGTTTTAAAATAATTTAAGTATAGAAATCAGATATCCAATTTTTTGAAACATATTTCGACTGTGACAGCGCATGAGTCATTTTTAACCCATGGGTTGCACGATTTTATAAAAATCTAATATCCGATTGTATCTGATATATGGTGTTTTGGCCAAAAATTGCTGAGAAATAGATTGAAAGGTAAGATTTTTATTGTTTTCAATCATTTTCATTCAATTTTTGTATTTTTTGTTAATGTTTATTTAATTTTTAATTGAAAATATTGTTTTTTCATGAAAACTAGGTTTTTTTAAATCAAATACAAAACTGTTAACTAAATTTAATTGTTTACATTCAATTAGGTTAAAAATGGGGGATAACAATGAAAACATTGATGAACCACAATTGCATCAACCAAACCCTCCTTTGCCAAACCCCCCTCAATTCAGGATTTGATTACACAAAATTTGAATGAATTGAGGGAGATTGCAGATGTATATCATAAGATCCCTCATCTAAACCCAGTGTTTGATCCTCTCACGTTGATCATAAAGAGTATGGAAACCATGAATGAGGAGCACAATGTTTCCCTTTTGTGGTGAGATTCTATGAGGGAATAATATGCAGATGGCTTGTCGTATAAGGATATCAAGGATCTCGAGATATCAAAAGCCAATATCACCTCATTGTTTGTGAATCTCTGCACTGGGCAACCCGTAGACCCCTATAAAAAAAAATTCTATTAAATGGTGCACAAATGATGGTATTGTGAAAAACTTTTGAGATCGTTGGTGGATGGTTTTTGACAAACCACCCAACAACAATCTTGATGTCCCCTTCTAATTTATTAAAAAATTATATGCTGAGTTTGTTTTAGGCAAACATGTGAACTACTTTGACATCCAATCTTTCCAGGGTGTGGGTTTAGGTATGCCCCAAAATAGACCTGGGACAATCAGAGTAATCTAGGGCCCATATGTCCTCCCTCCTCTTGTTGACCCCCCACCTCCATTGCAACATCCAGATATCATTTGCGAGGCGGCTTCACGGACCATATCAGTTATTCACTCTTTGAGTAGCCTTTTGGTTTCTCAGGTTGGGTTAGTAGCTCAGCCTACTTTTGATGGTAGCAGTGCATCTAGTGGCGCTAACACGTCATCCTCAGCTCCACACATATGTAGGCCCCATAGTTATGTCATGTGTGGGTATGTATGCTTGTGTCCAGTTGGGCAGCCCATTGATCCTCCCATGGAGTGTGTAGATTATGAGGTGCATGAGATGCATGATGCACCAAATTTTATGACACAGACTGGAGGATACTCTAGGGAGTCCTTGCATGATAGAGGTGAGGAGGCACTGTCATCATACATTGATGATATAGTGGTAAGATTTGTATTTTCATAGTTCATGTTATATTTTAAATGAATATTTATAATCTAGATAATATTAAGTACTTTTTTTTTACATGGTCTATTTAACAGTTGATGATCAAGGAGGAGTTGACACAGATTCAGGAGGGTACCTTGTCAGCCATTTCATTTGGCCTTGATAGCTTGATGATACATATTTATTGCACCTAGTAGTTTGTATTTTATTGTACATACATGCTCATCATTTATATTGGTATTAATTAGTTATGTAATAACTTGCATGTATATCTTATTTTACTCTTGTAGGGCACAAGCAGCAGGAGTGTGGGGCAGTTTGATTTAGGATCTAGTAGCGTTGTTGGAGACAAGGGAAGGGTAATTTAATGCAAATATGATTGAATGAATAGTTTAAATAACTTATAGTGATTATACACGTCTAAACATAGACTGATAGTTTCATATACTTGTTGTGTATATGTACAAAGAATTCTTGGCTTCACATCCTTGATGACTACACCCAATATACCTAAAGATGAAGAAGAAGAAGAGATGCCTCGAGTAGATGTGTGTTTATTATATTTTGTGTTTAGTAGATATAATTTGTTATTATCAGTGACAATTATATGCAAAGTTGTATCAATGTCATGTTTCTGAACATACGTAGGTTGTGTATGAAAATGTTGAAAACATACCTCCTCTATCGAAGACATACATCAAGAGTCTTGCAAAGCCAAAGAGAAAACGTGGACATGAGGTAAACATGAATAGTTCAATTATAGTTCATTTTTGTGTTCTCTTTTCGAATGTGAATTATATAATATAACTAATATTAATCATGGTTTGTTTTTCTTGTGCAACATCCTTCAGAGTCGAGCACTATGGTGAAGAGGGTCGATTTTGATGATCCATCAGCAACTTAGGATATTATAGATAGTTTCACGATGCTTACATGTCTAGTTGGCATGTATATTTTGTATATGGACATACATTCACATATTTAGACATACATTTTGTTTCAGTTGGCGTTTATGCCATATTTGTGTATGGACATACATTTGTAATCATTTGACATTTTTATATATACAGATGTTGATATTAGATAATATAAATTGTTTCTCATCTGTGTGTGGTGTGACCATGGAAATCTTTAATCTTCATTTCAATAATTAACAATGGTTAATAGTGGTTATTAATGAACAATACAATTCATTTCATTTTATCATAATTATTGTTTGTAGAATGAACAATATAATTCATTTAATGAACAATACAATACAATTCATTTAATGAACAATACAATTCATTCAATAAACAATACAATACAATTCATTTACTGAACAATACTTGATACAATTCATTAGTACCCTATGCATGGTCCTATTTTGCGCCCCACCTCGATCGAATGCTCAGGGTTTTATTAGAGCAGCAATTTTTTGGTTGGCAAAAAAATCATCAGTCTCATTCAATCGAATGTTATCGCGTGGCTACTTTCTCATTCAGCTCGTCGCGATGACAAACCATCAGCTTTGATATGTCCAGTTAGGCATTATTACCCTATGCATGGTCCTATTCTCCCCCCCCCATTCAGTTGAACACTCGGGGTCATACCCTACTGGTGTCGTCCCTTGAGCGCCCTAAGTGCTAAAAATTATCAAACTTTGATGGGCCCTAACTCAAAATTTGTGGCCCCTGTGAACAATCTATTTGAACCAACAGGGCCATGAGAGGTATCCCTACAAAATCCTATCTCATTTTTTCAAGTTTCCCTACGGTTTTATTAGGGCATCAATTTTTTGGTTGGCAAAAAAATCATCAGTCTCATTCAATCGAATGTCGTCGCATGGCTAATTTCTCATTCAGCTAGTCACAATGATGAACCATCATCTTTGACATGTCCAGTTAGACATTATTACCCTATGCATGGTCCTATTTTTTCCCCCCACTTGGTCGAATGCTCGGGGTCATACCCTACCAACATCGTCCCTTGAGTACCCTAAGTGCTAAAAATTGTCAAACTTTGATGGGTCCTAACTCAAAATCCATGGCACCTGAAAATGATCTATTTGAACCTATGGGGCCACAAGAGGGGTCCCTACAAAATCCTATCTTGGTTTTTCAAGTTTTCCTATGGTTTTATTAGGGCAGCAATTTTTCGGTTGGCAAAGAAATCATCACTCTCATTCAATCGAATGTTGTTGCGTGGCCAATTTTGCATTCAACTCATCCCGATGATGAATTGACTATGACATGTCTAGTTAGGCATTATTACCATATGCATGCTCCTATTTTGCCACCCCACTTGGTCGAATGCTCGGATCATACCCTACCGACGTCGTCCCTTGAGCGCACTAAGTGCTAAAAATTATCAAATTTTGATGGGCCGTAACTTGGAATTTGTGGCACCTGAAAACAATCTATTTGAACCTATAGGGCCATGAGAGGGGTCCCTAAAAAATCCTATCTCAATTTTTCAAGTTTCCCTATGGTTTTATTAGGGCAGCAATTTTTTGGTTGGAAAAAAAATCGTGAGTCTCATTCAATCGAATGTTGTCATGTGACCAATTTCTCATTCAGGTCATTGCAATGATGAACCGTCGAATTGGATATGTCAAGTTAGGAATTATTACCCTATGAATGCTCCTATTTTATCCCCCCACTCGGTCAAATGCTCAGAGTCATACCCTATCGATGTTGTCCCTTGAGCGCCCTAAGTGCTAAAAACTGTCAAACTTTGACAGACCCTAACTTGGAATTCGTGGATTCTACGACCGATCCCTTTGAACCTACGGGGCCAGAAGAGGGGTCCCTACAAAATCTTATCTCTTTTTTTCAAGTTTTCATATGGTTTTATTAGGGCAGCAATTTTTTGGTTGACAAAAAAATCATCAATCTCATTCATTCGAATGTTGTCTCATGGTTGTTTTCTCATTATTCTCGTCGTGATGATGAACCATCAACTTCGAAATGTCCAGTTAGGCATTATTACCCTATGCATGCTCTTATTTTGTACCCCCACTTGGTCGAATGCTCGGGGTCATACCCTACCAGTGACGTCCCTTGAGAGCCCTAACTCAAAATCCATGGCACCTGTGAACGATCCATTTGAACCTATGAGGCCACGAGAGGGGTCCCTACAAAAGCCTATCTTGGTTTTTCAATTTTCCCTACGGTTTTATTAGGGCAGAAATTTTTCGATTGGAAAAAAAATCATCAATATTTCGATGTATTGTATACACATAATTATCATTACACTTGCATGAGACATCCATGAAGGGATATGCAAACATGATTTTTTTTTCATTATCAATACAACTACACCAATGTACTCATGTACAGATACATTGTATATCATCAATATAACTTAACCAATATGCTCATAGATATTGTATATCATCATAACAATGTTACATCAATTCACATCCATATACAAATACAAAATCCCACTTCATCTGCATCAGACATCCTCATTTTCTAAGAGAAAATCTTATGTACAACAATGCCTACATATAAATGAAGACCAAAATAAGTAACCTTTTTATGCAGAATGAATGTGCTACAAGAAACAAACTATTAAACTTAATACAAAATAGTTTGGAAAATTATAAATAGATCATTTGAAACATTTTTAAAATGTACAAGATTGTATAATTATGAAACATACCAGTTTCTCTGCAAAGTATACAAGCATAACTTTGAAGAAAGATGCATGTTGATTAAAGCACTTCTCACTACATTTCTCTGCATGGTTGAAGATGATGGTAGATATGGTCATTTATAAATAGAAATACATTCACTTGACTTAATTTTTATGCACAAAATTTTATCTCATCAATGCACAAAGGAATATGTACCATCACCAAGAGAGGGTCTTGTCAATGGCGAATGATCTAGCATGAACTTGTATTTTTAAGAATTTTTAGTCTACACATAAAATGAATGGATGAACATAAAGGCTGTATGATAATCACTTCAACTCAAATGTATGATAATAAATGAAAAGGTGGGATTATATACCATAAAAATACGTCCCTCCAAATTATATCAATAGAACCCACTATGTTGACACAAAAATCATAATGTGATACTGTTGTATATCATCAAAAAAGACCTGCATGAGCATAAAGGTTTTGCGATAATTATATCATCAAAAATTATCAAATAGTGTTCTCTAATAAAAAAATTGTAAAGCTCATCAAATGCATGATAATAAGTCATGTTGCAAAAATACGCCCCTTCTGATTATATCGAGTGTACCCACTATGTGCATGCAAAAACCGTGTTGCCAAAAAAAACGTTCATCAATAGACCTGCATTTTCAAGACATCCTTAATATACATGTAACAACTTGAACATTAAGGTTTAATGATCATTGTTTGAAATGAAATGCATTATAAAAAAAATAAGGCACCATTAAAGACCTACTACTCAAGTGTGCCTGAAGGGTCATCTCTTTGCTTAAGAGTATCCAGTATTGCTTCATGATCAGTAGTAGTCACTATCCATAGCTCTTTGGTCTTTGGTTTTTCTTGATGCTTCAACAACTTGACATTTGTAGCTATATTAAGGTGTGAATACATTATAATGGTTTTTTGTCTCTCATAGTCTTCAAATGAAAGTATGCCATTCTTTTTAATCATGTATGTTTGCAACCAAGTTCCCACAACAACAACTGAACTTGTAGGATATGTGAACCCATCATCATTTTTCATTGGTTGTGTTAGCTTTTGTTTTCCCTATACACATCATGCCAACCAATATTCTTATCTCTCTGCATTCCCTTGTGGTGCAACAACTGCAAAAACTTGTCCTAGTTGTACAAGATCTAATAGACATTCATACTCAAGTGAACTTTCCATGTCATCATTTGACAAGGATATTGTTTGAGATAAAGGAGTTAGATAGTGGGGAACCCGCGTATCAACCCACTCACTTGACTCGCATTGATCCCAATCACACTGAACACAACTCTGACAAAAATGAACCAAAGCTCATGTCCAAATGGTCCGTGTACTTGCATCTGAGCTAAGAAATGAATGCATCTTTAAAGAATCATAAATTGTTTGATAATCCAATCTATCTCCCATTGTTCCCTCCTCAACAAACCAAAAGAATTTGGTCACTGCTGAATCAAGAGTACCTCCATGTGACAATGTTGAACTAGACCAATCAACAATAGAATGTGCATCAGAGAAATTTGCACCTGAAATCCTCAATTGCGCCTTAACTAGAGCTATCTTCAAACATGCACCTACTCCATCATGCTCTCCCTTCCCATGCCCTGCCTCAAAAAACACCAAATATAAGGTATACGCATCTCTACATGCATTATACTCAATGAATAAAACATATGGGCATTCTTGAATTGACCCATATAGTTATTTGACCATATTATATGTCGGTCAATTGCAATATCTTTCTCATTCAAAAACTCAAAAAAATTCTCGAAATAATGTTGCACATACTTGGAGGAGCATGATCTATCATCACTCATATAAAAATGATACTCCTTGATTATCTTCCTACCCTCTTTTGTACTATTAGGAGCATGTCTATATGTAATGTGAACAAAAATAGAAATCCGGACTAAATTGTAGTACTGAGACTATACCTCATTCTGTGGTTGCAATGTATAGTTCTCTATAAAATTAACCACTCATATAATAGTTCCAATTGGGAAAGAGTTCTTACACATCCTAAACTGTTGATCCAATTACTGAGACCAATGGGCGTGCCTTGCATACTTGTAGAAAAGATTTTCCTTAAAATCCAAAATAAAATCAGCAATACTCACTTCTCTTGAGACTAATTCGCATCTAGAACCTTCACCTCCACTCTTCAAAGTATATTTCACTATCTCATATCATTTTTTCTCAACATAATCCTTTCCAAACTCATGTTCATTTCCCTCATGGAAACATGAAACAAACTTTGACAACCCACCATATTTTGAGTACTTCTCATTCAAATAATCATTTCTATAGAAATAACAACCATCATCTCTAGGGCATAAAAATAGATCTTACAAGTCTCTTTATGATCTCAGAAATAGGATTGCACCACACTCCTGCAACATCTCATTAGTATGCATCATAGAATGAATATGACATTAAATTTCATGGTACATTGAAAACTCCACATGATACTTCCAACAAAAAGTATTGTGAATCCTAAGAGGAACACAATAAAATGGTTTCAAAGATTCAAAGGCCCTTTGTGATATTTGCAAAGTTGGATGTACTTCACAAAAAAAATTGTACAACATTATTTGGCTTGATTCCAAGAAATGTTTGGGATGTGGTGTGCAGTCTCGGTTGTTGATTCTTAATTTCAAAATGTGCTTTACATTGGGTGACACTCTATAATTAGAGTGTCAAAATTGTTGAATATCCTCCTTCACATTGTCAGTCAACTTTCTATCAACACGTGGAAGCATCCCACCAAAAGCCCATGTATCTTGTTGAAGTGGATTGTCAAGTCTTTGTCTTCGTGCAAGTGCTCTATCCAAATTTTTATGATTTATGTTAAAATCAACACAAGTTTGTCTCATTTGATGAGCCTTCCTCAATTGATGGCTTACTAAGGAGGTTGAAATCACCCCTCGAGTGGCTCTCTTATCTCTTTATTTGGTATTCTTTCCAATAGAAGTGAGAGCGTCAAATAGATTTTTTGTAATAATAGAATTTCTCTCCATCTTCTTGTTCATACGAATCTTCAATTTTTTTAAGAAATGGTCTCATCTTTATCATCTTTAGCAATTGAACAAAGAGTTGGCATTGCTCGGTCAATGTCTTATTGCTAAAATTTTGGTCAAAAAGTTATGTAACCCACAACTGAACGGTTCTTGTTGACCTCTTACCTTCAAGATCCGTAATAATATTCTCATCGATTTCAAATAACCATTTTGGGGTTCTTGAAGGTCTTGGATTTGGAATTTGTCTTTCATCCATGAGAGTGTCTTCATTTCTAAAGTAATTAGGTGTTACGTATGGTTCACTTGCCTTAGCAATTCCACCTTCAATGTCAAATTTTTCCACATTTTCACCTCCTATGTCAAAATTTTGCACATGATGAGCATTTTCATTATCACTTTCAACATTTTCAACATTTTCAAAATTTTCACTTTCAAAATGTACATTTTCATTTTCAATAACTTGTGACATTTTCAAATTCAGTTTCCTCTTCACTTGAAGTAACATTAGCAATATTTAACATACCTTGTCTTCTCCTCCTATGACATTCTCTATCTCTTTCTCTATACACTCAATTTAATCATTTCAAAGTTTTCTTTTGCATTTAGACTTCTAACAACTACTACTCCACATAGATGCTCCTAAATGATTGACAATGTAAGATTTGACTTTAAGAATCTCCCCAAAGCACAAATTTGTCTCAACCTATCTAAAAACCCATGAACATCAATAGAAAACATAATATGCACACTGTGGGCCATTGGAATAAACAAAATGGCTTACAAGGCTCTTTTTTATTTACAAAAAATTGGATATCCGATTTTAATGTATAAATTTATGGTCCCAAAATTTTCTCCCATTGCCGCCTTTTTTTTACTGTTGCCACATTAATGGCAATGGCAGAAATTGGATATCTGATTTATTAGTCATATTTTAGAAAGACAAAGAGAGAGAGAGAAGGAGAGGGAGAGAGAGAGAGAGAGAGAGAGAGAAATTAGAGGAGAGAGAGATTAGGGGACAGGGAGAGGGAGAGCGATAAAGAGAGAGGAGGACACAATATGACCCATAATGACCAAATATGGTATCTTAAGGGATCATATGGTGTCCTAAGGGGTTGTAGGACACCATATGATTGCTATGGACACCATAGGACCCCTTATGACACCATATGGTGTCGTTAGGGGTCATATGGTATCCTAAGGGGTCGTAGGACATAATATGGCCCCTTAGGACACCATGGGACCCAAAGTGACCCAATATGGTTTCATAACAGGTCATATAGTGTCCTAAGGGGTCATAAGGGTTCATGGGACACCATTTGACCCCTAACGACAACATACGACCCCTTATGACACCATATGGTGTCGTTAGGGGTCATATGGTGTCCATAGGGGTCATATGATGTTCTAGGACACCATATGACCTCTTACGACACCAAGTTGTTCCGTTATGGCTCATATGGTGTCCTGAGGGGTTGTAGGACACAATATGACCCCTTAGGACCCCATATGAACCAAAGCAACCCAATAGGGAGTCATAAGGGGTCATATTGTGTCCTAAGGGGTCATATGATGTCATAAAGGGGTCATATGAAACAATATGACCCATTAGGATGCAATATGACCCATAACGACCCAATATGGTGTCTTAAGGGGTCATATGGTGTCTTAAGGGGTTGTAGGACACCATATGACCCCTATGGACACTATAGGACCCCTTATGACACCATATAGTGTCATTAGGGGTCATATGGTGTCCATATAGGTCTTAGAACATAATATGACCCCTTAGGACACCATAGGACCCATAACAACCGAATATGGTGTCATAATGGGTTGTATGGTGTCTTAAGGGGTCACAAGGAACCATATTGGGTCCTATGGTTTCCTAAGGGTTCATGAGACACTATTTGATCCCTAAGGGCAACATACAACCCCTTATGACACCATATGGTGTTGTTAGGGGTCATATGGTGTCAATAGGGGTCATATGGTGTCCTAGGACACCATATGACCCTTCAAGACACCAAATTGTTCCATTATGGGTAATATGGTGTCCTAAGGGGTCATAGGACACAATATGACCCCTTCAGACATCATATGACCCAAACCGACCAAATATGGTGTCATACAAGGTCATATTGTGTCCTAAGGGGTCATATGACACAATATGACCCATTACGACACAATATTACCCATAACGACTAAATATGGTGTCCTAAGGGGTCATAAGACACCATATGATCCCTTAAGACACCAAATTGTGTCATTATGGGTCATATGGTGTTCTAAGGAGTCGTAGGACACAATATGACCCCTTAGAACACCATATGACCCCTAATCTCTCTCTCTCTCCCTCCAAATTGTCTCGTTATGGGTCATATGGTGTCCTAAGGGGTCGTAGGACACAATATGACCCTTTAGGACACCATATGATCCCTAATCTCTCTCTCTCCCTCTCCTCCTCTCTCTCTCTCCCCTAATATCTCTCTCACTCTCCCTCTCCTCCTCTCTCTCTCCCCCTCCCCCCCCCTCTCTCTCTCTCTCTCCCTCACCACTAATCTCTCTCTCTCCCCTAATTTCTGTCTTGCTCTCCCTCTCCCCTAATCTCTCTCTCTCCCTCACCTCCTCTCCCTCTCTCCTAATCTCTCTCTCCCTCTCCTCTCTCTCTCTCTCTCTCTCTCTCTCTCTCTCTCTCTCCTCTCCCCTAATCTGTTTCTCCCTCCTCTCTCTCTATTTCTCTCTCCCTCCTCCCTCTCTCCCTCCTCCCTCTCTCTCTCTCTCTCTCTCTCTCTCTCTCTCTCTCTCTCTCTCTCTCTCTCTCTCTCTCCCCCCACTCCCCCCTCTCCCTCTCCCTCTCCCTCTCCCTAATATCATATACTAATTTATTTATAAATTAATATATTAAAATATTATATATTAATAAATTAATAAACATTGGTTTAATTATGTGCAAATTTAGTTAGTGAGTTTACTTATTAAAATCAGATATCCGATTTGTGCTGTTAAATTTTCAAATTTTGGCTCAAGAATGCTTTGGGATTTGGCTTGCAAGTGACAAGCCTGGAAAGTCAACTGAAAAAATGTGTTTTTCAGTATTCCTTGATTTTCCAGACTTTACACTAGTGGCTGACGACTTTTTTTGTAGCCAAAATTGATAAAACGAAAAGGGTTTTTTAAGGACATTCCCATATTTCCAACAATATAAGGCTTGTCTTATTTAGACTTTAATAAATAATTATTATTTATTTTCTAATTGAATTTTTACAGTAGTCTTGATTGATAGACTGATTGAAAAACAATCATAACTTTGAAACGGTATAACATTTTTTCAATTTGAAACATGCATCACATCCTATGCTTTGTCGACTATAGGGAAAAATTAAAAAAAATTAAATTTCATAAGGTTTTGACCAAGTTAAGGTGGTTAGACGTAGGAGTTTCTGAATTTTTGAAAAGTTATAGTAAAAAATTCATAAATAATTATTTACTTTATTAAAAATAAAAATATAATATGTGTCACATTCGGACATGAGTCTAATACTTATATTATAAATATTATGATTTGATTGTGATTAGGGTGGTCAAACAAATGTCTACTTCTTATCTTTTTCCTAAAATTTTAATACCACTGCATTGAAATTTGAAATTTTCATCAAATAGGATTGTTTTTTTCCAAAAAACAATTAGTAGCTTAGAAACTACATTCAATTTTCTCTATATTCACAACTTATTCAAATTTTCATGTCAAGTTACATAACCCTGATTTTTTGAAATTTCATTGCCACTTAAGGGCCTGTTTTGGCACACCATGATCTTGCACATACCCATATCTCTAATTGCCTTTGTTGAACTAATCTTAACAATACAATCAAAATTAACATGACACAACCTCTTATGTCATAACCAACTCTCGTTAATATGAGAAATCAAACATGTCTTATCATTGGTGTTCAAGTGAAAGATATTACATCAAGTCTAAGTACCAGTTGCAATCTCCAAACCAATCCTGTTAATGATTTTGCATTTTCTATCTTTGAACTAAAGTTGGAATCCCTTTTCCACCAATTGACCAACACTAAAAATATTATGCTTTAAATCTTCTACATAATAGACATTACCTGTATTATTCTTACCATCCAGAGAATTAATACCTCTACCTTTGATCATACATGCTTGTCATCTCCAAATATGACTTGACTGCCATTGAATTCTTGTAGGGACAAATTTTTTCTTTTATCTCCAATCATATGATGTGAGCATCCACTATCAATTACCCATTCATCCTTGTCTTCATCTTTTTCTATGAGGTCCGTTTCTTCATTCTTGATAACTAGTTCGGGTTCATCTTGCTTTATAGCATAGAACACCCATTCCTTTCCATTGTTGGATCCACTAGTAGAGTCTCTTGTTGGTTCT
Source organism: Cryptomeria japonica (assembly GCF_030272615.1). Lineage (NCBI taxonomy): Eukaryota > Viridiplantae > Streptophyta > Pinopsida > Cupressales > Cupressaceae > Cryptomeria > Cryptomeria japonica. Next base: position 656,284,484 of record NC_081413.1, read on the forward strand.
TCATCCGAGCCATCACTTATGATGAATACTAAGAGGGGGGGTGAATTAGTATACCAAAAAATATTGAACTTAAACTCTTAAACAATTTAGCAGTTAACTGGTATGATAGATTTACTCCCAAACCGGTTAAGACAAATGCAAACCAAATAGAAAATAAAGCATTCACCCACAAGAGCACAATCACCATAACACAAGAGGTTTTGACATGGAAACCTAAATGGGAAAAAACCATGGTGAGCAGAAACTCACAAGTAACTATCTACAGAATAGAAACCAGACTGGTTAAGGTCATACAATGTTCTTCACGAGGACGGATCCTGTTAGGAATCTAGATCTTTGTTAGGAGATAAGTCTTGTTAAAGACTACCTTGTGAGAGTATTTCAGATTCATAGTTATGAACCACCTTGTTAGAGGATTTACAAAGGCTTTGCCGAGCCTACCCGGTTAAGGGTTTCAGAATTGTCCAAGATATGAGTAATCAACAAGTAGATGATCCAGATACTAGCATAGTATGATTGGTTAGATCCTTGATAGCTCATTGTTAATGCACATTTAGCATTACTTCAATCTTCAATATCTCTACACTCTATTTATTCACACAGACCTAATCTTCTCTTCTATAATCGCACATACAAAACCCTCATCTCCTGCTAAAACCCTAGACATGATGTCCTTATCAGGAGTTTGATTTCATGTTGGACCAATAGGATTACATTACAAGTTCCTAGGATTAGTGCATCTAGACACATTTGGTAATACAACACAAAATCACCACCAAAGTGTCAGTGGATGATAACTCATCACAGAAATACTGGTTGGTAACTCATCATAGAGTAATACCAATTCATTACCTATTATCGGTTCATACATTTTACCAATTTCTGGTTGTTAGAATGAAGACTGAAAAAATGCTAACTACCGCTTTGTTCCTTTGTATCACTTTGGGATCCTTGAACCGCTTGAGGCCTTCATACCACTTTGGGTCTTCAGTCAATTTGTGACTGGTAAACTCCTTTTGAAAAACACTGATAGTCTAAAGACTATAATACATAATATCGGTTGGAACAATTACCGGTTGAGCATAACTCATACATAAGGAAGTGATCATAAAAAAGGTATGTTTCCATCAATGACAATCACAACATCATCAAAATGCCAACAATCTCCCCCTTTGGCATTGATGGCAATAAAGGAAAATTTTGACATCTAAGTGTTTTACAACAAAAATATGCCATAATCAAAATTACTCCCCCTAAGCATATACGCTATCCCTTTTTGTAGAATATATACAATGTATACTACTCTCTTAAAGAAATAACATGAAAGTATACATAACATTCACCAAAATTTTAGATACTACTCCGCCTTTGCCAACAATGACAAAGTACTACAGAATAATCCATGTTTCTCATTATCATTAAAATAAAAATAAGTGTTTATGACAATAATGAGTGAAACTTATCAAAAACTGATTTAAAATCCTGCATAAAAGTCTTCATGGATAATGAACATGACTCAAGTAATGAGGTAGCCACCTCACTTTCCGTCTGCATCCATGATACCTGTTCTTCCATGGTATCAATTGTACTCATCTCTTGAGTTACCATTAAAGCTTCTAGATTGAGAAAGAACTTCTGAAGAATTTGTAGTCTGGGTAATAAAACTAGTTGAAGTTCCTACAAATCTCTTGTCTGGTTGCTAATGTCCAACTCTATCCTGGCAGACTGAAGCTGATATTGTTGAACAATTTGCCCATATGTAGTGAAAGAATCACACGAGGTCTTAAAGTTGCTTATGTATGCCTACAAATCAGATTACAGTTTATCCTTTTGTGCAAGTACATCATCACAAAATAGATGGGGTTGGTTTATTTTGCTCAACAGTAGTTTTCCCTCATCCATAGCATCTCTTATATCCTTCTGCTATTTTTGAAGTTGAGACCAGAGCTCATTTAATTTCTTTACTAAGGCAGTGTTAAGTGCCTTTTGATTCTTCTTCTATGCATTAGCTTCAACAACTTCCTCTAGGAGTTGTACCTGATCCTCTACCACTGTACATAGAAGTTTTAGTTTGGCCAGAGAGGAATCAGTACTAGGAAGGTTGGTACCTAGAATCAAACTCATAAGGGTGTCAATCGCAGTGTGAATGACATCCTACTCCTTTTTCCTCCTTAATGCTTCCAGTCTTTCTTGTACTATCTTTATGCCTTGCAGTAGCTCCGATTCATCTACAGATTGGAGGTCAAGAGGACTAGTGATGTCAGCCGGTTTGGCTTGACCACCAGTTGCCTTTGGAGTCTCTAGTTGTTTTCTCTTTTCTGCTTCCTTCTTCTCTTCCGCTCTTTTCTTTTCCTCTTCTTTTTCCCTTTGCTCTGCTTCATGCTTTTTATTGTCTTCCTCCTTCTTTCTTTCTTCTTCTTTTTGCTTCTCCTCTTCTTGTTTCTTCTTCTTCCCATCTTTCTGCTTCTCCTCTTCTTTCTTTTCCTCCTCTGCTTTCCTCTTCTCCTCTTCTTTCCTCTTCTCCTCTTCTTTCTTTTCCTCCTCTTCTTTCCTTTTCTCCTCTTCTCCTCTTCTTTCCTCTTCTCTACTTCTTGTTTCCTCTTCTCTTCCTCTTGTTTCTTCTTCTCCTCCTCTTTCCTTTTCCCTTCCTCTTTCTCTGATTTCTCTTTGTTAGCCTTTGCCTTATCTAGATTCTCCCTGTTTGCTTTTTCTTTGTCCCATTTTACCTTGTCTTCTTTTTCCTTATCAACCTTTTCCTTTTTTGTGTCTGGAGTGAAATTATCAACATCCAAAGCATCAACATCAATGGTGTCCACCTATTCTGTAACTAGTTCTCCATCACTATCAAATACATCATCCAGTTTTTTGGTTTCCATTTTCTATTTAACTTCTCTATTTGCTTGAGCTACTTTGTAAATTTTCATAGTTGCTTTAGTATGGGAGTGTGTGTCTTTCACCACTTCAAAGGCTTTTCCTTCCTGTAGTGGGAGTCTTGTTCTTCTCATGAAGAAGAGACCTTTGTACCAGTCCATGATTTCAAACAATTCAGAGTTTGATGCATAAGGGAAGTAATTTGCAAAAAAAAATTCTCTAATCTCCTATTCGCTCTCGATGGAAATGCACCTTTTATTATCTAAAGAATTTTACAATGTTTCAAGTGTCTCAAATCTAATTTTTGAAGGTGATCGATCATGAACACATAAAGAATTAATTATTTCCCGCTCTATTTCCTCTTTCTCACTATCGGTAAAATCATCAAAATACTCCTTCAAATCACTAAGAAATTTTCTTCTAATGTTCTTGATTGTCCTTTGACAATGTGTCATTGGCTTATAAGAAGAGATGTCAAAATTTACCGGTGCTGATGGTGTAGGTGTAATGCTGGTAGTTTCTATCTTCTTCCCTATTTCCTTGGTCTTTTTAGGCTACACATCTAATCCTATATCTTCAGACTCCGGTGAGTTTCTCTTAGTATTCTGCTTCCTTTCAAATACTTTAGCAGGTGCAACTTCTGGTTTCTTCTTGGTAGGTTACCACTTGGTCACTTTTGGGCTAGCTGAGGTAACCAGTGCCAATACCGATGGCACTGCCTTTCCCTTTTTCATAGAAGGTTCTTCAACTAGTGTTACCCTTTCTGAGTAGGTGTCAGTTCTCTTTTTATTTTCATTTAAAGGAGAGGCAATCAAGGTAGAGGCATACCCTTCCAACATGTCATACATCACCTCATATCCCATAGGGTTCTACTTCTTCCTATCTAGGCTCTACCGCTTCCATTACACACTCATCTACTCTAATGGTAAAGCATATATCCTCTTCATATTTCTTAACAACGTCTCTATATATCCTCATCCTTTGACTCATCTTCCACTTGAATTCATCAAAGTATTTATTCAAGACTTCAGGATATCCAGTTCCCACTGCTTGGAGACTTTCCCTAATTTTTTTGGTGATTGGTTGGTCAACAGACCATTGAATATCACTGACTCTTAGGAAATAGCCTTGAAAGTAGAAAAATAGACCCACCAAAAGTTGTCCAAATTTGAATCTTAGGGCACTATCCTATTTGATGCACTTTAATTTTAATAAGTTGCTTCTACAAATAGGTGCATAGATCAAATGAGGCATCCTCCGTGATCATTCTTTAGCTGGCATTAACTGCAGCAGTAGAGACAAAGTTTAATCTACTGGCATAAAATGTCCAGTATCCAATCACCATGCAAGCATACTTTACCAACTCATCTTTGATGGTGTTGACGGTCATTCCCCGTTGGTCACTCAGAGAACTGGTGAGCTTAGTCATTTCTATCTTGATGACCTTTCTTAGGGATAGCACCTCACCAATGTTGCAGAAACAAGTGATGACATGAATTGCTTCAAGCGTAATGTCATGCATCCTCTCTAGATACATCTTTTCGTAATGCACTCTGCTCAGGATGATGTGGATGTGGTCTTCTATGAACTCTTCAAGAAAGTAAACCACATTGTGAAGTTTCTTCCTCTCCAGAATGTTTTATTCCGGTTTGATCTTCTTGTCATCCCCACAAAATAGACTTAGCTGGGAATGAATTGCTAAGGATCCTAGGACTTCTAATTTGGAGTCGATGTACCCTAAAATATCTCCTTCGACAATGACTCTGACTGGTATTTGGGACAGGGCATTGTATTTCATTTTTCTTTAAATGAATTTAATTGAGTCTATGGGTACACTAGAGTTGGAGTGCGATTCAGAAGGCATGATTAACCGATAAACAAGAATTTCGAGAAATACCTTAAGAATTTTAAAATTTAGGGTTTACAAATATAGCTTTGCAACACACCACTTTGGTTGTTGGATTACCACTTGGTGTTCTTTACTTGATTGATTGACAATATCTCTGGATTATTCTGCAAGATTTTAAATCTCTTTGAATTGCAAGTTGAATCGCCTTTTGCTGCTCTGCAATTGAAAAATTCTTCGCTCAAAAACTGATAAGTGAAAATGACTTTGAAAATTCCTTTTAAATGAATTCTTCACCTATCATAATAAATACTCCACCGCTAGGGCATGAACCCTAATTTTGCCTTTTACCACTTCACAATCTTCTATCTATTGCCAGGTAACATATACCGGTTAAGGTCTTTTACCGATATAAACTAGGGGTTTGAAACATTTCACTGATTTGTTCCCCCTAAGCTTTTTTGAATCTCAGTTTGCCAGTTTAGAGACTTCCACACTACGTACAAAAACCAATTCATCTTGTGACACTTCTTTAGGTTTCTTTTTCCATGTTTTATCCATTCCTACTTGAACAATTTCAACATCAATCTTCCATTCTCGAGTGATTGGTATATTATCTGATAGGTTCTTTCTCATTCTGCAGGTTCTGGTAGGGTGTCTCAATTTGTTGCAATGATAGCATACCATTCTAGGTGCTCTCCATTTTCCATTGTTCATTCTACCATTCTTCCTCCTACATGTTGCAGTAGTATGACCGCTACCATGGTAGATCAAACAAGTTTCTCTCCAACCGGTTGCAACTTGATAGCCACCACCACCTAACTAATGGTCATAGGCATTATACTAGTTTCAATTCTGGTTCACAGATGATTCTAGAAAACTCCATGAGTCCTTTGAGGATATCTCCTAGTGTTATGCATAATAGACCTGCATTCAAATGTTGTATGCCCAAACTTGTTGCATGCATAACAATTTCCATTGAATCTATTGGATCTAGGCTTATTGTTTAGAAAATAAGGAAAATTATTGTAGGCCTTATTTCTACACACATTAGCAGTATGTCCTTCCTTGAGATAGTTAAAGAAAACAGGTTTAAACTTTTTCTTACCTTTATCCTTTGATGTTGGTTGCTTCTTTGATGCTCCATCTTTTGTTCCAGAGGTCTCACCTTCCTCATAACCGAAAAAACCAAGTCCAATGGTATTCTTTACCAGTTTTGCTGATTCAAGCTTTTGTTCTAGCTTAACAGTACTCTTATTGAATTTGGCAAATATTTCCTTTGACTCAGTGAGTTCCTTGGAAATAGCAGCATTGGATTCTTTCAAGGTTGTATTCTTAGAAATAGCCATGTTTAGTTCACCTTGCATTTCTTCTTTTTCCACTTTACTCTCTTGGAGGTGAGCAATAAGGGTACTAATTTCTTGTTTCAGCTTGGAGATCTCATGATCTTTGTCTTTTACTAGGTCTTCAGCTTTCCTCCAGTTCTCAAGCTCTTGACACATTCTGATAGTCAGTCCTTCCAGTTCCCTTCTCAAGTTGTCATTAGATTCATTTAGTTTTTCAACTTATTCAACTAGGGCTTCCATGTTTGCTTCATCATAAGAACTATTTTCAGTAAGCAACATCAGTTTCTCAGCATGCTCTCTTCTTTTTGCTAGAGAGGCCTTATATTTAACTTTGAGTTCATCAAGGGATTTCTCAGTCTTAGTGAGATGATGATTAAGTTCCCTCACAGTATATTCCCCCATATCTCCTTCCAAGTAGTTAAACTTGTAGAAAGGTTGGCTCTGATACCAATTGATGAATACTAAGAAGGGGGGTGAATTAGTATATCAAAAAATACTGAACTTAAACTCTTAAACAGTTTAGCAGTTAACTGATATAACAAATTTACTAACAAATAGGTTAAGACAAATGCAAACCAAACAACAAATAAAGCATTCACCCACAAGAGCACAATCACCATAACTCAAGAGGTTTTGACGTGGAAACCCAAATGGGAAAAAACCACGGTGAGTAGAAACTCACAAGTAACTATCTGCAGAATAGAAACCAGACCGGTTAAGGTCATCCAATGTTCTTCACCAGAATAGATCATGCTAGGAATCTAGATCTCTATTAGGAGATAAGTCTTGTTAAAGACTACCTTGTGAGAGGATTTTAGATTCATAGTTGTGAACAACCTTATTAGAGGATTTACAAAGGCTTTGCTGGGCCTACCCTATTAAGGGTTTCAAACTTATTGAAGATATGAATAATCAACAAGTAGATGTTCTAGATACTAGCACAATATGCTTGGTTAGATCCTTGATAGCTCATTATTAATGCACATTTAGCATTACTTCGGTCTTCAATATCTCTACACTCTATTTCTTCACACAGACCTAATCTTCTCTTCTATAATCGCACATACAAAACCCTCATCTCTTGCTAAAACCCTAGACATTATGTCCTTATAAGGAGTCTGATTTCATGTTGGTCCAATAGGATTACATTACAAGTTCCTAGGTTTAGTGCATCTAGACACATTTGGTAATATGACACAAAATCACCGTGAAAGTGTTGGTGGATGATAACTCATCACAAAAATACCAGTTGGTAACTCATCACAGAGTAATACCAGTGTAAAGCGGAAAAATCGAACCCTAGTCGTTCTCCCCTCCCCAACTCCAAGGAGAGAGAAGGGAGGTCACTAGGGTTGATGGTTTTCACTTAGGGGAGACTTTACATTCAAAAGAGGGGTTGAAACCCACAAGATCCAATCCCATGCAATGCAAGATTGGATTCTAAATGAGTTTCAAGGGTTGTGATAGCAAGGATACCCTCTTTTGTAAAGAATGTAGATAGAAAGATTGACCTAGGAATGCATGTAAAGTAGGAAAGATTCACTTATAAATAGAGATAGGAATATGATATGAAGCTGCGGACCTGGAATTAGCAGTAAAATGTCGAGACGGTGCTGTTCTGCAAATTTGAGCGAAAGTTGATAGGACGATGGCGCCCGACGTGCACACGGTCCTCCGAAAAATCTGCGAAATGAAGGTGGATCTGTTCGTCTCTGCACAAGTATTCCAGATCTTCAATTACAGCCGCGTACCTACAACCTACACACAGAAAAGAGAGGACGACTGGGGGGTTAGGGATGAGGGGTTTGCCTTTAGGTCAAACCCCGGTTTTGGAATTAACCAAGAAATGAGAATGCTGTAAATGTAAATGTTTGTAATGTAAACAAGTACTGATACCTTGTTGTAAGAATGTTTGTATTCTTACATGCGAAGGTGTAAATGTTGTTGTATGTAATGTGTTGTAAGTGATCTCCTCTTCAATGGTTGAATCCTTGTCTTGAATGCAACACTTATCCTTGAATGGAGACTTAGAATGCTCAATTCCTTGAAGGAATGCTTGAATGCTTAAATGCTTGAATGCTTGAATGTTTGAATATCGTTTCCGCCTTTTTTTCCATCTACCCAAAATGGGAGAGGAAATGTAGTTTATATACTTGTCAATTAGGGCTGATAGACTGATTTTCTCGACCTTAGGCCGACCAAGAAATATTATTTTCCAGTTTGCAAACATAAAGACCCGAGACCCAAAAGAGACCGGGCCCAAAAATAGGGCCAGGGACCAGGGCGCTGGGCGCCATGGTCCTGGGGGACCAAGGCGCTGGGCACCCTAGTCCTTAAGGACCAGGGTGCTGGGCGCCATGGTCCTGGGGGACCAAGGCGCTGGGCGCCCTAGTCCTTAAGGACCAGGGCGCTGGGCGCCATGGTCCCACCTCCCAGGACAGCAGGGTGCAAGGAGGGATCAGGCCAGTGTGCAGAAAAATGCAGTTTTTGATGTCATGAACAAGTTTCGGGGTCTCCATTCAGGTTTCGTGTTGCATCGCCATCGTGAAGACCCAAATGCAGTCGAAATTGCAAGTGTCGCAATTTTAGGACGCTACAACCAGTTCATACATTTTACTAATTACCGGTTGTCACATTAAAGACTGGAAAAATGTTAACTACCGCTTTGTTCCTTCGTACCACTTTCGGATCCTTGAACTACTTGAGGTCTTCATACCACTTTGGGTCTTTAGTTAGTTTGTAACCAATAAATGGCTTCTGTAAAACACCGATAGTCTAAAGACTATAATACATAATACCGATTGGAACAATTATCAGTTGAGAATAACTCATATATAAGGAAGTGTTCATAAAAAAGGTGTGTATCCATCAATGACAATCACAACATCATCAAAATGCCAACAACTTACTCCTTCCTCATTCTCTATGGAGTATAGTTTGTATTTCTTGAATCTATATGTGTTCTAATTAGGGTTAAATGATTTCTTAACTCTTTCTTCAAATCTTGTATTCCTCTCAGGACATCTAGATGCAAAATGACCAATCTCATTACATGCAAAACATTTAAAAGGTGCTTTTCCTTCATACTTACTTCTTGTTGGTCCTTTAGGTACTCTTCTAGTAGATAAACCTTCAAGTTCCTCAAATTCTTCATCCTCTTTCCTCATATCTTCCAATTATTTTTTATATAGAGCTCTCCAATCACTTTTGTTGGTATATGATGATGCATAAAAAGAAGGTTCAAAGTTTGCAGTTCCATAAGGTCCAAATTCTTCAAGGTCAAAAGAAAATAATTTCCCAATTAGAATGTTTGTGTTAACTGAAGTGTTTGCCATTGTTCTCAATTCATTAATTGCAATAGTCTTCATCTTGTAAGCCGGTCGTAGGGCTCTCAAATATTTAGAAACTATTTTATCTTCACTCAGAGATCCTCTACAACATTGAATTCCTATGACAATGTCATTCTCTTTCCATAAATGTAGCAATTGTCTCATTATCTTCCATCTTCAAGTTCTCATATCTTACCCGGTAACCATCAAGTTTAGCAATTTTGACAGTATGGTCACCTTAACTCAGAGTTTCCAATTTGTCCCACATTACTTTTGTAGATGATTTATCAGTCAATCCCATGATTTGTTGATCAGTGAGTGCACACATGATGGATTCTCTATCTCTACAATCATTTTCAATATTCTTGTCCAAGTTTGCTCGAGCAGGATTGCCAGATGTTGGATCATAAGGTGTATATCGTTTCTCAGTGATCTCCCAAATATCCTTGCCAAGACATCTAAGATTAGTCTCCTTTCAGATTTTCCATATCCCATAGTTTTTTCCTTCAAGATTAAAAATTTCTCTTCTGAAAATAGTTTTCGGTGGATTTGAATTAGTAGTTTCCATAGGATCTACCTCAAGCGGTTAAGATTTTGCAAAAGAGGAATAAATCTCTAATACCAACTGTTAGAATAATTGGTGGACAATTGGGAGGGGGGGTAATTAGTTGTCAATGGATTATATTAATCAAACCATTTTATAACTTTTAACCATAGGACATAGACAATGAATATCAAAATAGCAGAAACAGATACTGGTAAGCAGTAAAACTTAAGTATGAAATAGAGAACCAACATAATGCAACTATACCACATAATAACATGATTTGTACATGGAAAACCTGGTAAAGGAAAAAACTATGGTGGGAAGCCTTCCCATAGTCATATAATACATTTTTAGAAAGTATTTGATATAATAAGGGGCCTGCACATACATGAAGGCACACAAGCTACAACATACTGCTCATTACAAAGGAGTCACACTGACTACAAAGAGGTTAAAACCACCTCAATATAATTGGATAACAATCCAAAAGAATGAAATTCCAAAGATAGCATCTACCATGCCTTATTATAGTCTCGGTTAAGCTCAATGCCGGAGGCCTTTGACCTCTTAGATAAACCCAATTCGATCACTTATGATCGACCAAATCTACTACCTGAATGATATTACATTAGACGCACATTACATCAATTTATACAAACCCTAAGGTCTAAACCAATTAGGTTGTCTACCTTAAGGTTATTACAATAAGATCATTACATACATTCATATTACAATGATGTTCCATTTCGGCCTTAGACTGAAACAACATTAACCAATCCATAAATCATCCCGGTAATGTGTAGGGAACACGTTACATGATACCGATCCATTACTTGAATAGATACTGGACTTAATTTGGGTCCACCACGTCAAAAAATATGTCTCCAATCAGTTGAGGCATGATAAAAGATCATCTTTTGGATCCTGAATTTCATCTAGAAGTTGCACCAACACCACTTATGCATCATGTAGAAGATTCTCAGAAAAGCTCTATCGATAAAATCTTAAACCCTCACCGGTATAGGCTTAGTAGAATGTATGATAGAATCTGATCATCAAGTTAATACTAACTGACCAAAACATACTCCAAAAACATGCAACACATCAAACTAAACATATTCCATTGATCCAAACATGTTGGTAATATTCAAATGATAGTCCCTTCTGCTGGTAATAGTAGTTCTTTTACCAGTAACAAAAATCTATCTGTCGGTAACCAATCATTACATCTAGTATTGACATAAATGACAAAACATCAATGCAACACATAATCAATTCCTTCATATTGCCAACAACACAAACACCGAAGTGTCTCATACCCAAACTACTATGAAATGCATTTCCCAAGTAAGCTTAAGTAAGGTGTAATAAAATCCATGATGAATAATTACTTACGCCAATAAAAACCACTATTTTACCCCCCCTCTAAGTGACATATTGTTTCCAACAATTAGTATTAGAGGCTAGGTTCCTGATTAGATAAGCTTTCTCTAGTTTGGTTAGATAATGGGATAAGGACACAATGGTTAAATTTGAGTCAATCCCTACTCCAATGTTTAATGGTCCAAACTATTCTATTTGGAGTTGTAGAATGGAAGTCTACCTATCCTCTCAAGGATATGATGTTTGGATGTTAGTTGTTAATGGTCTCCCTAGTCATGTCAGTCCTCCCACTAGTCTTTAAGAAGAAAGAAGATGTAGGTGCAATGAAGAAGCCATGACAATTATATTCAATGGACTTACTAGTGATATTTCTTCGTAGTTGGACAAGTGCATATCAACAAATAGTTTGTGGAATAGATTTGTTGGCTTGATGATTATTTTTGTATTGGATGAATTTATGTGTTGTCATTGATGGAACACACATACACATATATTAGTTAAGTCAAAATGGTACTACTCCTAAGTCTTTGTATTGCAAACTAGTATGATTTGTATAGAGAATTCCAACCACTATGATGATGTCTAAACTGGTATATTGTTAGGATTCCCATAGATACTAAGAGGGGGGGGTGAATCGGTATCTAACCGGTTAAAATATTTTCTTAACTTAAAACATGTAAAGCTTATTAATACTATGTACCGGTAAACAAGAAATAATGCAATAAACAGAGATAACAACAACCACATGAAAACCACACCATAACACAGTAGTTTAATGAGGAAACCTAGTGTGGGAAAAACCTCAATGGGATTTGTGACCCACAATATTCACTTGCTAGCCAATAAGAGAATATTACTGCTACAAGAGGGGCCTGCACATGTAGGAAGGCCAAGTGCCTAGAGCTCACTACTCAATTACAAAATAGGAAGTCTCATTGACTTACAAAATGGATTATGTAAATCCAATGTCTTGTACTGCTTCAAAATAGCATCTACTATGCCAGATCTAGTACCGATTTATAGCTCTGCTTCATACATAAACCCTTAACCTATAATTCACATAATAGGTCTACCTTATTTCGCCTAATAATATCCTTCCTTCTACTACTAAAATGTTCTATAATGATCTCTTATATATGTGAGTCATTTTACAACTTGCTAAGTCGACTTACAATGATTTTAAAATAATTAACAAAATATATTCCAAACAAAATTCTTGTTGGCTTCTATGCCGGTATACTTCCTTTCACTGCTGGTGCCAATGGTCTATGTGCCGGTGTAGAATCTGACCTTACTTGTGCTGGTAAAATGTCTTGCCGGTGTCATAGGATTGTAAGGTTGCCATCAATGACAAAACCTTAAATCACCTACAATATCTCATTGGAGTGTGCATTTGCCAACATATATGTAGACAACTAGTACATGTAGGAATAATAATTTGTTTTGGTCAATTCAACTAACACCAATTTGGAGATACAATGGAGATCAACAAGGAGGTGAATGGAGGACAATCAATATATGAGTTGGAAGCGGTTTACACTCAACCGGTATCGGTGTTCAGACTAGTTTCATAGATAATGTGATGAGTTATCACCGGTCATGAAGTTATTGAAGTTTGTCCAGATACAGTGAACCTAGGAAATTGTGATGAGGTAGGCCGACATGAAATCCAATGTCTATAAAATAACATTGAGATAAACTATTTTTATGATGCAAGATACAAGTGATGTTATGAGTTTGAGTTGATGTGAACTGCAAAGTATGTCAGTGATACAATATTGAGTGATCAGAAGAGGATCTATACAAGCAAGATGTCCTATTTCTAGATCATTCCACCTATTGTTTTTTAATCACTACAACAGTTAAATCCCCTAACCGGGTAAGCTCTAACAAGATTCATTGTACAAATCCTCTAACTAGGTGATCCATTAGTTCGGATTTGAAATCCTATATAGAGGTTACTCCTAATAGGGTACTACTTTTAACCAGGTATAGCTCCTAACAAGGCTTTAGGATCTTTAATAGGATTTGCTCCCAATAGAGCACTTTGTAGACTTTAACTGGTCACTTACCTATTTCTGTAGATAGTTAACTTTGAGTCCCATCTCAACATGGTTTTTCCTAGTTGGGTTTTCCATGTATAAACACTTGTTTTATGGTTAATGTTTTACTTATTGTGGATATTGTTATAAGACTTTGGATTCCATGCAAAGTCTTAAGCTATGTGGTTAATTGTTTTTACCAATCTGTGTTTAAAGTGTTATTGTTCTTGCTATCACTAATTCAACCCCCATCTCATTGCTTTATAAGTCTATTAATTGGCATCAGAGCCTAACTTCCTTAAGACCTAACCGCTTGGAAGGAAACCCTAAAGTCAATATGGGGGATATGACTTATTGGCTAGAGTACTTGATGAAACCAAGGAATAAATTGGAACCCTCAGAGGTAGATTCAAATCTTCACAATTTAAAAGTAGAGAGTTGACTGAGAAACTATTTGATATCTCTGATAATCGTTCTTTAGATGAGGCCAATATTGATGCACTAGCTCAAGAAGTGGAGAAGCTAAATGGGGAAACCCTAAAAATGAGGAGAGAACTTGAAGCCCTAAAAATTTGTATGAGCCAATACCTTGAAGCAAGGAGGGCAGCTGAAGAACTGATCAAAGAAAGAGATCATGAGATTTCTAAGATCAAGCAAGAGAATTCAGCTTTACATGAACACTGGCAAGAGGAGAAGGAAGAGAAAGAAGCACTGCAGTTAGATCTTGAGATGGAAATGTCTCTTAGAGAGACTCTTACGAAGCATAATGAAGATCTTACCAAATATATTACTGAGGCTAATGGGAAACTTAACAAATTTAACAAGATCTCCTCTATGTTGGATGAACAGATCCAATCTCAGAGAATGAAAGGTAACACATCTGGATTAGGATTCAGCACATTAGAGAAAGGAGAATCTTTCCGTACCAAGAGCAACATGCATGAACGTAAAATTGTTCCTAAGGCTAACAAGTCTACCGATATGTAAAGTGGAAAATCGCGGTTGAACCCTAGTTGGTCTCCCCTCTTCTAACTCCGAGGAGAGAGAAGGGAGGTTTGCTAGGATTCGATGGGTTTTCACTTAGGGGGAAGACTTTACATTCAAAAGAGGGGTTGAAACTCATAAGATCCAATCCCACACGATGTAAGATTGGATGCTAAATGAATTTCAAGGGTTAGGAAAGCAAGGCTACCCTCTTTTGTAAAGAATGTTGATTAAGGAAATTAAGCTAAGGATGCATAGAAAGTCATAAAGATTTGCTTATAAACTAAGTTCGGGTTATAGGATGAAGCTGCGGACCTGGAATTAGCAGTAAAATGTCGATACGGTGCTGTCCTGCAAATTTGAACAAAAGTTGTCGGGACGATGGCGCCCGGCGCCACGGTCCTCCGAAAAATCCGCGAAACGAAGGGGGATCTGTTCGTCTCTGCACAAGGATTCCAGATCTTCAATTTCAGCTGCGTACCTGCAACCTACACACAGAAAAGTGAAGACAATTGGGGGGTTAGGGATTAGGGGTTTGCCTTTAGGTCAAACCCCAGTTTTGGAATTAACCAAGAAATGAGCAAGAGCTGTAAATGTAAATGACTGTAAAACAAGTACTAATACCTTGTTCTAAGGATGTTTGTATCCTTATGTGTGAAGGTTTAGATGTTGTATGTTGTATGTTGTAGCATGTAATATGTGATCTCCTCTTCAATGGTTGAATCCTTGTCTTGAATGCAACACTTAGCCTTGAATGGAGACTTGGAATGATCAATTGCTTGAATGCTTGAATGCTTGAGTATAGTTTCCATGCCTTTTCCATCATATCAAATGAAAGAGGAAAATGTAGTTTATATACTTGTCATTTAGGGCTGATAGACTGATTTTCCCGACCTTAGGCCGACCAGGGAAGTATATTTCCAAATTGCAATCAAAAAGACCCGATATCACTTAGGAAATCAGGCCCAAAATAGGACCCAGGGACCAGGGCACTGGGCACCATGGTCCTGGAGGACCAGGGCGCTAGGCGCCCTGGTCCTGAGGGACCAGGGCGCTGGGCGCTCTGGTCCCACCTCCCGGGACATCAGGGTGCAAGGAGGTTCAAGCTAGGGTGCTTGAAAAATGCAGTTTTCAGTGTCGTGAGCAAGTTTTGGGGTCTCCATTCAGGTTGCGTGTTGCGTCGCCATCGTGAAGACCGAAATGCAGTCGAAATTGCAAGTGTCGCAATTTTAGGACGCTACATTTAGCCCCCACTTTAGCGGGAGTATGCTCATACTTCCGGTAAAGTACAAGGAAACATCATTGAAAGACTTTCACCATGTCAAGGAGGCAAGATACACCAAGCCCCCAGTGGACTAAGGATCTTACGACTTTGATTGACAAAGTAAAAGGGAAGATCACGAGGAAGAACCATGACTGTCAGTAGTAAGGTTCCCTCACTATGAGTCATGTTAAAGAAATACCAAAAATCTTCAAGACAAAGCTAAGTTTGCCAAGAAATTTTCAAGTATCTTTGAAAGGATAGACAGGGTGTATGCCCCCCTACGTTAAAGAGATCACACACGCCTCAACGGGGGTGATTGTTTTAACATAGTGATACACATAAGAAATGAGAAAGGAAAAAGGAGCACGTTATCGCAAGGATTTAGCCCCCAAGTGTGAGATAAACCCAAGGATAATAGACACAAAGCACGAGGTGACTTCGCTTTCCTTGGGGTCAATATGCTGTATGATAAGTCATGTATATATATCATATGTATGTATGCATAATTGTTCTTCATTCCCCAATCAAGGAAGGTCACCTAGAAGAAGGGAACACATGTGTCTTTTGAGTCAACATGAGAGAGATCGAGAGATCTGAATGCTTTGCATCGTCCTCAAGTAGACAACACTAAGGATGACAAATAGAAGAATGAGAATAACATATAGAAGAAGTAACAAAAGAGAGGGGGAGAGAATCTGCTATGCTAATGAAACTAGTCTAGCACGTCATCTACCCCCCGATCTTGCTGATCAATGTTTCGGGAAGGCAGGGAACATGCTAGAGGAGGAACATCCAACACAGCAGATGGAGCTATCACAAGATCCAAACAAGGGCTATGTTCATGTGCCAAGCCACATTGTTCTTGTCTAGGAGCTAGGATAAGTGCTTTAGAAAATTCATTAGATAAATGGTTATCAACATCAACAAGTTCATATTCACTATCAGAAGCAAGAGGAGTAATATTTTCATCTATATCATCATCAAGATTTATAAAAATGGGATCTTTAACTCGCACAGGATCAAGACCATCATGCATCTTATGTTTAGGAGATTTAGGCTCAATATCCGGCTGAGGAGAAAATGGAATAATGCTTGTTGAAGGTGTTTGTGGAGATTGCAAAGTTTGAGAAGCAGCTGCTTGAGCCCTAAGATGACGCTTTCGTCGACGTTCCCATGCAGAACGATTACGTCTAGTCTTAGTAGGAAGTGTAGAAGATAGAGGAGGAGGAATGTTCTCATCCCTATCACTTGGGTGTTTAGGTTGTGGTCTCTTAGGCTGGATAATAGGAGAAGAAGAAGGTCTCTTCTCTCTATAGAAGGCAGGAGGAGGAACTGCTCCATATAAAGGAGGAGTTTTTGGTTTAGGGAGAAGACCAAGTCCATCATGATGAGGAGGTATAGGTCTACTCTTAGAAGATTTATTAGGCATAAACATAGTCGCATCCATAGGGATGGGTTGGGAATCTTCTTGAGGAAAGACATTAGTTTTGTCTTTCAAAGGAAGAATTTCCTTCTCAAGAATGATAGGAATGTCAAGTTTAGGTGCTCTAGGTTCACTTAGAGATAGGATCATATCTATTTTCCACTTTTGATATGATTTGAAAAGATGATCACTTCGTGGAGGAAGAGACTGGAATTGTTTAGGCCAAAAGTAATCAATAGGAACACTAGAGGTTCTTTCAGCTGGTTTAAAGAGACTATGATTGACAGTAACAACTTCACCATTATGGGGAAATTTCAAACACTTATGAATAGGAGAAGCAATAGCTTTCATGGAAGATAGCCAAGGATAGCCAAGCTTCACACGAAATTGTTCGGAAGATGGAATAATAGCAAAGTTCACATCAAGGGATTTGTTATGGACCTCAATAGGCAATGTAATAGAACCAATTGCAGGAGAAGAAAATGCATCAAATAATTTCACAGTCACATCTGTTTTGTCATAGATCACTTGATTCAATTGCAAAGTAAAAAGAAATTCTTCAGTAATAACATTAACCATGCACGAAGGATCAATAAGCACACCACGGCAAGGCATATTCTTGACTTTTGCAACTATGTATAAAGGACCATCAGGTGCCCTAATGGTTTCGCTAGAATCAAATGTGATGGAAGGTTCTTTAGGGTTTTCTTGCTGCTCTACAAAGTTAATCACATTTGGAGTCATAGACACAAGACCATCAGATGAGAAAGAGGAATCATTAGCCTCAATCGCATTAGAGGTATGAGAAGTATGAGAAGGTAATGGATCAGTAAAAATCTGAAGATTTTGGTTAGGAGGAGCTACAGATGTGTTGCCTTTATCATTCACTCCAGAAACAGAAATAGTATTATTATCAATCAAATCTTGAATTTTACCCTTTAGAGAAAAACATTTTTCAGTATCATGCCCAGGCTGACGATGAAAGTGACAAAAAGCTTTGTGATCAAAATAAGGTGAAGTAATCTTTGCAGGATCAATTTGTCTTATAGGAGGAAGGGTAAGCACATTTTGTCCCAATAACTTATTCATAATATCATGCAATGATTCATTCAAAGGAGTATACTTTCTTTCTTTCTTGAAAAATTTAGAAATAGGAGGCACACCTGATGCTGCATTCACATTGTTGTTGATGATGTTTTCATTGAATTTGATGGAATCTCTATTCAGTTTAAACTTCCCAAATGGTTGTTGACTGCTATCACCCTTATCACTCGGAGCCATAGGATGTGATTGTTCCATTTGACTCACAGTCAGTTGATAATTGTGAAGAGTGGCACACAACTGTTGGAAAGAAGTAAACTCAGAAAACAGAAGTTTCTCTCGAATATCTTTTTGCAAATTAGAAATAAAGATTCTTTGAATATCATTATCAGGCACTGGAAAAGAAATTTGAGCATACAAATGCTTATATCTACCAATGAAATCAGTCACTTTTTCTTTAACACCTTGTTTACAATGCATTAAATCAATCAAAGTAACTTTAGGACTTATGTTGTTTTGAAATTGTTGAATGAAAGCATTTGCAAGTTGTTCAAAAGAAGTAATAGAATAAGAAGGTAATGAGCAATACCATTGTAGGGCTTTGTCTCTTAATGTTCTGGTGAATAATTTTGCAAGCAACCTTTGGTCATAAGCAAAATCAGTACAAATTGTTTGAAAAGTCTTAACATGTGTTAGAGGATCTCCTTTACCATTATAAAGCTCCAAATGCGGGATTTCAACATGCTTAGGAGGAATAGCTCGAACAATGTCAAGAGAAAGTGGGCTCGCAACATCAAATGTGGGCACACTAAACTTAGATTGATTCATAGAGGCAATTTGTTGCTGTAAAGAAGAGACAGTTTGTGCAAGATTATTAATGGTAACTTCAGTCGAAGATTTCATATTAGGTGTGTTAGATTGAGATGGAGGTGTGATGTTATTGAAAGATGGTAAAGAGTAAGGTGGTGGGACCCTATGATAGTCAACCATAGGGGATGATTGGATAGGAGGAACACTACAAGGAGGAATGGAATGATTAAATGAATTGCCCCCTTGTGTCATGTTCATTTGTGAAGATGTAATAGGAACACTTATTGAAGGAATGAATGAAGAAGTCGGATTAAATGAAGGAATAGGGTTAATTAAAGAAGGAGGATTGCCCCCATGACTAGTAATCATAGGAGGAATGTCTTGTATAGAGGTAGCCATGATGTTTGATGTAAAGGTAGGTAAACTAGCAATAGAAGTGGTCAAAGGAATAGAATGATTGACTTGTGTAGGAGGTTGTGTATAACCTAAAGATTCAGCACAACTCTTCATAGGCATCACATTCGAATCCATAATGTGTGTGATACCACGTAAAACATCAATTCCATTCTTATCACTTTGAAGCATACGTTTTAGACCCTCAATTAAAGGAAGAGCTTGAGTATCGGGATACTCATGAGACATCCATTGGTGAAAATCGTCAAATTGGTTATCCAATTTGGAAAGTTGTTCAACAGAAACTTCATGGGGAGCTTCTTCATCATTAGGAGGATTAGAGGAATTACCCATGTCCTCGTTAAAAAGGCTATTCAAATTAGGTTCCATCTCCTCGGTAATTAAACCTCGGAAAGACTTAATTCTACAGCTTCGTCTAACGGGAATAGTGTAAGTAGGGCTTATTGTTGTAAAACTCATGCACTAGAGAGAGAGAGAAGATTTTGATTTTAGAGGTAGCAATTTTCAGTAAAACCAGCCAATCTTCCAGATTTAAGCTGTTAAATGCAATCACAACAGTCTCCTGAAATTTTAGAAAAAATGTTCGGGACCGTGGCGCTCGGAGTGCAACACGGTCCTTGCAACTTTTTTCGAAATTTGCAGGGATGAAAGGTATGATGATTTTAGAGCTAATCTGAAAAAATTGAGGGATTTTACGATCTGTAGATAGGCCAAATTAAAGTTGCAATCTCAAAATTAAACCCTATCAAGATTGTCGAAAAATGCAAAATTTTGAATTTTGAAAAAGAGAGGGAGACTGAAATTTTGAATTTTATGATTTTAGAGGGAATGTCAAGAGCAATGCAAATTTTGAAATTTAAAAATTGATTCACTTTCACGCAAAATTCAATTTTGAAAGCGGAAATCAAAGTTGTTGTAATTAAGCACTTAATTTCAAAAGTCACAAAATGCAAATATTTGAATAAAGCACTGAAATTTCGAATGAATGCAAATACAATTTTCAGATCTAAGACAGTAAGAACACAATTTTGACACAAAATTTCAGTTTCGATAATTTTTGAATGATTAGGAGCCTTAGACCAAGCAATCACAAGACCAACTTTGACTGTAATTTTGAAAGTGTTATAATTGACAAAATCAGCCAAAATTCTGGATTTTAGCAGGAAAATACAGCAAGATCTCGCTCCCGAAATTTTGGAAAAAATGTCGGGGACGATGGCACTCAGAGTGCAACACGGTCCTCGCAACTTTTTTCCAAATTTTTAGGGATGAAAGATATTATGATTTTATTGCGGAATCCAAAGTTACAGCTGATTTGGAGATGTTTTGATCGGTCAAATTGTCGGACAAAGGTTGAATCAAGAGGGTTTCAAAAATTAGGGTTTTGACTTTTAACCACTTAATTCTCAGAATTAAAGCACAAATATGAATTGATAATTTGTAATAGAAGGACAGATCTGAAACAAGCATTAACATTTAGACATTTCGCAAGTTTAATTACTAAAAAGAAATTTTAGGGTTTTAATGCAATCACCTCTAAAACTTTGCAAAAGATCAAACATGGAAATGTAATCAATTTTTTCAGATCTAAGCATGAAAAATCAGAAAGGATGTTCACGTCGGGTTCACCAAAATGTAAAGCGGAAAATCGCGGTCGAACCCTAGTTGGTCTCCCCTCTTCTAACTCCGAGGAGAGAGAAGGGAGGTTCGCTAGGATTCGATGGGTTTTCACTTAGGGGGAAAACTTTACATTCAAAAGAGGGGTTGAAACTCATAAGATCCAATCCCACACGATGTAAGATTGGATGCTAAATGAATTTCAAGGGTTAGGAAAGCAAGGCTACCCTCTTTTGTAAAGAATGTTGATTAAGGAAATTAAGCTAAGGATGCATAGAAAGTCATAAAGATTCGCTTATAAACTGAGTTCGGGTTATAGGATGAAGCTGCGGACCTGGAATTAGCAGTAAAATGTCGATACGGCACTGTCCTGCAAATTTGAGCAAAAGTTGTCGGGACGATGGCGCCCGGCGCCACGGTCCTCCGAAAAATCCGCGAAACAAAGGGGGATCTGTTCGTCTCTGCACAAGGATTCCAGATCTTCAATTTCAGCCGCGTACCTGCAACCTACACACAGAAAAGCGAAGATGATTGGGGGGTTAGGGATTAGGGGTTTGCCTTTAGGTCAAACCCCAGTTTTGGAATTAACCAAGAAATGAGCAAGAGCTGTAAATGTAAATGACTGTAAAACAAGTACTAATACCTTGTTCTAAGGATGTTTGTATCCTTATGTGCGAAGGTTTAGATGTTGTATGTTGTATGTTGTAGCATGTAGTATGTGATCTCCTCTTCAATGGTTGAATCCTTGTCTTGAATGCAACACTTAGCCTTGAATGGAGACTTGGAATGATCAATTGCTTGAATGCTTGAATGCTTTAGTATAGTTTCCATGCCTTTTCCATCATATCGAATGAAAGAGGAAAATGTAGTTTATATACTTGTCATTTAGGGCTGATAGACTGATTTTCCCGACCTTAGGCCGACCAGGGAAGTATATTTCCAAATTGCAATCAAAAAGACCCGATATCACTTAGGAAACCGGGCCCAAAATAGGACCAGCGCTCTGGTCCGACCTCCCGGGACATCAGGGTGCAAGGAGGTTCAGGCTAGGGTGCTTGAAAAATGCAGTTTTCAGTGTCGTGAGCGAGTTTTGGGGTCTCCATTCAGGTTACGTGTTGCGGCGCCATCGTGAAGACTGAAATGCAGTCGAAATTGCAAGTGTCGCAATTTTAGGACGCTACACGATAAAAAATAGTTTAAACCCATTTTCTTTTTTTGTCACATACCTGGACATACTACTAAGATGTGTAGAAGTAGATCTAATGAGAACATAGGCTATAATACAAATGCTAGATATGTGTCCAGGAGATTTGAAGGTTATTGTTACATATGCAATATGTATGGACATAGATCTGTTGAATGCAGATATGGAGCAAAGAATCTGGCACCTCACATGAACCCAAGACCTATTAGGGACTGGAGAAGAACTTATGACAATCAACAAAACATGAACTCACAAAAACCCTATGTCAGCCAGTTCAACCCCTATGAGATGGAAAAGGTAACCAATGTAATTTTTACAATTTGCAATAAATATGGTCATGTGGCTATGACTTGTAGAAGGACTTAAAGAGGTAATGAAGGACCTTGGAGAGCATCTGGGATGACCTTCTATCATTGTCACAAACTAGGACACATGGCTATGTTATGTAGAGAAAAAAAGAACAAACCGGTAAACCACTTTGAATATTGAAAAGGAAAGCAAAAGGCTGATATTGAAGAAATCAGAGTGGAGATGAACATAATATAGAAGAAGAGTGAGGACAATCTAGTAGAAGAATCAAACCCTTCACCTAGTGTGGAGAATCCTATACCAATGAACTAAGATTTTTAACAAGCCTAAGGGGAGCATATCAGTAAATCTATTTCTAGACCCCTTGAAGAGTATATGGCATGAGAGTTTTGCATTTCAAGTTGTAATATGTGAATTTTTAATATTGTTATCTATCAGCTTTCTTAGGGTTACCAACTAGTTATATGCCTACCAGTACAAGCAAGTTTGTTAAGCACTAATTAGGGTTTGTTACCCTATCAGTAGTGTAATTAATGTAGTGGGTAAATTTATAAAAGAAAATTTTACTAAGTTATTATTACCATAATTGCATTCGTAGAAGAATTTGTGAGTACTTATAGAGTGAAACAAAGCATTGTAAGTTGATTGCTAATGGATTTGTGCTATGGATCAAAAGTTTAATCAGATTCAAAGATAAGGAAAGGCGAAATGGGTGTGAAAATGAGAGATCAATTGGAAACTCTACTAGCTCGAAGGGATTAAGGTATTTTGATCAATCTTCTCTTGTAAGATAAATTATTTCAAATGGTATCATCATCTACACCTGCAGAGAGTCTTATCATTATTGTGGAAGGTATGGAGTCCATGGGATTAGATAAAATAGAATCATATAATGCATTGTCTCAAGTTACTGATGGTGTTTTGATTAAAGGACATTTGTCTAGTTACATTGATTGTAAAATTGAATATCTAGGATTATTAGCACTCTATTCACAACTTAAATCTTCGTGAGATAAGAGTGGGAAAATCAAAGCTGAACATATTAGGGTTTACAAAAAGAGATTTCATAATGCGGCTTATTTTATTGAATATTTTGAGGAAGAGCATGTTAGGATTATCCTTAGTCATGTACATGGAGGGAATGTGTATCTTGACAAGTCACACACAATCATAGAGGATATTATTCATGCAGTGACACACTTCTGGCAAACTGATGAGTTACCAAAATTGAGAATAATCTCAAAGGATATTGTGATTGCACTGACACAAACCACTGTTGACGGTCATGCTATATCGGTCAACAACATTGCAGATCCAAAAGTTAGACTTGCAACTATGGTTATTGGCTATCAGATCTGCCATTCCAGGAGGATGAATAATGTACCATCTGTCATCGTGCATGTCGCTTACAAGATTATGGTAGAGAATGTAGATTATGATTTATGCGAGGCAATGAGAAGTGAATTGATGCTAAACTTAAAATTAATTAAGAATGACAATATTCAAAAGTTGAAATATGGTCAACTATTGATTGTTCTATTCTTCTATTTTCATAATTTCATACCAAGAATTGGTAATATTCAATGGTCAAAGGACATACCGGTTACAACCAAAATCAAGAATAACATTAAGGTTGTCAAGAACACATTTCCTGTTGCCATGAACAAGTATTTTAATGAGTTTCAAAATAAGACAAGCATGAGATTAAGGCTATTAGATGCAATGGTGAAATACTTTGAAAAAGACATCTATTTCACTGTAATGACTGACTTTTTCCTTATGGAGGTCATTGAACCCAGAGAAGAAGAGATGGAAGAAATGAGCTATGAAGTCAACTATGACTTGTTAATCAGTTATGTCACCAAATTTTTGGCATCTCCTAAGGATAAGAAGAAGAAAAGACAGAGAACTTATCAGGAAAGGATTACACCTACTCAACCCAGTAGTACCAAGGAAAAAAAGAAGAAAGTTGATCAAGTAGCTTCTATGACCATCGATACAAGGGTGACTAGAAGTACTCAGATCAAGAAGGAACCTGTATCCAAATTATATGCAAAGACAAAGACTACAACAAAGAAGAGAGGTAGGCATCTCATTCTTCAGGTAGGATCTGAGGATACTGACACTGAAGAAGAACCAAAGAAGATGAAATTGACTAGTAAGAAATCCAAACTAGTAGGAGACATTTCAAAGAAAATTACTACTATTAATGTTACATCATACAAACCAATGACTGATTTTGAGAGGACATTAAAAAAATTAGGGAGGAAACAGTTTGATAATGTAAAGAAATATTTTGATTTATTTGATGAAGATTAGAAACAACAAATTGTTCAAGAGGTAATCAACCATCTATTTCAATACAATCGGTTGCCTGAAGATATTAAAAGGACATTTTTGATTCTGTCTATTTTATTCTTGAAAATAAATAGAAAATGGTTGTAGATCAGGATCAATAAATTATTGATAGAGTTTTTATTCATTATTTTTCTGAGTTGTCTAGAGATGAGTTGTTAGTATTGCTTGCTAAGTTCAAAGGACAGTTTCATTCTAAGACAAGAAGACTGGGGTTATTTGGTGAAAAGACTCAACTTATTGAAGATGATACTCATCTTATAGCCCAAAATATTCAAAGAATGAATGCAAGTTTGGAAGGATATGAAAATAAACCTAATCAAATAGAGACTGGAGCTCTACCGGAGCTAGATGTTGAAGAATTTATTACACCGGATGTTGTCTATCCTATTAAGCATAAGGATGACATTATTTCTCCACCAGTTATATTCCTTGTAGATGATACTGATAAAATCCAGGACACTATTGATACAACTAGTAATTGTTACTATTTACTAATCTATCATTAGTTTTATGTCCAAAGTCATTATATATACTCTAGTTGATTATTACTACTAAAATATTCAGTCCGTAAGCACAAAGTAGTTAGTTACAGAAGTTACAAGTCATAAAGTTTAGTATACACCGAGCTATCTACCGAGTAACGTTCTATGACTATCGAGCAGCAAAGATGGTATACCGAGTTAATACACATCAAGTGAAATGTGTTACCAGATTCATTGAACCTAGACACATATCAGAAACGTGTTACAAAGATCAAGGAATAAGAAACCGTTAACACATTGGAAATTGCACTTATAGATTTTATATGATTTTGAGGACATATATCCAATGAAATAATTTTGTATGGTTATTCATTTACATGAATTGAGGATCAAATATGTGTGTGTGAAGCAAGACAAATGTTAAAAGAAAAATCATGGGAAAGCACTGAGTGTTATGACTGTTATGATTGACAAAGATACAAAGAGGTCATCGAGAAGCATTTCAGAGAATAGTCAAGGAATAGAGTAAACAGAAGGGTGTACTGAGTTAAGTTATGATTTACTGAGGTATGCTATAAGCAAGGTAATTTCATTTTGAGCACATAGAATCTGCTATAACATTTTAGATGCAAAGTTGCAGATATTTTGGAAGATTTTGATTGTAATATTTTGAGTTGTAAGAGAAACCTTTAACAGGGTAAAAGACTCTGACAAAGTCTATAAATTGTAAAGCCTTTAACCAGGTGCAACATTTAGAATAAGTGTTGTAAAATCGTGTAGCAAGTAGATCTAAAGATCTTGATACTCCTGATAGGGTAAGCTATCAAAAATAGCTAAACATGTAGCTCTAACTGAGCAACCTTTATTATTGCAGTAGTGAAGTTGTGTGTGCCATCCCCACCACAGTTTTTCTCTCTAACAAGGAATTTTTGCGTAACCAAAATACATGTGTTATGGAGTGAATCATGTATGATTGTTATTTATATGTTTTAGCATTATATTATGCTACTGCAATTTTTAGTTTATGCTTAACAGTAACGTTATTGTTGAAGAAACGATTTGAAGTACTGATTCACCCGTCCCCTCTTAGTATATTAGCTTTCCATATTGGGCCTAACAATTGGTATTAGAGCTTGAATCTTGAAAAAGGGTTTAACTGCCTAAAGAGAAAGATCTTATCAATGGAAGGCTACAAACAACCTCAAAGAATTGTGAATCTTCAAAATGAATTGGATCATCCTAATCAAGTGATTGCTGACATGCAGAAACAAATGCAAAAATCTCTGAAAGTTAGAAGAAGATTGTCTGATGATTTTCAGGACTCTCAAGAGCTGGTGGAACAAATTGAGACATCATTTGAGAACAATATATCTGAAGAGATTGAAGAAATGATTGGAGCATTGAAAGAAAAGAACAAAGCACTGACTGACCAGCTAAAAGCAATGAAAAGAGAACATGAACATTTCAGCACATAGATGACTGAAAATCTTGATGCATTAAGGACAGTCGCGGATAAATTAAGAGATCTAGAAAGAGAAAAACAATAGCTTGAAGCATTAGTATCTGAAAAGAATAATGAAATCACAAGGTTGACTGGAATTCAACAAAATATGTCAGATCAATTGGGTTATGCACATAATGAAGCAAATCTGAAAGATGGTGAGAATCAAGCATTGAAACTTGAAGTATCAAGGTTGACCAATGAAGTTGAAACAAAGAAGAAATTCAAAGAAACACTGAAGAAGAGTTATGAAGCATCAAAGATGTTGGATGAGCAACTAAATACAAAAAGACCCAACAAAGTTGCAGGACTCGGTTACAAAGGAAAAGACTCTATCGAGAAGGGAATCCACACTACCAAGAGAGGAGAATCATCAAAGCAAGCTGAAAATAAGAAGAACATCAAAAGAAATAAGCCTATTTGCAACTACTATGGAAAACAAGGACATACTGCCAACATGTGCCAAATCAGAAAAGGTAAGCAATCGAATGCCACAAGGTCCAATGGTTATTGTTACAATTGCAATAAAAATGGTCACACGTTTAACCAATGTAGGACAAAGTTGAAGGAAAAATTCAAAGGGTTTTGTAAAAACTTCAATAGATATGGACACAGTACCGAGAAGTGTTGGTTTAAGCAGAAGAACTATATGTGGTCTACACACCGAGCAAATACTAGAGGCTATCGAACTCACACAGATCTTAACCGATAGTATACTGCAGTACCATGGGATTATAATACAAGGATATGGTGTAAATGTTGTGGAAGATATGGACATATAAGTGCCAACTACTTTATAAGGTTTGGAGTGAACAACCGAAGATCATGGAGAAATCTTGGTATGGCATGTTTTCATTGTCACAAAGTTGGACACTTGGCTAGAGATTGCAGAGATCAACCTAGAGGAGATATTGAAGAAATCAAAAGCAAATTCCAAATGATTTGGAAAAAGAAGGAAATTGTGTCAAATGAAAAAAGCACCTTACCTACCAAGCTAGGTGCATATATTCCAAATTAATTGGTAAAGGTATGAAGGGACTACATTCTCTCAAGGTTAAATCTTAACAGTTCCTATTTTATCATGTACTTAATTCAAAATATGCATAGCTAAGATGCATTAGCAAGTTTGAAATTTTATCATGTCTTTTGGAGCACCAGTCAAGTCGGTAAATGTAGGAAGTCTGGCTACTCGGTAAAAGCATAAAAAGGAAGGTAAATCAGTTTAGTGGAACCAAGTCCATTTAATGTTTTCTGACCTAATTGGTAAAATGTGTACTTAAAGCTTTTGTGCAGTCATTTTACACTTACCAAGTTTTTAGAAAGCTGAGTGAAGTGATTCAAAGGTGATCAAATCTCTTCTGAAGTGAAATTCAAGGTATTTATATCAATCACAATGCATTGTCAAGCAAGTTAACCGATCATATCAGTTGTGAATATCTATTTTATATTTACTAAGTGGAAAGAATCTGCTGGTTAAAAGTTTTCAAACCCTAAGGCTCTTTCGTTAGTGATTATCCAAAGTTTGAAATGGCTCCTAAGATTCAGAAACCCGTTGTTGTTCTCACTGAAATACTCACTACCTCCCAAAGTAGCATCTGAACCGGATCATAAAACTGTATTTTCACTCAATTCCGGATAGGTTTTTATTAGTTGAGGATGTCATATTCTTCACTAAGTATCATGTTGAGGAAATAGGTCACACAAAGATCAAGGACACGTATGATAAATTGTGTACCGATGGAAAAATGGATAGCAAGTTTGAACATATTAAAGTCAAGGGATTGAACGAAGCCCTAACCTACCTGCGAGTCTTCAAACCCCAATGGGTTAAATTTGTTTTGAGTAGAGTTCATGATGACTTTATGTGGTTAGAGGAGAAACCATTCAAGATCACCAAGGAAATCATCCACTTGATCACTGGTTACCCTATTTTTGACCATGCCCAAGCTCAAAAAATGATTTCACAGAAGGAATTGATCACTTTAACTGGAGTTGAATCTAATTGCAGAGGTTTGAAACTGAACAATGTCACAGATGTAGAGCTGAAGTTTGCAATTAGAGTCCTAGGTTATTGTTTCTTTCAATCGGCAAGGGAAAACAATGTACCATGTGCATCTATTCATTTATCTTATAAAATTGTGAAGAAAGGTATGAAGATTGATCTATGTGAAGTGTTGTTGAAAAATCTGTTTGAAAATCTCAACACCATAAGGAAGCCGAAGAAGAACAACTCGACAAACACAATGAAGTTAGGATCACTTTTGGTATGCATGTTTTTCTATCTTGAGAAATTCTTTCCATTAGTCGGTAATGTAGTTTAGGAGCTACACCAACCAATCACCCATCAAATCAATGACTTCATCAAACAGCTCGGTGATAACTTCAATGAGATTATGGATGATTATTTTAGCAAGTTTCAAGAAACGATGCATAATAGGCACATGATACCACCCTAGTTAGTGGAAAAATATAGGGACAATATATGTTTTGAAGTGGACACTGACTACTGCTATGTTAATGCACTAGAATTGAGAACTCAATCTTTCCCGCCTATGGGTTATGAGATTGATTTTGACATTACATAGCAACAGATAGATGCCTTTCTTGCACTACCAAGGCATACTACCGAGATTAAAGAAGGTACATATGAAGAAATTAAAGAAAAAGTCAAAATGAGCATTGTAGTACCAAAGGCTACAAGGAAAGCAACAAAAATGATTAAAGCATTAACAGAGAAATTTGGAGAAGGTTTTTCCTCCACTCCTGTCAAGAGCGTTCAAGTCATCACCAAGGAGGAATCTGAAGCCCAAGAAGCAGCTATTACATTGAGCACTGAGTTGCCAAAAGGGAAAATTTTGAAAAGGAAGAAACAAGATACATTACAGGTATCACCGACTCCTTCAGTAAAGCGCCCAAACACTAGATCATCTGCAGTGTCACCGAGCAAGAAACAAAAAAATGTTACAGTTCCAAAGGTAACAAAAACTTATAAGAAATCTACTCAGAGACTCATTTTGAATAAAGAGTCCAGTGACACCGAATCTGAAGACGTAAGTAAATTTTAGATTGTTAAGAGTAAAAAGGAAGATGTACATAGTGTTGATAATTTTTGCAAAAGTATAAAACAATATGGTGGATTTCAAGCATTTAGATATGTAAAATATGACTCCAGATTTGATGTGGAAAAGAGGCAAATAGAAGAAGTTGTAATCTGCACTCTTCTGAGATTCTGATTGGTCCCATTGGAAGTAACTAATTCTCTTCCAAAAGAATTGTATTTACATATTGATAACAGCTGGTAATATGCCATGGACTCAGAAAAATAGATAAGAGAAAGAAGTCTGGTATATCTCTTTCCAGACATGTCGGTAGATGAAATAAGTGATAATTTGAAAAACTACCAAACTTACTTCATAGTCAAGCAAAGAGCCATGAAATTGATGAATGGCCTCTATCTTGATGTTGAGAAGGAGACAAAAGAACAATGGCAAGAAATCTTTCGAATCAAGAGTATTGTTGAGCAAGGTGAAGTTGAAATAGTGGATATCACCGAGCAAGATCCTGCTAAAACTATACAAACTGATGAGGATGTCATGGATACCGAGGTATAGGAATAGGAAATGATAAAAGGGAATGCTTATGCCAAACTGGTATCAAGTGAGTTAGTTTTGGAACAAGCCAAGTCCTATCCTCCGATACATCAACATGTTTCAATTGAAAGACCTCAGGATACTAAACAAGGAAAAGAGGGTCACCAGTCTATAGAAGGAGAAGCTACTTCTCAGGCCACTAGGGAATAGACTTCTCAGGCCCCTTCAAGTACTGACAATGTTACAATTGAGACCCCAAGAAAGGATTCACCGAAGGCTACATTTGAGGCTAAATAAATTGACAAAAGTGTTGCCTCTATCGAGCAACCTACTGAGGTTGAACAAGCCTCCCAAGCATAGTTTCACGTTAGATTTGTCAAAACAAATTGTGTTGCCAAATGTAGACATATCCAAATTAAAAGGGAAAGCACTTATTGAATTTTGTGAACTATGCAAAGCCAAAGTAGAACAAGAGAAACAAATGGCTATACAAAAGTAAAATAGAGTACTTCAGAAGGTCAAAGCACTATTAATAGAAATGCTACCTGACGCTATAGTGACAAAAGATGTAGCCATCCATATTCAACTAGATGAACTCCTCAAAAAGATCAAGACATCAAGAGTAGACGCATTTGAATACCTAAGGAAATTAAAGCACAAAGAGATCACTACAAAAATAATTGAAAAGGTATAGAAAGCCATTGCTATTGGTAAAGTAAAACTTGTCAAATTTATTGCTGAGTTGTACCATCAACTGAAGCACATTCTTTATTTATTTCAGAAACTCTATACATTTTCTTTATTCATTAAAGATATCAAGAATAAAACATAAGTGATTTAGAAAGAGATCATTGATCTCTCAAATAAATTGACCACTGAGCCAAATTCTATTCAGAATTTATATACCAAGTTACAAACGCTCATGGCTCAACAATTGGAACTAAGGAATGAAGAGCACAAAATAAGGATGGACATTATTAATCTTCACACCTTATTCATTCTACACTTGTCCTCCATCCAAGAACAAATCAACAAGGCTACCTCCTTATCCACTCAGTCAGAGGGAAGCACTTTAGATGGTCTGATTTCACTTTTAGCTGATATTACAGCTCAGAATTCACTCATGGATAGTGTCAAGGATGCACTCTCTGCCACTCTCACCAATGCAAGAACAAAGTATAAATCCATTTTTGCCCATTTAACTCCACCGAATGGTAACTAGTTTTGATGTTTGTCAAAAAGGGGTAGTATAGTGTATACTAGAGGAGTATACCGAGCAAATCAGCATATTCGAGTGTACAGATAATTTTGACAGGGGGAGCAGTGAACCGAGTGATGAATACAGAATATTAATCAAAAAGCATGCATAATCAGAGTTATGTATAATATATTGATAAGGGGAGTATATCTGAGTATACTATTTTATTCACAATTGTATATACTATCAGGTTAGTCAAAATTTTTGAAGTATATAGATTTTTTGACTTATGACTTTGAAAAAAGTTTTGTCAAACATTTCAAAATGAATGTCAAAAGGGGAGATTGTTACTATTTAGTAAGTTGTCATTAGTTTTATGTCCAAAGTAATTCTATATACTCTAGCCGGTTATTACTACCAAAATATTTAGTCGGTAAGCACAGAGCAGTCGGCTATAGAAGTTACAAGTCACAAAGTTTAGTATACACTGAGTTGTCTACCGAGTAACATTCTATGACTACCAAGCAGCAAAGATGGTATACCGAGTTAATACACACCGAATGAAATGTGTTACTGGATTCATTGAACCTAGACACATATGGGAAACGCATTACAAAGATCGAGGAACAAGAAAGCGTTAACACATTGAAAATTGCACTTATAGATTTTATATCATTTTGAGGACATCTATCCAATGAAATAATTTTGTATGGTTATTCATTTAATGAATCATGTTTGTAAGATCAAAGAATTAACATGATCACCGTTACAAGAGATCTATTTATACAGCATAAATTAAGGATCAAATATGTGTGTGTGAAGCAAGACAGATGTGAAAAGACAAATCAATGGAAAACAATGAGTGTTATGATTGTTATGATTGACAAAGATACACAGAGGTCACCAAGAAGGATTTCAGAGAACAGTCAAGGAACAGAGCAAATAGAAGGGTTTACCGAGTTAAGTTATGATTTACCGAGGTATGGTATAAGCAAGGTAATTTCATTTTGAGCACATAGAATCTTCTATAACATTTTAGATGTGAAGTTGTAGATATTTTATAAGATTTTTATTGTAATATTTTGAGTTGTAAGAGAAACCTTTAACATGGTAAAAGACTCTGACAAAGTCTATAAATTGTAAAGCCTTTAACCAGGTGCAACATTTAGAATAAGTGTTGTAAAATCCTTTAGCAAGGTAGATCTAAATATCTTGATACTCCTAATAGGGTAAGTTATCAGAAATAGCTAAACATGTAGCTCTAACTAAGCAACCTTTATTTTTGTAGTAGTGAAGTTGTGGGTGCCATCCCCACCATAGTTTTTCTCTCTAACAAGGAGTTTGTGCATAACCAAAATATATGTGTTATGGAGTGAATTATGTATGATTGTTATTTATATGTTTCAGCATTATATTATGTTACAATAGTTTTTCGTTTATGGTTAACTCTAAAGTTATTGTTGAAGAAAAGATTTGAAGTACTGATTCAGCCCTCCCATCTTAGTATATTAGCTTTGCATATTGGGCCTAACAGTAATGTCATTGAACTAGCTAAGGAAACTCTACAACAACCAGACATTACTGATACACAGATAGCAGCTGAAGGTCCAGTCAATGAACCTTGTGTGGATATTCAACTGCCACTGGATAGTGAACCCCAAGTTGAAAGACAACTAACACTAGTCAATATTTATACACAAGAAAAACAAATAAAGGCAGAGAAAAAGAAACCAAAGAAAAAGGTTGAAGGGAAGGAGACTGGAAATAAATAAGATGAAGAGAAAGAGAAACTAGAGGAGAAGATTGCAGAGAAAAAAGATGAAAAGGAAAAAGAAATATTGAAGCAAAAAACTAATGATGATGATGACTCAATCAGTATTCAAGGTCCAATTGATGTGGACAAATTGAGCACATCTGCACTTATGCAGATTTCTTCTGTTATGCAATCTAGGATTCAAAAGGAAAGATTGAAAGAGCAAAGAAAAATGTAGAAACAATAATTGTTGTTGACATTCTGTCAAGTCTTCTACTGGAGACTGACATTGGTAATTTTTCTACCCCTACTACCAAGCTTGGATAGCTAGTTAATGATTCTACTAGCCAAACGAAATCGCTTGAAGAGGTAGCTCATACCTTAGATAAAAAAGGTTATAGGAACAAGAGGGGAGAGCAATTAATGTTAGATATTGATAAAGGCAAGATTACCTTATCTGTAAATAAAGATCTTTTGATAACTTCTATAAAAAAGGAGGTAAATTTTTTGCCAATATATCTAAATTTTCTATCTTCTATTGTGATTTGAAGCAAAAGGGGGAAGAACCAATAAACAAATTGGAGTATAAAAGTACTACATATAACCCTATTCAACAATCAGCTTTAGATTTTGGCAAATCAGTAAACACTTTACAATATATGTTAAATATCTATGATTTTGAACAAGTTAAGCAAGTTAGATCCTTGAAAGAACTAAAGAACTAGTTGATCCCAAGACTTGAAATTCTACAAAGGGCCTATAAGGATTCTAAAGCAATTTTGGCTACACCAGAGATTAGCACAATGGATGCAATGGAAGAATTTGCTCCACAATTTATGAAAACTATTGAGATCTATGAAACATTATTAGAGACATGGGATAATAATTTTGCACAAATGAAGTCTCATTTCATTGACATTTTCTTAAGACTTGCATTGTAAAAACTCTTATATTTCTATATGTAGTTTTTGAAGCAAATTTTGATGTAATATATATGTATTTTACTTTTAAATTTGACATTGTTGTCAAAGGGGGAGTAGAAATATGTATGTGATGTAAAATTTTGTATGTACTATTAAGAGGGAGTTTGCAAGGGGGAGTAGAAATATGGATGTAAATTTTTGCAAGAACACTTGGTTGTCCTAAAATTTTCTAAGTGTTTCCATCAATGCCAAAGTGGGAGATTGTTGGCTTGATGATGATTTTTGTATTGGATGACTTTATGTGTTGTCATTGATGGAACACATATACACACACATATTAGTTAATTCAAATTGGTACTACTCTCAAGTCTTTGTATTGCAAACTGGTGCAATTTGTATAGAGAAGTCCAACTAATATGAAGGTGTTTAAACCAGTATATGTAGATAACCAGTATATTTAGGAATGAAAATTTGGTTTGGTCAATTTGACTAACACCAGTTTGGAGATACAATGGAGATTGACAAGGAGGTGAATGAAGCACAATCGGTATATGAGTTAGAAGTGGTTAACACTCAACCAGTATTGGTGTTCAAACCAATTTCACAAATTATGCGATGAGTTATCACCAGTCGTGATGAATTATGTCTAACCAATAGTTTTGATGGTGATCTGTGATGTGTTATAGAGGATTGTCTAGATACACTGAATCTATGAAATTGTGATGAGGTTCTTGATGCTGACATGAAATATAATATCTATAAAATGACATTGAGGTGAACTATTTTAATGAGGTGAGATACAAGTGATGTTATTAGTTTGATTTGATATAAATTGAAGAGTATGTTAGTGATATAAAATTGAGTGAGCATAAGAGGATCTATACAAGCAATATGTGCTATTTCTAGATCATCCCACCTGTTGTTTTCTAATCACTACAATAGTTAAATCCCCTAACTGGGTAAGCTCTAACAAGCTTCATTGTACAAATCCTCGAACTAGGTGATCCATTTGTTTGGATTTGAAATCCTCTATCAAAGTTACTCCTAATAGGGTACTACCTTTAACTGGGTATATCTTCCAATAGGGCATTGAGATCTTTAACAAGATTCAGTCCTAATAGAGCACTTTGTAGACCTTAACCGGTCAATTACCTATTTCTGCAGATAGTTAACTTGTGATTCCTATCTCACTGTGGCTTTTCCCAGGTGTCTTTTCCACATATAAACACTTGTGTTATGGTGAATGTTTGACTTATTTTGGATGCTATTATAACACTTTGGATTGCATGCAAAGTCTTAAGTAAACTAATTAATTATTTTTATCTGTCTCTATTTATAGTGTTATTGATTTTTCTATCATTGATTCACCTCCCCCCCCCTCTCAGTTCTTTATAAGTCTATCAAGATTGAAAAATATTTATGGCAATGAGCCTACTACTACTCGATCTGATTGTGAAAGTGAAAAGAACAATAAGGATAACACATGTGTAGATGATAAAGGCAGATATGTCAGCAACTATAGTAGTAATGATGATGAAGAAACTCATCTCTTCATGGCCCAAGAGACAAAAAATGAGGAGCACACATCTGAAGGTGATAAGGCAAATAGATCCCACTGGCAAGATGTGTTTGGCATTGACAAAGAAGATGGAGAAGAAGAATAAGCTGAAGTAGATCTTGAAGGAGAAGTTGTAAATGCACTTGAGGAACTTAGGAGAGTAAGAAAATAATACAAGTTGTCAAAGAATGTTTCTAAAGTGGAACAAAACCGATTGGTCAATAGTCTTCAAGAGTTAGAATAAGCTATTTCTAATCTAAGAACATAAGTAGATGGTGCTAATAATATGAATGTGGAATCCAAGTCAGTCTTGGATATCAAGATATGCAAGTGCAAAGATTTAGCATCAAAACTAGAGGCCAAGGACAAAGAATGCCACAAGCTAAATAATGAGGTGGAAAATATCAAGAAAGACCTTGAGAAGTGTCAAGATGAGCTCAAGGTAAGAATCCACTATGGTGGAAACACTAAGGCCTTGGATAAGATATTAAGCCAACAAAAACACTCCAAGGATGCTGACGAATTAGGATGTGGTATCATAGAATTATCTACAGGAAAGGAGACCTATCACAAAGATATTCAATTTGTCTCCTCAAATGCAAATGGCAAGGGTTGGACATTCATAGTCATAAATGCTCCATGGAATAAGGTTGACGTAACTACAACCAGTGAAGAGATGATGAAGGAGAAGACCGGTGCTACAAGGATGAACCCTGTTGATCCAAAAGGAAAAGGAAAAATGAGAAAATATGGCCACACTAGTAGTAAGAACAAGAGAAGATATTCTAGAAGACCCCCATTGGTAAGATACATAGAAATACTACTACTACTAAGTCAAGACAACTCTAGGAAAAGAAGGGTTCAGATGGAAGAGTTGGAGAGCATGGACAATCCAAGATCCACCCCAGAGAAGCAAAAATGGAGATACTAAACCGGTAAGATCTCCTCATGCATGGAACAATAAATTTCTAAGTTATATGCTATCCTTTACTAGTTGCTACTTCTCTTGCAAATGTTAGACACTTCAAATAACTAAAAGACAATGAAGAGGGGGGCATGAATTAGTTGTCATGGTTTACCAGAACCATTAGAAATTAAAAAATTTATTACTAGAACCCAAAAAATTAATACTTGAATAGCAGTTAAACTAATTAAGCATAGATAATAATGACAGAATAAATACCATCCACAAGGTACCAATATTTATACATGGAAAACCCAGTAAAGGGAAAAACCATTGTGGGAAGCCTACCCATAGTAAGATAATACTTCCTTAGTAAGTATGTGAATTACAATTGAGGGGCCTACACATGCAGGAAGGCCAATAACCTAGAGCACAATACTCATCACAAAAGGACTCTCACTGACTACATAGAAATCCAAATTACAATCGGAAGAAGTGTTGAACTGCAAAAGATAGCATCTCCTATGCTTGAGTATAGTTGCAGCTAAGCTCAATACTGGAGGACTAAATCCTCTTACATATGTTGGTAATTGACACTCTATTGGCTGGTTTCACTATGTTGTTATTGATAGGAAAATGATTTTGGGTTTCGGCTTCATATGGTATACTGACAAGTAGTTAACAGATTCTACACCGGCACCAGTAGGATAGGAAGATTTCATTGGTCACCAACAATATAGGCCGACATGGTATAGAAAAGGTTATCAGTATTGGAGGCCAAATTATCTTGGATCCATCATTGGAAAATTATTTTAATGTTTATTCATTTATGTTATATGGCCGACATGTAATCTGATATTGTATATATCTTTGTAAACAAACATAAGGCAAAAATTTGTGTAGGGTATATAGGGCTAAATGATTAGATTATTTTTTTATGACAAGGATAGACATAGAATGGATATGCGAATGCAATTATTTAGAGAGATTATGTATGTGATGAATTTATTGTAAGGGTTCTTCCAGTAAAGGGGTTTAGGGTTTCAACCAGAATAATATTTTCGCATAGAAGATTATAGCTTATGATTTCACACTTCTCTAGATTGTTGTTTGGAATTTTATGTAGTCAGTGAAGCTCCTATTATTATTGAGTAGTGTTCTCTACGCTATAAGCCTTCCTACAAGTGTAGGCCCATCATATATTGTAATATTTCTTCATATGGCCAATGGATTGATATTGTGGGTCACAAATCCCACTGTGGTTTTTCCTCATTGAGGTTTGCCACATATAAATTTGTGTTTTATGGTTCTCAGTTATGTGTTTGTCTTATAGGTTGCTTTACTTCTTTGAAATATGTTTATATTGGTATACCGGTTGCTGCATGAATTTTTGTTAAGGCTAAAATCTACTATTCCGGTATAACACTGATTCACTCCCCCTCTTAGTGTTATTGGTTTCCAACAATTGGTATCAAAGCCTTGTGCCTCAGAGGAAGTTTAACTACTCGAGGAAGATCCTAAAACTGGAAGCATTGAATATGTCTTTATAGAAGCATCTTGAGATGGCACTTGAAGATTATGATGCTGAAATATTGAAGAACTTAAAGTTATAAGATGAGTTGAATTTTGCTAAGGAATTCATTCATGCCCTACAAGAGAGGCTATCATCTATTAAAGATAGGAGGAAAGAATTTTTTCAAAATTAGGATGATGAAGGGAAAAATGCACTTAAGGAGTAATGTCAAAAATTAAGTCAGGACAACATGGTTATGAAGAATGAAATGTAAGCTATAACTATGAGGATGTCTAAGGATATTGAGGATAGAAAGAAAAAGGAAGAACATCTTGTAGTATCGTTGAACAAGTTTGAAGAATCTAGTAGGTTGGTTCATGAAAATGATATATTGAGAACTGATTTAGTACAATCCTAGAGCAATAAACAAGAGCTTGAGACACAAATGATAATATTAAGAGAATATTTAACTGCTACAAGTGAGCACAAAGAAAAATTCAAGATCAGCTCAGCACAACTTGATGAGTTACTCAAGAGACAAAGGTAGATTGGAGATTCTAGTGGACTTGGATTTGAACAAGGACAAAGTTCTGGTAGTGCTAATGAAGATCAAAACCATAAGGCACTAGTAAGACAATTCAATGCTTATAAATTTAATGGTAGATGTTTTTTTGCAATAGATTTTGTCACATGGCTAGGCAATATAGAAATAGAGCAAATTAAAACCCTGATTCTACTCCCGATAAATGTTCTAAATGCAATAAAATTGGTCATAAGACAAAAGATTGTAGTATGAATATAAAATGCTATGCTTGTGGAAAATTTGGACTTATGGCTAATTAGTGCAAGTCAAGTTGTTTTACTAGTTTTAGCAAAGTAATTGAGAAGAATAATGTCACATGTTATGCATGTAATGAAATTAGACATATTGCTAAGTTTTATACAAGAAGAAATCCACCAGTTAGTAATGGAGGATCAAATAAAAAAGGAAAAGAGAAGGTTAGTGAAATCCAATGAGATCTTACTCGGAGATGGGTTAGGAAGACTGAATAAAGATCATCAGATGCAAATGTCCCGGTTACCTATCTAGCAGAAGAGGCTGCTCCTGCACTAGCAGTGAGCTCATCCGGTAACTAAGGAAGATGCCTTAGGGGTAGGAAACATTCAGTAAGATGATGCATATGCCTCGGGAAGAGGTTTTGGAAGATGTTTCAGATATTCGAGAAGATTATCCAGCATGGAAATATTGTAAGCAAGATCCGGTATCTTTTATCGGCAGTCATTTATGTCAATGGAAGATTAGGGTTTTTCTTTTGAAGGATAAAAATTCGAATACACTTCATTACTAATCACCCTACATTCAGAGCAATTTCAGAGTGATTCAGAGTAACTAAGTGTGATTAGAGGCTATTCAGAGGCAATTGAATTTCTTATTGAGCGATCACACTAGCATTTGGAAGGATTTGTTGAAGGTTTTCACTGAGAGAAAACAAAAGGTATTTTTCTTGAAACATGGAAGCAAGATCATCTTTTGTTCCTAATTTTGTAGCAAATCCAACTGTAGTGGAGGTTAAGGACCACTCTAGGACAATTTTCAAACAATATCCACATGTGGCTACCAAGGAAGATTTGGTTGGAGCGTTTTCTTGCATTCTAGAGGTACTGGTCTATTTAGAAGATGTTAGGGCATACATTCCCTATCATATAGAGGACTTAGGAACTTCAAAGATCAAGAGGATGTATATGATGAAACTAATGGGAGAATCTAGAAAGATTAAACTGAAATATCAACACATTAAACATCTAGGGTTTACAGATATTCTAGATATTCTGGAGTTGAGGATGATATAATCAGATATGTACTAAGCAGAGTACATGGGAAATTCATATGGATGGACAGACCTTATGAAATCACTAAGAAAGACATTCAGGAAATTACAGGTTTGCCATCGGTAGGGAAACATCTAGATCGGAAAGTGTCAAACAACTTTGTGAGGCAAATCACCAGCGCCACATCTGACAAGAGATCGATGAAAGAGAACACTATCACCAACACTGGCATCAAGTTTGGAAACATGGCTATAGGATACAAGGTAACTCATTCAAACTGACTAAATTCTATTTCCAGTTCATGTATTTTGGCTGCATATAAGATTATGAAAGAAAATGTAAAGTTAGATCTTTGCGCTTGGATGCTTAAAGAGTTATTGATCAACTTAGGGAAGATTAAAGGTGAGAAGAAGGGCACCTTTCAGTATGGAAATTTGTTAATCTTTTTGATGTTATACTTTCTGAATGATAAACCCATTTCGGGTAGGAAGCAATGGGGTTTTGACATTCTGTTAGGAAGATAGTTAAAACAATCAATTGCTAGACTAGGAAGTAAAAGGGATGATAAGATATAGGGTTATACTAAGGCTTTTCAAATATCAATGAGATGTAGGATAAGAATACCTTAGCATATAGTAGAGAAATACTCTACAGACATATGTTTCATGGTTAATAAGGATGTGACTCTCATGGAGGTACTCAAGCCCCGAAAGATTTGGATAGAGAAAATAGGCTATGAGGTAGATGCATTAATCCTTAACTCTTATGGAAAAATTTGGATTGATGTAGAAATAGATGACGCAGAGAAGCCCTATGGAACTGCATAGCAAAAGACTCTAGAAGTTGAAAAAGAGTTCAATTGGAAGAGAAGGGAAGAACATGAAGGAAAAGCAAAAAAATTTGTACAGGAGGTCTCAAAGGACATAAAGACACTTATTGATGTTGTCCCGGAGAAAGGGAGAAAGAGGAAGAATCTGGTAGTTCACATTAAACCTATTACTATAGATTCTAAATCAAAGGATGACACAACATTAGCCTTCAAAAGGGTTTTTAGAAAGAAACCGGAAGAACCTAATGTAGAAGAAAAGAAGCAGCCAGCTAGAAAAGTCACAATAAAGTTGCCAGCTTAGAAGAAAGCACCTAAGGATACACCTACAATTGCATCTAGTACTATTAGAAGGAAGAAAAAGGATGCAACAGATTCTAGTAAGGTTACACTTAAAACTTGTGCAAAAATTATTGATGAAATACATAAAAATGGCATGCAGAAGAATGTTGACTTTTATTATGACAAATTAGAGGTTCATGAGCAGAGAGAGGTAGAGGAAGTAGTCATGTTATACTTAGATATTTAAAGAAAGCCTTAATAGAGATAGAAAATCAAAATATTGGCTAAGTTATATAACATGTTAGATGCTAAAAGGTTATCTGCTATGCAAGAAGATAAACATATTAAAATGAAAGAACTTTTAGCT
Organism: Cryptomeria japonica; assembly: GCF_030272615.1. Taxonomy (NCBI): domain Eukaryota; kingdom Viridiplantae; phylum Streptophyta; class Pinopsida; order Cupressales; family Cupressaceae; genus Cryptomeria; species Cryptomeria japonica. The sequence continues at coordinate 656,325,999 of NC_081413.1, forward strand.
ATCTTTGTTAGCATAACTCTAGATGAAATGGATAAGACAATTGAGGCTGTAGATACAAAGGTATTTAATAGCAAACACAAGATAACTAGACTATTGCTAGGGAGAATGAATGAAGTAATAAAGGAAACTCAAAAAGGATGGATTATATTTTTGGGAGAACACAAAGGATTCTTTACTTCACTAGAGACCAGGAAAAATCCAGTAGATACACCAGTTGAAGGGAAAAGAAAAGAGATTATGGGTACTCCACCCTCAGTTTTGAAGAATTTTAAGATACTAGAAATTGAGCCACCGATAAACATAAATATACAGACAAATACTGAAATATTGGTTAATACTGATAACATTGTACATGATACTAACATTGAGGACAATTGTCCTCCAGATACTAATGTATAGGTTGAGGATACTATTTCTAGAGAGGAACTGGTAGTTGCACATACTGCATTAAGTGGCAAAGCCACTAGTGCAAGTGAGGAGGTAATAAAGGATAAATCATCAGAGAAAACAAGGGAATCAACCAGCGAACAAGTTGTTGGCACATCATTATTGACAATTGACACTTCTCTAGTTGAAAATAGAACCATCACAAAGATGAGTCCCATAGAACTAATGATGATGGCTACTTAGAAACTGATGAAGGAGGGAACCATAGACAAAGGGATTATAGACAAATCCATCACTATTTTGCACACATTCATCCTGGAGTGTAAGATTGAAAATGAAGCGATCCCTTCCAGAAAGCTTAAGCTAATAACTGAGCACGTATCAAAAGACTTTCAAGCATTACAATAGATCTCTAACTAGTAAGCACTTGAAATTTTCACTTAAGATAAGAGAGATTCTTTTGATATGATCATTGAGAGAGAGAAGAAAATGATTGAGGAGACTCTAACTTTGATAGAAAATTCTTTGAAACAATGTACAAACATATACAGTATATGTTGCAAGACTGAGATACTTACAACAAATGTATAGAAAAATATAAAAGAGATACAGGAGAAAATTGCTAATATTGATAGCTCTTTTGATGGAATAATTTCACTGAAAACATCAATTCATGGACAAATTTTGACTTTGGAGAACCAAATTTATGCTCTTCAAAAGAAAAGAAATAAAATAATTGGGAGAGCCAAAAGTCTAAGAGGATTGGTGAGTCCAAGATTGGATTCACTCTATGTACATAAGAAGGAATGCATGGATATGCTAGGAAATCCCACACCATCAGAGGTCAATGAGAAAGAATCTTTTTCATATTTATTGAGTGGACTTGAATCTATCTTTGACACAATCAAAATAGGCTGGGATACTTATGTGGAGATAGTGGAGAAAGCTTATCTGATCTTGAAACTAGTCAAGCTCTAGTAAGACATTTTTGGACGTATTCATTGTATAGAAGTGAAAAAGGATAAAAGGGTTGGATACATTAGGGGGAGTTACAAAGTTTTTTGAATTTTGGAGATATGGAGTATTTTGCATATTCAGCTCAGGGGGAGTAGGGCAGCATGAAACCGGTAGATGAAACCATGATCATTTTTCACATGAGTGTTGCCATCAATACCAAAGGAGGAGATTTTGGCAATTGACACTCTATTGGTTGGTTTCACTATATTGTCATTGATAGCAACATGATTTTGGGTTTCTACTTCATATGGTATACCGACAGGCACTTCACAGATTCTACACCGGCACCAGCACTGGCAGGATAGGAAGATTTCTTTGGCCACTGACAATGCAAGCTGATATGGTATAGAAAAGGTTATCAGTATTGGAGGTCAACTTATCTTGGATCACGCATAGGCAACTTGTTTAAATGTTTATTCATTTATATTATCTGGCCAACATTTAATATGATATTGTATATATCTTCCTTATGTAAGTCTAAGCTTACATAAGGCATACATTTGTATAGGATATATAGGGCAGATTGATTAAATCATTTTGATATGATAAGGATGGACATAGAATGGATATGCGAATGTAATTATTCAGAGAGACTGTATGTGAGGAATTTATTTTAACGATTATTCTGGTAGAGGGGTTTAGGGTTTCAACCGAAATAGATACTATCAATTACCTATTCATCCTTGTCTTCAACTTTTGCTCTCAGGGGCTTTTCTTCATTCTTGATAACTGGTTCTAGTTCATCTTCCTTTATAGCATATAAAACCCATTCCTTTCCATTTCCAGATCCACTAGCAGAGTCTCTTGGTGGTTCATCATTTGAATCATCACTTACTCCTTCCTCATCTGCTATGTAGCATTGTTTGTTTTTCTTGAATCTATCTTTGTTCTGATTAGGCTTAAATGATTTCTTAACTATTTCTTCAAATATTGCATTGCTTCCAGGACATCTAGATGCAAAATGACCAATATTATTACATGCAAAACATTTAAAATGTTCTTTTCCTTCATACTTACTTCATGGCGGTCCTTTAGGTACTCTTCTAGCAAATAAGGCTTCAAGTTGCTCAAATTCTTCATCCTCTTTCCTCATATCTTCCAACTATTTTTCATATAGAGCTCTCCAATCGCTTTTGTCGAGAGATGATGATGCATGAAAAGAGGGTTCCTATTTTGAAGATCCAGAAGGTCCAAATTCTTTGAGCTCAAAAGCAAATAATTTCCCAATCAACATGTCTCTATTAACTGAAGTGTTTGCCATTGTTCTCAATTCGTTAATTAGAGTTGCCTTGATCTTGTAAGCTGGTGGTGGGGCTCTCAAAACTTTTGAAATTATTTCATCTTCACTCAGAGATCCTCCATAAAATTGAATTCCCATGACAATATCATTTACTCTTTCCATAAATGTAGCAATTCTTTCATTATCTTCCATCTTCAAGTTCTCATATCTAACCTGGTAACCATCAAGTTTAGCAATTTTGATAGTAGGGTCACCTTCATTCAAAGTTTGCAATTTATCCCACATAATCTTTGCAGATGATTTATCAGTTAATCCCATGATTTGTTGGTCAGTCAGTGCAGAGAAGGGGGCTTCTCTTCCTCTACAATCATTTTCAATATTTTTGTCCAAGTCTATTGGAGCAAGATTTCCCGACGTCGTATCATAAGGTGTATATCCTTTCTCATGAATTTCCCAAATATCCTTGCCAAGTGTGTGGGAGAAAAAGTGACACTAAGCAAACATGCCCTAATCTCACTTTCAACCACACACTTGTGGAATATGAAAGAGCCTAGAGGTATCACACAATTGGCTACTTCTTTTTGTGGAAGAGAGAGCCATGGGCTACCTATTAGGATTTCTATTCCTTTGTTGTAATTGAAAGATGAAATGATGCAAGTTCAATCCCTAACCCCAAAATGTAAGTATGAACTAATAACGAGATTGCAGAATTGAACTTAAACAATGGAAAGCTGTAAACACAAGGACAAGACAAGAATACAAATGCGTACCCGAAGTTAAAATCTGACTGAAAATGTTTGGGACGGGGGCGCGGGCGCCACTGTCCTGATTCTGCCCCTGAAACTGCTCTGAAAACTATTGTTTTGCAACCTGAAAAGCTGTCAAAATGCTGAAACTTGTTGTCTGTCAGGAGGACCAGGGCGCCCAGCGCCCCTGTCCCAGGGACCAGGGTGCCCAGCGCCCCTATCCTGGAAGGACCAAGGCACCCCACGCCCCTGTCCTGGTCTTTTGCTCTGAAATTTGGTGGGAAGGTCGGTCCCAGTCTGCTTCTCTCGGATCTGCAACTTACGGCGTCGTCCGAGTCCCGAAACCTGCACTTATATCTGAAAAGGTGTTTGGGAGGCTATATAGGGTTTTGCCTTAGTCAAACCCCCGCTTCGGTGATTTCCACCTCCACGAATAGCCAAGTTGTATTGTAAAATGTATTGTGTGTGTAGACCTAGTGTGTGTGCAAGGTCCTTAAATGCAAGAAAGCAAACTAGAGCAACCTAGAAAGTAAACCCTAATTGCTTGTAAATGATAATGTAAATGCTCTAAATCAAGATGCAAAGTGATCTAAAGCATGAATAAAGGATATTTGAAGCTTATGCAAAGACATGAAAACAAAATGAAATCATACCCAACCCTCAAGGGAGGAGTACAAGCCAATCTTTAGTCGGTAATCTCCTATTGTTCTTCAATGTCTTCCAAGCCCTAAATGGATGAATGAAATTGATAAATGCTTGATAGAAAGATGTTGAATGTTATTGAAGTCTTCAAAGATCTACTCTTTCGCTGCATAGAAGGTCCTCTCAAAACCAAAATCTGATCCCTTCAAATGAGGAAAGAGAGCTTTTATGTATGAAACCCTAGGTCGCAAATTCGTATTTTGGCCGACCTAGAGATTGAATATCCCACCAATTTCTTGGGGTTAAGCTTTATTTTATGATTGTATCGTGCTCCCAAAATTTCGGGAAAAATGTCTGGGACCATGTGCACTGGGCGCCACGGTCCTGACAACTTTTCACCAAATTTTTCAGGGCCGTCGGATATGATGATTTTAGAGAGAATCCCAAAGTTACAAGTGATTTCAAGATGTTTTGACCCCCGAAATCAAGCCCCCAAGTTCAAAATAGGACCTAATTAGGGTTTTTGATTAAATGATGTATAGGAGGAATAAAATGAAAAGGGCACACTTTAATGAAAGGGCCCAACTTTATGATGTGGGAGATGATAAAATAGAACCTTAGACCTAATTAATTTGATTAATTAAGTGCTCAAGGGGAAATGCAATGCAAAATGTAAAATGCACTAAGGCAGGCGCTAAACTAGGTGTGAAATTGTACCACCCTAGCAAGTGCGTACAATTTACGATGCTACATTTAGCCCCCACTTTAGCGGTCATATGAACACTACGTGCATATGCAAGCTAAAGTACAGAAAAGTAAACATTATTTGAAAAAGGATATATCCATAAGTCTGTCGAATGAAGCCCCCAGCGGTATCTGCAGTACACAGTTAGGAACAGCACCCTACAAAACACATGTGTTAGATCACAAAATCACCTAATGCTTACTAAGGAAGGTGATGAAAATTCGAGGGTAGCTATATGCCCCCCCCTGTTTCGGCTTGCTAATTTTAGTGAGTTGAAACAAGGTATCATGTTTACCACTTTGAATCGTTAAAGAATATTAATGACAAATGCTCACAAAAAGATTTGATATGAGATCAAAAACTAATGGAGAATTATTTGGTAAGAAAGAGGACTAAATCTCAATTCCAACGCAACAAAGAGTGTGAGGTTTTGAGAGTTCTCTAACACAAGATGAAAAATGGAAACAAAATGCAAAGAGAAGAAAAGAAAGGAAAAAAGCATGAATACACACATTGGTGATCCATGAGAAGAATAGTGAAAGAGAAAATATGGACTTCTCGCCCCTAGATCTTGTCTAGGTGATCCATGGAAAAAGGACATGGAAAACTAGCCCCTAGAGTCTGTCTAGGTGATCCATGTAAGGGAGGAGAGTGAGAAAGTCTAGCCTTATGCCACTAGTTCCACTCAACCTCGTGCATGTGTGTGTAAGGGAGGTTAGAAGCACCTCATAGGAGTCTTTTCCTGAGTATGCTACAACTTGTATATGTATAGTAAAAAAAGTGTGACATCTCGCTCTAAGAATCTGTGCTCTGGTTCCAAGAATAATCACCTTGCATAAAAGAAAAATGGAGACATCTCGCTCTAAGAGTCTGTGCTCTGGTTTTGAGAATGACCCATTGCTCAAAAAGTGTAATGTTTATGTCATAAGAAAAATAGAACAAGGATACCTGCCTTCATCACAAAAGAAGATACCCCAAAAGCAACAATGTCATAGATCCAAGCAAGAGAGTTTTTGCGCTCTTTAAGCAAGGATAAGATAGTTGAAAAGAGATATCTTGTAGTATGTGTAAAGGAGATCCTTAGAGGAGAAGAGATCTTTGTCCAAAAGACACCTATCCTCAAGAGGAATAAGACAAAGAAGAGAATAAGAATGCAATACTTCCTTCTTTTGTGAGGTGAAAGTGATTCTTAATGAAGGATGACGCTCCTTTTAACCCAATTGGGAGAGTGAATTCATTATGGATGTATTTTACCAAGTGCAAAAGAGGTTGTAGTCAAGGACTTACACCTCTTGTAAGAGAGAATCCTTGAACAAACAACAACAAATGCGTACAAGGCATAACATCAAGTAATAAAGTCCACACCATCCACGACATAGGAAAAAAGTGGATCCTTAGATAAAAATAAGGAAAGATCATTGCCTCCCAAGGATAAGGACAATGAGAAGGACTTACACAATCTTCTAGGGAGAGATTTGGACATAAGAAAAAGAAGAGATGTATGAAATCACTCTTGTCTCCATAGGAACAAGAGATAACATAGAAAATTAGGCTATTATGTTGCTTCAAAAATATGATTGCACTTGAAATTGTACCATCATGAATGACAATGAGCCCCCAGTAAATGAGCTACCAATGTCACATAATGATGAGCAACATAATAGCCATTAATGTTATTTAAAGACATGATAGACTAAATGAGGTATTTGAATATGACATGTTAAATGCTCAACTATAAGTGAGATCAAAAACATGTATAAAATGATAAAAATTGAAGAAGAAAAGTCACATGAAATCTTAGAAGAGGGATGAGTGTAATTAATTAGAGCCTTATTCCTAGAGGAAAGGACTTTATGATGAATAGGAGATGAAGATTCATAAGTGGATTTAGAAATTTGAGGGGAGTCATAAAGAGATTTGTTCATCACCAAGATTTCCTTATGAGGGGAATGAGAGATGATAAAAGTAGAAGATGATTTAGTTGAAGTGAGATCATCATCACTACTAAATATAGCATTCACATTAAGAGATGGTCTTTTAGATGCTTTAGTGTGTTTGCAGGGATTATAGCCAAGTCCAAAGGCATAATTGTGAAAATTAGTCTCTAGAGGAACTTTTATCCCTTGTTCATGAGCGCCACAACCATTTCCATGATACCCATGCTTAGCAAAAATGCAAAAACCACGACCATAACGATCAGCCATTTCAGGAAGAGAAGGTGGTTTTTCATAAGACAAAGAATCAAATTCTTCAGAATTAAAGGTGTGAGGAGAAGAAGTTTGAGAAGTGGCCACAAAATTATTGCCCATAGGTTCAAGTAAGACTGATTGATCTCTAGTTTCTTCCTTCTTTTTACCTTTAAGATCTCTAGGAGGAACCCTATACTCACCTACAAAGGTGGGATTAAAATCAAGAGATCCCCAATCGTCTTCTATGAGAACCTTCTCAGGATCAAAAGCCTTTTCATGTGTAGACTCAAGTCGAGAAGGATCTTCTTCAGGAGCTTCAGACTCATCCAAAGAATTTTGATTATTAGAGGGTGATGATTCATCCATAGGTATCTTGTTTAATGAGTCATCACTAGAAGAGGAAGGCTTAGAAGAACTCCCTTTGGAAGTAGATGTTTGCAAACAAGCCTGAAGATTAGTATCACCTATCAAGGTATATGTATTATTGTTATAAATAAATTTAACTTGTCTATGTAATGTAGAGGGGACAGCTTGCATACTGTGAATCCAAGGTCTCCCTAATAACAAGTTGTATGTTAGATTTCCTGACATAAAATGGATAGGAGTAGGCAAAGTAACAGGTCCCACTGTGATGGGTAAGGTGATAATACCTAATGAAGACTTAGCCACATTATCAAAGCCTCGAATGGGACGAGAGTTAGGCTCAATAAGGGATGTATCCACATTCATCTTATGCAATAGATTAATGCTACATACATTAAGGCCAGAGCCATTATCTACTAGTGTTCGTCTTATAGCAGTGTCATTTATGATAACCACAATCATCAAGGGATCATATTGATGTTGAATTTCACTAGTAGGCAACTCATCTTGGGTAAACACAATTTGAGCTTTAGGATTCATCACAGAGTTAACCAAAGATGCTATATTACTAGATGTATTTGGTGGAGGAACATTCAAATCTTTCAAGGCATCTTGTAACATTCCATGATGAGCAGAAGAAGTTTGAATCAAATCCCAAAGGGATATCTTAGCAGGGGTAGCTTTAAGTTGTTCTATGAGATGATATTCCTTACCAAGAACTTGTGAAATACGTGGAGCTTGCGGAAGAATTGGTTGGGAAGGAGGAAGTGAAGGTGGGATAACTGGAGGAGGATTAGGTTGCCTATTGTTTCTTGTGTTATAGGTATGAGCAACTGCATGATAACTCTCTCTAGTCAGTTGCTTAGCATACTCATAAGGGCTCTTAGTAGAATAACCTCCTTGCACAGTAATAATAGGTTTCTTAGGAGTGCAAAAAGAATCATTAGCATAACCACCTTGAACCACTAAGATAGGCTTATTTAAAGGTTGAGAATTTTGAGAAGAACAAGCACCTTGGACAGTAAAAAGAGGTTTGTTAGGTGTCTCATTCACATGTATCAAATTGATTGAGGATGGTTTAGAGGAATGAATAAAAGTGTTGGAAGGATTATTGATAGTCTTCTCTTGCACTAAAATTTTATCAATTTTAGGAGAGAGACAAGGGATAGGCATTGATGTTCTAGTAGGAAGAGGAAAGGTCATATCATCTTCTATCATCAAATGACCTACATGGGGAATAAACTCTCTAGGAGAAGGATCAAAATTACTCTCTAAAGTCTCACTTTTGAGAGGGAGATCTTTGAAAGAGATGTTAACCATCTTGCTTTGAACTAGGGTATCCTTATGAGTAGAACCAAGTTGAGGAGAAGGAGATGCTTTATTTTTAGAGGGAGAATAATTGAGATTCAAGGAAGGTGAGAAATTATCAAGGGAGAGAGAATAATCTACACCTTCTTCTAATGGTTCATCCCAAATAGTGACGTTGTTGAAAGGAATGTTTGAAGTATTGTCAATTTCGGGAGAGGAGATAACATTGTTTATTAATTCCTCATCCTTAGAAGGGAGAGCATCAATAGATGTGTTAAACTCATCCTCTTTCCTCAAAATATGTTCAATATGATCTTTAGGGGAGAGAGAATTAAGGAAATTTCTTATTATTTCATCTTCTTTCTCTAAGGGACGCTTATGGGTAAGACAAACTTTAGGAGAAGGGTAAACATTTATCATTAATTCATCATCTCTAGTGGGAATTTTGTTAGAAAAGGAAATGCCATCAATAGGAAATGTAGGGATAATGTCATCTTCTTGCACAAAAGGATCCTCATGAAGGGAGTGTTTTTTAGGAGGAACATGAACATATTTCTCCAAAGATTCATGCTTAGGAAGGAGATCTTTGAAAGAAGTGTTCATAACCTCTTGTTGCACTAACATGCCCCCATTGGAAGGACCACCTTTAGGAGAAAATAAGTCAATGTCCATAAATACCTTTTCACTTAGAGAGGCATCATGTAGGGAAGGTGAAGTAACATTAAGAAAGGTGTTTATGATATCATTCTCTTCCTCTAGGATAGCTAAATAGGAAGGGCACATTTTAGGAGAGTTGTCAAGATCACTCTTAAAGTCTTCATCCTTAGAGAATGGGAGAGTCTCAAAGGGATTGGTAGCAACTCTTTTAGACACTAAAATGTTGTTATAGATGGGGGGAGGTTCTTTAGAAGAAGGAAAAATTGAAACAAGGGAAGCTAACCCATTATCACATCTATGGAATGAATGCATCATGACAACAATTTTCCTCTTTCAAATGATAACACATGCAAAATAGAAGAAAATGTTCAATTTTAACCACTTAGAATGTAGATTTAGAAAATGAAATTTATGATTCAAATGAGTTCCTAAATCAGATTTGAAATTATTGATCCAAATTAAGCTATCCACAAGTTCAACTTTGAATTGAAAAATTAGGGTTTTAGCAAAAATTTCCTCTAAATTTTTGAATCTTGCAAGAAATTGAAACTTGTAAATACAAATTTGAATTTGAAATAGCATAAACACTCAAATTTGAAAACATAAATCAGAATTGGAGAAGATTGGAGTTCACATTGGGTTCACCAAAATGTGTGGGAGAAAAAGTGACACTAAGCAAACATGCCCTAATCTCACTTTCAACCACACACTTGTGGAATACGAAAGAGCCTAGAGGTATCACACAATTGGCTACTTCTTTTTGTGGAAGAGAGAGCCATGGGCTACCTATTAGGATTTCTATTCCTTTGTTGTAATTGAAAGATGAAATGATGCAAGTTCAATCCCTAACCCCAAAGTGTAAGTATGAACTAATAACGAGATTGCAGAATTGAACTTAAACAATGGAAAGCTATAAACACAAGGACAAGACAAGAATGAAAATGCATACCCGGAGTTAAAATCTGACTAAAAATGTTCGGGATGGGGGTGCGGGTGCCACTGTCCTGATTCTGCCCCTGAAACTGCTCTGAAAACTGCTATTTTGCAACCTGAAAAGCTGTCAAAATGCTGAAACTTGCTGTCTGTCAGGAGGACCAGGGCACCCAGTGCCCCTGTCCTGGCAGGACCAGGGCACCCCACGCCCCTGTCCTGGTCTTTTGCTCTGAAATTTGGTGGGAAGGTCGGTCCCAGTCTGCTTCTCTCGGATCTGCAACTTGCGACGTCGTTCGAGTCCCGAAACCTGCACTTATATCTGAAAAGGTGTTTGGGCGGCTATATAGGGTTTTGCCTTAGTCAAACCCCCACTTCGGTGATTTCCACCTCCACGAATAGCGAAGTTGTATTGTAAAATGTATTGTGTGTGCAGACCTAGTGTGTGTGCAAGGTCCCTAAATGCAAGAAAGTAAACTAGAGCAACCTAGAAAGTAAACCCTAATTGCTTGTAAATGATAATGTAAATGCTCTAAATCAAGATGCAAAGTGATCTAAAGCATGAATAAAGGATATTTGAAGCTTATGCAAAGACATGAAAACAACATGAAATCATACCCAACCCTCAAGGGAGGAGTACAAGCCAATCTTCAGTCGGTAATCTCCTATTGTTCTTCAATGTCTTCCAAGCCCTAAATGGATGAATGAAATTGATAAATGCTTGATAGAAAGATGTTGAATGTTATTGAAGTCTTCAAAGATCTACTCTTTCGCTGCATAGAAGGTCCTCTCAAAACCAAAATCCGATCCCTTCAAATGAGGAAAGAGAGCTTTTATGTATGAAACCCTAGGTCGCAAATTCGTATTTTGGCCGACCTAGAGATTGAATATCCCGCCAATTTCTTGGGGTTAAGCTTTATTTTATGATTGGATCGTGCTCCCAAAATTTTGGGAAAAATGTCCAGGACCATGTGCAACGGGCGCCATGGTCCTAACAACTTTTCACCAAATTTTTAGGGCCGTCGGATATGATGATTTTAGAGAGAATCTCGAAGTTACAGGTGATTTCGAGATGTTTTGACCCCGAAATCAAGCCCCCAAGTTCAAAATAGGACCTAATTAGGGTTTTTGATTAAATGATGTATAGGAGGAATAAAATGAAAAGGGCACACTTTAATGAAAGGGCCCAACTTTATGATGTGGGAGATGATAAAATAGAACCTTACACCTAATTAATTTGATTAATTAAGTGCTCAAGGGGAAATGCAATGTAAAATGTAAAATGCACTAAGGCGGGTGCTAAACTAGGTGTGAAATTGTACCACCCTAGCAAGTGCGTACAATTTACGACGCTACACCAAGATATCTAAGATGAGTCTCCATTCATATTTTCCATATCCCATAGTTTGTTCCATAAAGCTTAGGAATTTCTCTTCTCAAAATAGTTGTCAGTGGATTTGAGTTATTAGTTGCCATAGGATCTACCTCAGGCGGTTGAGCTTCTGCAAAAGAGAAAAAAATCTCTGATACCAATTGGTAAAATAACTAGTGGATAATTGAGAGGGGCAGTTGAATTAGTTGTGAATAGATTATGTTAATCAAACCACTTTATAACCTATAACCAAAGCACATAAACATGAATACCAGAATAGCAGAAATAGATACCGATAAACAATAAAACTTAAGAATGAAACAAATATTTAACACAATGCAATTGTACCACATAAAACCATGATTTGTATGTGGAAAACCTGCTAAAGGGGAAAACCATGGTGGGAAGCTTACCCACAGTTAGATAATACTTCCGCAGAAAGTATGTGATATAATGAGGGGCCTGCACATGTAGGAAGGCACACTACCTAGAGCGTATTGCTCATTACAAAGGAGTCACATTGACTACAGAGAGGTTATAACTACCTCAATATAATTACGCAACAATCTAGGAGAATGATATTTTAAAGATATCATCTACCATGCCTAATTATAGTCATGGTTAAGCTCAATACTGGAGGCCTTTGACCTCTTACATAAACCCAATTCTATCTTCAATGATCAACCAAATCCTCTACCTAAATGATATTACATTATTCGCACATTACATTCCTTTTTCATGACCACTCCCAATTACATTCCATGATCTACAATGAGATCTTATATTAATATATACAAACCCTAAGGTCTAAACCAATTAGGCAAGCCACCTAAAAGATATTACAATAAGATCATAACATACATTTATATTACAATGATATGTCATGTCAACTTTAGACGAAAACAATATTAACAAATCTATAATCATCTTGATAACATGTAAGGAACACGTTACATGATACCGGTCCATAACCTAGATAGGTACCAAACCTAATCTGGGTCCACCATGCCAAAGTGATGTCTCCAATCAATTGAGGCACGAACACAATCACCTTCAACATCCTAAATCCCATCTAGAAGCCGTACCAAGATCACTTATGCATCCTGTCAAAGATTCTCAAAGAAAGCTCTTCCAGTAAATCCCTAAACCCTTACTAGTATAGGCTTACTAGAATGTATGATAGAATCCGATAACGAAGTCAATATCAACTGACCAGACAATACTCCAAAAACATGTAACACATTAAACCAAACATATTTCATTAATCCAAACATGTTGATGGTAACCAATTCATAGTCCCTTCTATCGGTAACACTAGATCTTCTACCGGTAACCAATCATAACAGATAGTGGTGATATCAATGACATAACATCAATGCAACACATAATCAATTCTTTCATATTTCCAACACTTTTGACTGTGGGTTAGAGATTTACAGTTTGCATTTTATTTTTGTTATCTTTAATTATGACCATATTATAATATTCAAAGTGGGAAGATTCAATCATGTTGATCACATTATCATTTTTGGGATAGGTGTAATTGATTTCGGAACTTCCCTTAGACTATGAGGAATTCGCCTGCTTATAAGCAGGTAAATGATCTTTGAAAGCCTTGTTATCAATACTGGTTGCATGATTTCCAACATCAATTTTGTCAGCATTGATGAGGTCTTGAAACTCATATTTGAGTTTCACATAGTTATTTGTTGTATGACCCTTGTTTCGATGATATTCACAATACTCATTTTCCCTCCACCATTTAGGTTTTTTTCTCAGGATCATATGGCTTAGAGTTATCAGGCAATGTGATTATTTAATTTACCAATAGAGTTTTAAAATCTTACTCATAGGATTCACCCAAAGGAGTAAAATTGTGATTAGGTTTTGAAACCCAACATTTCTCTTTAAACCACTCTTTTGATTTCTTATGTGAGTTTTCTATAGCACTTTCGGCTTCTTTGAGGTTTACTGTAAAAATAACTCTTAGGTTTTGAATAATAGAGGTTTTGATTTTGGCTTGACATTATAAAATACTCCATCATTAACAACATTTGTGTTATTATCTTCGTTGTATTTCTAGTATTTGTTCTTATCTCTGGAACTAGAGCCTTGATTTGTTTCTTTATAAGGTGATATATCTCCTTTCCTTACAAGCACATCTTCCATTTTGAGAGAACTATCTACCATCTTGCTGAATGAAGGGTATACTTGCATTTGGATATTATATTTCAACTGAGGAATCACATTAATGAAAAAGATGTCCATTTTCTCAGAATCAGGAATGGGTCATGAATATCTATAGAACCTCTTTCTCCAACACTAAAGGAAAGTAAGAAAAGGTTCTCCTATCTTTTGTTTGGTATTACAAAGCTCAATCATTGTGATCATATGGTGAATGTTATAGGAGTATTGTTGTAGAAACAATTCAACCAGTTATTCAAACGATTTAATTCCTACATGTAGGCTTGAAAACCATTCCTTAGCTTGTCGGCCTAAACTTCTTGGAAAGAGGGCCATGATAATCATCATCATCTTTCTGAAGTCTTTGTCCTTTTGACATTTTACTATTGTATCTTCTCCTGGTTTGGAAACTTCAGAATCATTGGAAGAAGAATCACTATCATTATCCTGGATGCTAAGGTCATCATGAGCTTTATGTTTACCGAACTCTTTTTCTTGTCTTCCTTTAGACATATTGGAAGACAAGGATTGATCCAAAAGTGGTTTGTCTAAGGTTTGTTGTTCAAAAGGTTAATCAAAAATTAGTTGTTCTTGGAAAAATGGATTAGTTCACAATGTTACTGTCTCTTCCTGTTTCTTGCTATCGTTCTTAGAAGAGCTCTTGGTTTGAATAGGAATTTACAACAAATGTGACCAAGAGTTAGATGTGATGAAGATGTCAAGATAAAATTAAAGCTAGTTACATGTTTAATGTAGTGATTAAGAGAGGTGACTAAGACTTAGTCTGGCTTTAGGAACGATCTATTCTATATAAGACGTCATCTAAGAAACCTAGGCTGATTAATTTTCATAAGAGATTGATTGAACTAGCTAGGAGATTATTGACAAAATTGTGCAACACAATGATAGAGGTACACTATCATGGTTGTTTATGCTCAAGATTAAAAGGACCAGATTTACACTCACTGAAAACTGATTAGGCATGTACAACAGATGTGAAAAGGACACAAAAAGACAAACTTTTGAACTGATAGAATCAGATGGTCATACGACAACATATAACAACCCAGACGATAATTTAGTAACTTCCACATGATAAAGACAAATAATCATATGAGTTTCTTCCTATACTCGAATGACAATTTAAAGCTTACAAGATGACAAATTTTCATAGACTAGTGTGACTCATATGACAGAGTTTATAAGTCCAAACGACAATCTTCATAGACCAAAGTGACAATTTGGAGAAGACGGAATGACAAACTAGATGACTCAGACAATAATGTAGGTAACTCATACAAAAATTTAGATGACTCGGACCACAATCTAGGTAACTCGTACGATAATTATGACCAGGGATAAATTTTTGATAAGGAAATTGGGTTTTTGACCAATGAATTTGATTTTTTTGATTGTTTTGAGTTTTTACCAATTTTTAGAGTTTCAGTTTTTTATTTTGAACAAAAAACATAGCAAATTGTTAGGATTCCCAAAGATACTGAGAGGGGGGGTGAATCAGTATCTAACCAGTTAATGGATTTTGTGAACTTATTAAATGAATTGTATTTCAAAACAATGTACTGGTAAACCAGAATTAATGCAGTAAATAAGAATAATAAACACAACATAGAAAGAACACCATAACACAATATTTTTGGTGAGTAAACCTGGTGTGGGAAAAACCTTGGTGGGATTTGTGACCCACAATATTCGCTCACTGGCCAATAAGTGAATATTAGTGATACAATAGGGGCCTGCACATGCAGGAAGGCCAATTGCCTAAAGGTCACAGCTTAAATACAAAAGGAAGTCTCACTGACTTACAAAAATTGATTATGTAAATCCAATATCATGTACTGCTTTGGTTCAGCATCTGCTATGCCAGGTTTAGTACCGGTTTAGGCTCTTGCAATAATCATAAACCTTACTCCAAAATCTGCCTCAATATTCACACATAATATCCATCTATGCATATTCCCTATTAAAAATGTTCTACAAGATCTCATACTTATACATGAGCCTTATTACAATATGCCATGTTGGCTTACAAAAGGATATTACAATAAAATGCATTATGTAATAAACAAAATCCTGTCAGCTAGGGTGTCGGTAATCATCTTTTCGCTGTTGATGAACTGTATGCCGGTGTAGAGTCTGTCGGTGTCGGTGCCTGTCGGTGTCATAGGATTATAAGGTTACCATCAATGACAATACCTTCAATCACCTAAAATTTCTCATTGGAATATGCATTTTCCAACAATCTCCCCTTTTGGCATTGATGGCAACACTCATGAGAAAAAGCCAAAAAAGTATATCCAAAAAGTGTTGTCCAAAATTGTCTTGCCAAAACTGTGTGCTCCCCCTGAGTAGATGATCTCTTTTGTCATACACTTTTCTCATCCTCTACTACTCCCCCTTTGGCATCAATGGTAAATATTGTCATTCAATGTCAATTGAGTGTACTTCTGGTCTGGATCCCTGTAACCGATGGGTTACAATCTGATAAAGATCCGCTAAAGCAACATTCAGACTATTGTAGAATATTTCACTATTATTTAGTATTGTTTCAGTCCTCTAGATTGTACCGGTGAGTAAGTACATTTTCTCTTCTAGTGTCTTAAGTCCTGGAACAAGAGCCTCAGAAATCTCTTTTGTCAAAGAGATGAGGATATCTAGTTTAGGACCTAGTCTACACTTCACTTCCTTTGCCTTAAATTTTAACCTTTCCTTATCTTTTTCAAGTTTGTCTATTTTCTCTTCAAATCCTGCAATTTCTTATTCTACTACCGATATTGATTCTGATGAACCTATTAAATTATCAGTAATATCATTGATTTTCTTATGTCCTTTGCTGATCTCATTATCTATATCTTCTATCAAAATGTTTGTTTTACATGTATCTCTGTATAATTTTTTGAAATCCAAAATTGTCTTGCCTAGTACCGATAATAATGTATCCATATGTTCCTTATTCTTCTTGACTATCTCCTCAAAGAATTTTTCCTTCTCTTTATTCATTTTCTCTCTGAAGGTCTCCTCATTGATTTGATCAATTGTTAGGAGGTTGTCGATTATGTACTTAGACAATGTGTCTAATTATCTTAATGAATCTTTATTATTTATTTTACACTTGGGTGCTATCAATTTCAAAATTGGTAAGGTATGATCAATAGCCTTATATGCTAGTGCATTACAATCTGTTATTTTCTTGATTGAATCTAATAATACCTCTGTCATATTAGTTGGTCTAAATTTAGTCATGCAGGTTCCAGATGACTGTCCAACTACCTTCACATTTTGTAATCCGTTGGTGGTAGTAATAGCTTTGCTTTCCTCTTTCTTTGGAGGGTCAGTTTGTGTCTGCATTTCAACTACCAAAAGTTTAGGTTTTTCAATTGTACCTGGTGGCACTGTCTCTATATGTACCTGTGAATGAACCTATTGCTCTACCTATTTCTCTGTATGTGTCTCTGCCTATTTCTCTGATGGTGCCTTTGATGATTTTATAGTGGTATCCACTATCAGTTTTCCTATTTGCACTTCAGTACTATCCATTGTTAGTGACTCAGAAGGATTTTCTGTATCTGGGGAATCAGTTGTCTGTTTAGTTTGTTGTTCAGTCCTAATTTCAATGTTTTCAACTATATCCTCAATATTTTTCTCAAATGTAATGTCTTCTACTAGTGGCTCAGTTTCCACATCTCTCTTCTCACTTGTCTCCTTATCAACCATAATGTTGACTTCCTGTGTGTCGATATTCATTGTGTAACACCTCCGAGTCAGGATTTGTGTCCTCATGTGGTGTTTCCATACTCTTTGTTACTGGTTGTGTGTCAAAATTTTGTCCTGGTGGAGTATCAGAAGGTTGTGGGGGAAAGTTATTTGTTATCTTTATGCTAGGAGGACAACCTACTTTGCCTTTCCCCTTATCCTTTTGATAGACTCTGAGAGTTTTTGTTCATTTGAGCTCTTCTTGTTTTTCCTTTTCAAAAAAGAATATATCCCACTTGTCTATAGTTTCTTTTGATATCTCATTAATTCTATCTGCCATTAGTGCTACATGTTGGTGACCGGTTGAAAATACTGTCTGGTTAGCCTCACTTATTAATTTATCTATCTCTTGTGTGGAGTTCACTAGGTGAACTGCAAGTAGTTTTTCTATCTTGATATTTTTATCCAATTCAAAAATTGTTACCCTTCTTGCTTCTAACCTTCTATACAAGTCCTTGGGTATATCATCTACAATTTCCATCAAAAATTTCTTATAGATATCAAGGTGTAAAATAACACTATTTTCTATACTTTCTTTTTCATCATTTGAAAGTGTGTTATACAACTTGCTGATATTTGACAATTTTCCATCTTCAGTTATCTCATTCAAAAGTTTGTCCAAAGGAGGGACAACATGTTTTTCCTTCCTTTTCTCTGGTGTCAACTTCTTTGCCGGAGGCCTAATTGCCTATTGTTTTTGTCTTATTCTCTTAGGTGTAGGAGCGGGTATCGGTGAATGTTTTCTTTTTCCTTACTACCCTTATAAACTCTACTAGTATTTCACTATCAGAGGAGGTAGCAACTAGTGAGAGATGTACCTCCAGTTGTAGTCCTTCCAACTCACTCTCATTAATACCAATTTTATTTAATACGTCTTACTTGATTGCTTTTACCTGCCTTGTTCCTTTTCTAACTATTTATTCAAATTTCTTTATTGTTTTCAAGATTGAATACTGCTTTCAATTGTTTCTGCATTTCCAAATACTTTTCTATTGGTTCTTTAGGAGCTTCTAGGAGGGCTTTTGCATAAGTTTCAATTATGTTCTCATCTGCCTCATATCCCATTTCTATAACCCAGACAGTCCTTGGGACTACTGCCTCCATCCAAATCTCATCCTTCTTTATTATAAAGCATATCTCCTTTTCATATTTTTCAACAATAGCTTGAGATAGCCTTATCCTTATTTTCATTCAAGCCTTTAATGCCTAAAAAATATTCATTTATGTTCTTTTCCCTATCATCTCCCATGTTGTTTAGAATGTCTAGTAGTTGTTTTCCTACCAATATGTCAAAACCAAAATCATTTCTACCAATACCAGGTACTTCCTTGGTAATGTACAACATTAAACACACAAGTAAGTTGCCAAATCTAAAAGTCCCTTTCTTGTCCCCTTTGATTTTCTTTAGATTGTCTATTAGTTCATCCTTCAACCATTCACATATGTCAATCTTTCCATTGTTGTTTACCAAGTCATAAGCACTTTTGATACATAAGCTAGAAACAAAGTTTAATCTATTGGCATGAGTAGCCTTGTATCCAAGAATCATGCCAATGAACCTTACATTGATGTATTTTACATCATTTACTCTCAGGGATCTTTTATCAAAGGTTGCACTAGTTAGGGTCATTACAGTGTCATTTGAAACCTTTTTAGTTTTGTCAGGCCTACTACCGGTGGAAGGTAAGCCTGTCACTGCCCTAACTGCCTCTTTGGTTATCTTATGAATTGAATTCAACCAAAAGAACTCCCCATGAACTCTTCTTAACATAATCCTTATAACATCCTTGGGAAAATCAGGAATACTAAGAATTTCCATAAAACCTAGGGTTTCAACTATCTTATGTTCCATTTTAACATTTCCATTTACATCACATATAACAGTCTTGTACATGTTCTTAATTTCATCATCTCCTAGTTCTTCTATGTGACAATGTATGTAGATTCTAGGATCCTTAGCATATGCAACTCCTTTAGGTATTTTTGAGAATGCTCCTAGGGTCTCATCTTTCTTTGCAATTTCATGAATAATCTTAAATATGGCTCTAGGGCATTTAACAACTTCAATCACATGAGGGTTTGCAATGAATTGAGGTGCAGAGGAGGAAGCCATTGTTATAAATACTTTAATCTACCTTTAGGTATGTGTGCTTGAATGATTTGCTTCACTTCTCGCTATGGATGCCTTCGCTCAGGATTTTTGCACTCTTAGGAAATTTGAATGCTCAGTGAATGAAAAAGAGCTAAAAATACTTGTTTTATAATTTCATTTCCTTCAAGTACCACATTTAGTGCCTGCTGGTTAAGTGAAACTTAACACATCTTCCGGTAAAGAAGTATTCAACTTCTCACCATCAATCGAGGGTAAATTAGCATGTTTTTCAATTTGTTTCCATACCCCTAAAGGATTTCACTTCAGTTAGATGAAGAAGCTCCTATCGGTGGAGTGATACTTTGTTCTATTGGTGAAGGAATAGCTTCACTAACACTCTGATCTAACTTTCTAATCCATTGTTTTGAGAATTATTGCTTTACCTCTTCAACCTTTTCTTTACCTTTCAAGTTGGGTCCTTTGTTATTTGTCGATGATGCCTTCTACAAAATTTTGCAATATGTTCAATTTTGTTACAAGCATAACAAGTCACATTGTTTTTCTAAATAGCTTTTCCATATCCTATGTCGGTATGTGTTCTGCATTTATTAGATAGGTATCCAAATATTCCACAAACATAACATCTTACATTCATTCTACAAATTTCTAAGTTATGACCAATTTTATTGCATTTAGAACATTGACCGGTGGGTGCATTGGTGTTCTGATAGTTTCTAGATCTACACTGATTTGGTCTATGACAATATTGATTATAGTTAAAACATTTCCCATTGAATTTGTAAGCATTATGTTTTCTTACCAATTTACTATGATCATGATTATTTGCAGTAGCGAAGCTTTCACCAACTTCAACGCCAAGGCCATTTGTATCTCCATTAGGTTTCTAGTTTTTCAACATGTCATCAAGCTCTTATGAACTTTTCTTGATTTTCTCTTTGTGTTTATTTGCAATAGCCAATTCATTTTCCAAGATTTGTTTCTATCTCACGAGTTCAATTCTGTCATTTTTTGTATGCATAAAATTTGTCTTCAACATATCCTCTTCATGACTGAGTCTTGTGATTTCATTTCCAACATCATTTAGTCTTCTAACCAAGTCATGTTCATTCTTCTTTCTATCTTCAATGTCTTTACAAAACCTGATAGTCATATCTTGCATCTCATTCTTCATTGTACTATTTTCTTGTCTCAGTTTGTTCATAAGGTCATTAAGAGTTTCTTTTTCATCATCATCACTCTGCATCTTCTCAGAAAGTTCTCTTCTTTTGTTCCTTGTAATAGTGATATTTCCTTGAAGTCTTGGAATGATTTCCTGTGCAACCTTCAGATCATCTTCAATTTTGATATTCTTCAACTTTTTTGCATCATAGTCTAAAAGAGCTATTTCCAATTGCTTTCTCAAGTTTTCCATCTCTACCGATGTCGAAATATTCCTCAAGGTATTAGGCTTTTGAAAATAGAGGACCAAGCTCTAATACAAATTGTTAGGATTCCCAAAGAAACTGAGTAGGGGGGTGAATCAGTATCTAACTAGCTAATGGATTTTGTGAACTTATTAAATGAATTGCATTCCAAAACAGTGTACCGATAAACCATAATTAATGCAGTAAATAAGAACAATAAACACAATATTGAAAGCACACCATATCACAATATTTTTGGTGATGAAACCCAGTGTGGGAAAAACCTCAGTGGGATTTGTGACCCACAATATTCACTCAGTGGCCAATAAGTGAATATTATTGATACAATAGGGGCTTGCACATGCAGGAAGGCCAACTACCTAAAGCTCATTGCATAAATACAAAAGGAAGTCTCACTGACTTATAAAAATGGATTATGTAAATCCATTATCATGTACTGCTTCAGTTCAACATCTTCTATGCCAAGTTCAATACTCGTTTAGGCTCTTGCAATAATCATAGACCTTACTCCAAAATCTGCCTCAATATTCACACATAATATTCATCTATGCATATTCCCTATTACAAATTTTCTACAAGATCTCATACTTATATATGAGCCTTATTATAATATTCCATGTTGCCTTACAAAAAGATATTACAATAAAATGCATTATGTAATAAACAAAATCCTGTCGGCCAGGGTGCCGGTAATCATCTTTTCGCTGCCAGTGAATGGTATGGAGGTGTAGAGTCTATCGATACTGGTGCCTGCTGATGTCATAGGATTGTAAGGTTGCCATCAATGACAATACCTTAAATCACCTACAATTTCTCATTGGAGTGTGCATTTTCCAAGATAAACATGTAAGATCCAAAGTGACTTCAAACACAAGACACTAATTCTAAGAAAGTTGGTTGATAAAGAAAACCTTTGCTTGCAAACTCAAGTACATACCCAATAGATATTCAGAATATGAATGTTGAGTCTTACACAATGGTTTCTCAATGCTGTATTAGCTGACTCCAAATGCTAATGGGGGCAGGAAATGCGAAGTATCTTAGGAGAGCTACTATCTCTCTTGCACAAAGATTATCCCCTTTTTAAGAGGTGAACTGACTAGCTGCTATTTAAAGTTTGTAGTAAGTATTTCCATTTGAAATACCCCTTGAAGTCATGTAAGCGTGATTGAGACCTATAACCCAACAAGGTACCGAAACAATTTGTAGTCACATAAGTGTGATTGAGACTGTCAGGCCCTACAAAATGCCTCATATGAGAGATCTTAAAAGAGAAAACTCAAATAATCTTGTCCTCTGAGACTTTAATCCTGAAAGGCATATTAATTATAGTGAGTCAAAATGCTTGGGTTTAGTTGTACTCACTTGGGTCGTTCTCACAGGGTGATTACTTTTTCCCACTGCAATAAGCCTACTAAAAGGTACACAAATCTCAAACTTTGAAAAATCTTTAAGGGTCTGGATTTCTGATTATATGTACAGACAAGAGCATACTCTCCTACCTCTTAGATTTTTTTCAAAACACAAAAGAAAAATTTGTTCATTTAACACATAGCAATTTAAGTGCCTAAAAAAATGAATAAAAGAATACACAATATTTGGTCAATTTTTCTTAGGTAACTTGCAAAATCAATGCATCACTAGTCATATTGTTTTCAATTCTTTGAAATGATGTAAGTTTGATTAGACAAATTCTTTGACATACGTTCTATAGAAAATCACTTAGGTTGTGAAAATCTCATGCAGAAAAAAGACAATTACGATTAGTGTTAGTAAAATCTAAAGCCAAATCAAGAAAACCCCAAAATGTATAATGTTTATAAAATGAGCAAAGCAAAAATCTGTATGATAATTCCCACAAAGAAGAACAAGTATTCTCACAAAACAGAATGAGTAAACCACAGAAGAAAATGATAAAAATAGATACTTGTATAATGATTCCACAGAGCCGAATGATAAATCTCAGAACTCATCCTCTATGCTGTAAAAACTCATACGACCTTTTGTAGAGGTTGTACAGATGTAACTTGTAAAGTAATAAAAAATAATGATTTTGCAAGATCGAAAATTGACTTCTCAGGCCCCAAGTGGGTGCTAAAAATATGTGTAAAAAGTGGACCTATATCTATATCTGTATCTAAATACACAACACTTTAATGAAGTCATAGATGCATGGTTACTAAATCAATAATCAATAAATAATGAAACCATTACAAAGTTACCTATTACCTTCTAGTAGATGTGAGTTTAGGTTTTCTCTCAAATTTCTTTATGCAACACAAGTGACTAGATGACACCTAAATAAAGGATTTAATCTATGAGTATGAAATTGAGATAAATCGATGTAAGATATGCAAGATTAAGCTAACATGATTTAAGCAATTTATCCATCTATATTATTTTAATAAAACTAACATGATTCAACAAATATGATTAAGCTAATTTAATATTCTCAATGCACAAAAATTTCAATAGACCTAGAGAAAACACAACATAATAACAATAATCTCCAGTTTTTTTTTTTTGAGAGATGAGAGCCTGAATTTATAGAAAATCTAGAGAGACACCAATGGTCAGGATTGATCAATGATGAATGAAAAAGATTCTCCAAGAGGAAGCACAATCCAGGTGAATTGATGTGATTGGCTACTTTTCTTAGCTTTAAAGAAAATTGAAGTAATTTTAAGATAAAATCATAAAAACCAATTTATTTCATATTTTATTTAATTTTGATATTCAATTGATTTTCAGATATTTTTTAATTTAATTGCTTTTTGATTACTTTTCTTTTTCAATAAAAGTGGGCAAGCCACTAAACTTTATTATTATATTTCATAATTTTTACAACGGGTTCAAATGACATTCTAGCAGGAAAGAACCCACAAGAAAACCTCTGGTTATAGCCTTGAATTAAAAAGTAAAACTACCCTTACATAATCTGTTACATATCAAAAAAACCCACCCACCCCATACAACTGAAAGTACACAAAGAGGTCCCATAGGACATGTCTAGATACAAAGCCAACTAGCTACAAAATAAAGAGTTGGATAACAAAACTATCTCCTTGAGAAGATCATGTAGAAACACCAAAGAGACCATAAACTCATGGGAATTGGGGAGCATCAATTAGTTACAAAATGAATAGCTGGACATCTAAGAGAAACTCCTCAAGAAGATCATATAGGGGTACCAAGGAGTTAAATCTTGAACATGTCAAAAGTGAATAAGCCAAAATTATCCACATCTGCATCAAAAAACCATACCACAACTCCAAGATATAGTAGTCAAGCATATAAAAACCAAGAACTAGTTCTTTGTACCAAAGGATCATGAGCTGCATCTGGAGGAGGAACAACCCTTAGAGGAAATTTTAACCGAGTAGGAGTAGAGAAAAAGAAACTCAAAGAATAGAAATGATTTATTTTCCATGTGACATTAATGACTAAGAATTAGTTAATTAGGTGTTCAAGATTGATTTAACTACCTTTGGTTAGGACCTTGGTGATGTAGTTGAGATTAGGGGATCATGATTTAGGTGACCATTTTTAGGGTATTACAGTAACAAGGAGGATTTTTAATCTCTATTCTTTAACGTAAATAACTTGAAATAGCTATGAACTTTAGTGGTGAGAGGTGTTAACAAATTGTTGTGTGTTCTTTAACAATATTCGATATAATATTTAACCATATTCTCTATGTTATCTCTATTCAAATACTTTTGGATTTCAAATAATTTATTCATATTTGATATTAACCTAGTGAGAGTTATAAGATGCAGGTGTGTCCTTCTTTGGATACTTTTTTTATACTATATCATTAAAACTCTTAACATTTTGTCACATAGCTTTGTGTTTATTACCTCAGAAGACTTCTTGTGTAGGATAGAGTATACACATAAATGAATGATTGAGTTTGATATGCTGATGGTAGAAGGTCTAATTCTGATGATGAGAATATTGTTCCATGTATGGATAATTCAATACATTAGAAACCAATCATAGACACTATTCCATTTATTTGAGACTTTTACATAATTTCTTAATCATCGATTTCAGACACCAAGCAAGTGCACATCGCTTAACAAACTTTTACTTGTAATAGAAAATGATGTCTGACTATGTTTTCCTTGCAAATATTATCTAAAAAAATTTCGCTTCGCAACAAAATCTACATACCCATAGTAAAAAACACAAAAACATTTGAATAGTTGTTAATTCTTTAAATAGGTGCAGGTTAAGATTATAATTTTTTAGGTCAAATTATTTAAATTATTGTAGGTTTTTGTTGATTGGATATAAGGCGCCGAAAGAATGGTCCCTCAATTTTGTTAATGTGGATACCCTACATCATTAATTTAATATAATTAGTTTTATAAATTTTATTTATTAGTACTTGCTTTTAGATTAGTACAATTTCAATAAGTTCTATCAATTTTCATTAACTAGTTATTATTAGTACTTGTTGCTAGGCTAGTATTATTGCAATCAGTTGTACCCAATTCAATTGTTTTTCCACCAATTCTATCTATGATTTTTTTCTTTTGATGCCTTTTTTCAATTTTTTAATAATTACGATACATGATTTTTATGTTTTCAAATTATAGAAATTGTTTTTCTTCAATCTAATTGGCTTAAATAATTTGAATCTTATTACCGGATTTCTCGGATTCACATTCTACATGAATTTTTTTAGGAAAAGTTTTAGATACATTCAAATAATTTACTATGTTTTAATTTACTTTTCAAATTATTTAGTATGTCTATCTAAATTTTTAAATTTTTAAAATATTCATTTTAGTTATCCTCATGCAATTCCATAATATAAAAATTTGATAATAAATCTAAACTTTTTTTTATTTGATATATGTTCCAAGGTAACTACCATTGCAAATGCAAGGCTTTATATGGGACTCATGTTAAGCACTATTGGAGGGATGGTGGATAGGTGGATCTCTTTCGGATCACCATAGACCTAGCATCGATTGAATCTTCCCTGATGGCAATTATAATGGGGTCTAATCACCAAGATGATATATTAGTTTGGATGACTACCCCTTCTGATAGATACTCAGTCTCTTTAGCTATCTCGTTAAAGTCCTTTTCTCCCACCCACCTCCCTTTTGGGCTAAAGATTGGATCAAACACCTTATTCCTAAGGTCAACATATTTTTTTGGATTCTTTTCCAAAATAAAGTACTCATAGTTGATAATATTTACAAGCATGGTTTTTAGACCCTTAATCAATACTACTTGTGTAAGGAAGAAGCGGAAACAACTAATCATCTTTTCCTTCACTGTCCCTATGTGGCTTTTATTTGGGGAATATTTCTATCTCTCTTGAACTTCTCTTGGGTGTTTCTTGGCTCCATAGAGGACCTTTTTATTCAATGGAATACTCCCTCCTTGAATCTCACTATCCGCAAGTTGTGGTCTTTTACCTTCCCCCATATTGCTTGGTGTGTATGGAAGGAGAAAAGCAATAGAATCTTCAAGGACAATGAGGCTTTGTAAAATGTTGTGTATGAGAGAATATATTGGCTAATCATGGAAAACATCAATAGTATCCCATGTAATGAGAATAAGATGGAGGTTGTGGTTTGTATTGACTATGACCTCAAGATGGAAAAAGATTGGCATATCAAAGGTGGTATTTCTAAGGCTTCTAGACCAGCGAAAAATAATCATGAAGGTGCTTGTTGGATTCACCCTACTAGGGGCTGGATAATAGCTAATTTTGATGGGGAAGCCATGGGAAATCTTGGATCGGCTAGGAGTGGAGGAGTGTTAAGAGATTATAATGGAAATTTTGTTTTAATTGTGGCACTCTCCTTGGGCTCATAGTCCAATCATATAACTGAAGGCATAAGAGGTTTCTAGGTAATCGACCTTACAAATAAAATGAACTTTAAGAACATCTAGATTGAAGGTGACTCCAATAAAATTATTGAGTGCCTTCTTGGAAATTTACCCCCTTCATGGAATATAAAAATTTGGATAGAAGAAGATAAATTTATCTTATCCAACTTTAATAAGGTTAGAATTTCCCATGTCTTCAGGGAAGATAATAAGGTGGATGACTATTTTGTCAATGAAGGGGTCAAGCAAATGGGTCAATTGACATGGTAGGCCTATAATGAACTAGGATCTAATGTTAGAGCCTTAATCAACTATGATGTCACCCATAGGAAAGTTAATGCATTTAATAATGATGAATTCGAGTAGAGCCTGACAGAGTGTCATCATTTGATATAGTGGTGGCACCTCAAATATCTCTATGAGTTACAAGGGAAGGTAGGTATTGTGGCTACTTTGGTTTTGTTGTTGGCTCTTTGTTTAGTTCATTTTCTCTATGATCAAAAGAAGAAAGGTGAGTGTGAAGATAGGGGCAAGTAGAAAGAAGGTTGAGCCAAACAATTGTGAGAAGCACAAGAAAAATTTGAATATCTGAACGCATATTGAGGGATGGGTTGAATCTATTCCTCAAGAAGATCCATGGTACTAACCCAAAAATTAAATAATATTTTTCTAATAACTAGAAGGATGTTGAAATTTTTCTCTTTGGGAGGAAGGTAAAGATAGATGAGAATCTCATTGGGAAAATCATTGGGCTCTCCACAAAGGGGGTGAAGTTATTTTGTGATAGAAAGATTTTAGATGAAGTAGTCATCAAATTTCTCAATACTGATGAGGAAACAGAGGTGTTGGTTAAAATTTCTAATAGTCATTTTGATGATGGGAAGGAAAAGATGCTATGGAGGGAGGTGTTCAGAGTTATCATGGAATATAATATGATAAATGGAAAAATTACCAAAGTCTATGGCTACCATATTTCCCTGATTAATCATTTTCAACACAAGGTGAGGATTTCATTTCCTTACTACTTATTTTTCTCTTTGAAACATAGTATTAAGAAGCATTGAAAAATCCATAGGAAGTATCATGTATTGCATGTTGGCCTTATTTGATTAATCCATGAGCATTTTGAAAATATGTCAGCCCTGTCTAGCCTCATTTCAGCTTCGGCCTCAGAAGGATATAATACTAATATTAGTATGTCTGAGGAAAAAGATGAATGAGACATTGAGTGGAAAGAGGAAGAGTCTCCCTCCTCCATGAATGTGTATAAGAAAACCCCACAAAGTAAGCCCTTGGATAAAAAAGATCTTTGTGAAAACCCCCATTGACGCTTCTTAAAAAGCCAAAAATGAGAAGGACCCCCAAGAGAAAAAGATGGTTTCTTATTATGAGGACTCTCTCAAGGATTCCCTTGCTACTTCAAGCCCAGCTAATAATTTCATGATGATATACTAGCAATAGCCAGAAACAGTGTTGTTGACTTCTTCGAGATTATTAATTGGGTTTTTAATGAGATGAAGGACTTGATGAATACTACGAAGGGGGGGTGAATTAGTATACCAAAAAACACTGTAAACAAACTTCTAAATAGTTTAGTAGATAATTGCTTAAGATAAATGCAAACCAAATATAAAACAAATCATTCACCCACAAGAGAACAATCACCATAACACAAGATATTTGATGTGGAAAACCAAATGGGAAAAACCACGGTGAGCAGAAACTCACAAGTAACTATCTGTAGAATAGAAACCATACCGATTAAGGTTAGACTAGTTAAGGTCATACAATGTTCTTCACTAGAACAGATCCTGTTAGGAATCTAGATCTCTGTTAGGAGATAAGTCCCGTTAAAGACTACCTTGTGAGAGGATTTCAGATCCACAGTTGTGAACCACCTTGTTAGAGGATTTACAAAGGATTTTCTAGGCCTACCTGGTTAAGGGTTTTAGAATTGTTGAAGATATTATTAATCAACAAGTGAGTGATCTAGATACTAGCACAGTATGCTTGGTTAGATCCTTGACAACTCATTGTTAATGCATTTCAGCATTACTTCAGTCTTCAATATCTCCACACTCTACATAGACCTAATATTCTCTAGAATGATTGCACATAACCTTTTCTATCACAAATCTCTTACACATCATACATACAAACCCTAGACATGATGTCCTTATAAGGAAATTGATTTCATGTCGGTCCAATAGGATTAGACTACAAGTTCCTAGGTTCAGTGCATCTAGACACATTTGGTAACATGACACAAAATCACCACCAAAGTGTCAGTGGATGATAAATCATCACACATTACATAAATACCAGTTTGTAACCCATCACAGAGCAATACCGGTTAATACAATATACCGATTACCAGTGTCAAAAATGAAGACTGGTAGATCATAATGTTCCAATCAAAAGTTAACTATCGCTTGGGTCCTTCATACCGCTTGAGCTCCTTTAACCTCTTAGGATCTCCATACCACTTGAGCTCCTTGAACCTCTTAGGATCTCCATACTGCTTGATCTCATCAGTCAATCTATGATCGATAAACATCTTCTACAAAATACCAATAGTCTAAAGACTATACATTCAACAATACACAATACTGGTTGGAACAATTACTGGTTGAGCATAACTCATACATCAAGAAAGTGTGTGTCCATCAATGACATTCAAAACATCATCAAAATGCCAACAATCTCAGCCTTTGGCATTGATGGCAACACTTAGGAAAATTTTGACATCTAAGTGTTTTTACAACAAAAAATGTCATAATCAAAATTACTCCCCCTAAGCATATACACTATCCGTTTTGCAAAAATTACAATGTACACTACTTCCCAAAGTGGTAACATGAAAGTACATGAAATGGTAACATTCACCAAAATTTAAATGTACACTACTCCATTATATCATCAAAAATTGCCAAATAGTGTTCTCTAATAACAAAAATTGTAAAGCTCATCAAATGCATGATAATAAGTCATGTTGCAAAAATATGCCCCTTTTGGTTATATCGAGTGTACCAGCTATGTGCATGCAAAAACCGTGTTGCCAAAAAATATGTTCATCAACAGACCTGCATTTTCAAGACATCCTTAATATACATGTAACAAACTTGAACATTAAGGTTTAATGATCATTGTTTGAAATGAAATGCATTATAAAAAAAATAAGGCACCATTAAAGACCTACTACTCAAGTGTGCCTGAAGGGTCATCTCTTTGCTTAAGAGTATCCAGTATTGCTTCATGATCAGTAGTAGTCACTGTCCATAGCTCTTTGGTCTTTGGTTTTGCTTGATGCTTCTACAACTTGACATTTGTAGCTATATTAAGGTGTGAATACATTATAATGGTTTTGTGTCTCTCATAGTCTTGAAATGAAAGTATGCCATTCTTTATAATCATGTATGTTCACAACCAGGTTCCCACAACAACAACTAAACCTGTAGGATATGTGAACCCATCATCATTTGTCACTGGTTGTGTTAGCTTTTGTTTTCCCTGTACACATCGTGCCAACCAATATTCTGATCTCTCTGCATTCCCTTGTGGTGCAACAACTACAAAAACTTGTCCTCGTTGTACAAGATCTGATAGACATTCATACTCAAGTGAACTTTCCATTTCATCATTTGACAAGGATATTGTTTGAGATAAAGGAGTTAGATAGTAGGGAACCCATGTATCAACCCACTCACTTGACTCACATTGATCCCAATCACACCGAACACAACTCTGACAAAAACAAGCCAAAGCTTGTGTCCAAATGGTCCATGTACTTGCATCTGAGCTAAGAAATGAATGCATCTTTGAAAAATCTTAAATTTTTTGATAATCCAATCTATCTCCCAGTGTTCCCTCCTCAACCAACCAAAAGAATCCGGTCACTACTGAATCAAGAGTACCTCCATGTGACAATGTTGAACTACACCAATCAACAATAGAACGTGCATCAGAGAAATTTGCACCTGAAATCCTAAATTGCACCTTAACTAGAGCTCTCTTCAAACATGCACCTACTCCATCATGCTCTCCCTTCCCATTCCCTGCCTCCAAAAACACCAAATATAAGGTATACACATCTCTACATGCATTATACTCAATGAATAAAACATACGAGCATTCTTGAATTGACCCGTATAGTTATCTGACCATATTATATGTCGGTCAATTGCAATATCTTTCTCATGCAAGAACTCAAAAAAATTCTTGAAAGAACATTACACATACTTGGAGGAGTGTGATCTATCATCACTCATATAAAAATGATACTCCCTGATTATATTCCTATCCTCTTTTGTACTATCAAGAGCATGCCTATAGGTAATGTGAACAAAAATAGAAATCTAGAAAAAATTGTAGTACTAAGACTATACCTCATTCTGTGGTTGCAATGTATAGTTCTCTGTAAAATCAACCACCAATACAATAGTTCCAATTGGGAAAGAGTTCTTACACATCCTGAACAGTTGATCCACCCACTGAGACCTATGGGTGTGCCTTCCATACTTGTAGAAAATATTTTCCTTAAAATCCAAAATAAAATCAGCAATACTCACTTCTCTTGAGACTAATTCACATCTAGAACCTTCACCTCCACTCTTCAAAGTATATTTCATTATCTCATATCTTTTTTTCTCAACATAATCCTTTCCAATCTCATGTTCGCTTCCCTCATGAAAACATGAAACAAACTTTGACAACCCACCATATTTTGAGCACTTCTCATTCAAACAATCATTTCTATAGAAATAACAACCATCATCTCTAGGGCATAAAAATAGATCTTGCAAGTCTCTTCATGATCTCAGAAATAGGATTGCACCACATTCCTGCAACATCTCATTAGTATGCATCATAGAATGAATATGACATTAAATTTCATGGTACATTGAAAACTGCACATGATACTTGCAACAACAAGTATTGTGAATCTTAAGAGGAACACAATAAAATGGTTTCAAAGATTCAAAGGCCCTTCATGATATTTGCAAAGTTGGATGTACTTCACAATATTTTTTGTACAACATTATTTGGCTTGATTCCAACAAATGTTTGGGATGTGGTGTGCGGTCTCGGTTGTTGATTCTTAATTTGAAAACATCCTTTACATTGGGTGACACTCTAGAATTAGAGTGCCAAAATTGTTGAATCTCCTCCTTCACATTGTTAGTCAACTTTCTATCAACACGTGGAAGCCTCCCACCAAAAGCCCATGTATCTTGTTGAAGTGGATCATCAAGTCTTTATCTTCATGCAAGTGCTCTATCCAAATTTTTATGATTTATGTTAAAATCAACACAAGTTTGTCTCATTTGACGAGCCTTCCTCAATTGATGGCTTACTAAGGAGGTTGAAATCACCCTTCAAGCGGCTCTCTTATCTCGTTATTTGGTATTCTTTCCAATAGAAGTGAGAGCGTCAAATAGATTTTTTGCAATAATAGAATTTCTCTCCATCTTCTTGTTCATATGAATCTTCAATTTGTTTAGAAATGGTCTTGCCTTTATAATCTTTAGCAATTGAACAAAGAGTTGGCATTGCTCGATCAATGTCTTATTGCTAAAAATTTTCTCAAAAAGTTATGTAACCCACAACTGAATGGTTCTTGTTGACCTCTTACCTTCAAGATTCGTAATAATATTCTCATCGATTTCAAATAACCATTTTGGGGTTCTTGAAGGTCTTGGATTTGGAATTTGACTTTCATCCATGAGAGGGTCTTCATTTCTAAAGTAATTAGGTGTTACCCATGGTTCACTTGCCTTCGCAATTCCACCTTCAATGTCAAATTTTTCCACATTTTCACCTCCTATGTCAAAATTTTCCACATGATGAGCATTTTCATTATCACTTTCAACATTTTCAACATTTTCCAAATTTTCACTTTCAAAATGTACATTTTCATTTTCAATAACTTGTGACATTTTCAAATTCAGTTTCCTCTTCACTTGAAGTAACATTAGAAATATTTAACATACCTTGTCTTCTCCTCCTATGACATTCTCTATCTCTTTCTCTATGCACTTCAATTTGGTCATTTCAAAGTTTTCTTTTGCATTTAGACTTGTGACAACTACTACTCCACACAGATGCTCCTAAATGATTGACAATGTAAGATTTGACTTTAAGAATCTTCCAAAAGCACAAATTTGTCTCAACCTATCTAAAAACCCATGACCATTGACAGAAAACATAATATGCACATTGTGGGCCATTGGAATCCATAAAATAGCTCACTAGGCTCTTTTTTATTTACAAAAACTGGATATCCGATTTTAATATATAAATTTATGGTCCCAAAATTTTTTCCCATTGCCGCCTTTTTTTACTATTGCCACATTAATGACAAAGGCAGAAATCAGATATCCGATTTATTAGTCATATTTTACAAAGACAAAGAGAGAGAGAGAGAGAGAGAGAGAGAGAGAGAGAGAGAGAGAGGGAGGGAGAGAGAGAAATTAGAGGATAGAGAGATTAGGGGAGAGGGAGAGGGAGAGAGATAGAGAGAGAGGAGGAGAGGGAGAGGGAGAGAGAGAGAGAGTAGGGAGAGAGAGAGAGAGAGAGATAGAGAGAGAGAGGAGGTGAGGGAGAGAGAGATTAGGGGAGAGGGAGAGCAAGATAGAGATTAGGGGAGAGAGAGATTAGTGGAGAGAGAAAGAGAGAGAGAGAGGAGGAGAGGGAGAGAAAGATTAGGGGGAGAGAGAGGAGGAGAGGGAGAGAGAGAGATATTAGTGGAGAGAGAGATTAGGGTTCATATGGTGTCCTAAAGGGTCATATTGTGTCCTACGACCCCTTAGGACACCATTTGACCCATAATGACACAATTTGGAGGGGGAGAGAGAGAGAGATATTAGGGGTTATATTGTGTTCTAAGGGGTCATATTGTGTCCTACGACCCCTTAGAACACCATATGACCCATAACAACATAATTTGGTGTCTGAAGGGATCATATGGTGTCTTATGACCCCTTAGGACACCATATTTGGTCGTTATGGGTCATATTGTGTCATATGACCCATTAGGACATAATATGACCATGTATGACACCATACTGGGTCACTTTGGGTCATATGGTGTCTGAAGGGGTCATATTATGTCCTACGACCCCTTAGGACACCATATTACCCACAATGGAACAATTTGGTGTCTTAAAGGGTCATATGGTGTCCCATGAACACTTAGGAAACCATAGGACCCATAACAACCCAATATGGTTCCTTGTGACCCCTTAGGACACCATACAACCCATTTTGACACCATATACAGTTGTTATGGGTCCTATGGTGTCTTAAGGGGTTATATTATGTCCTAAGACCCCTATGGACACCATATGATCCCTAACGAAACTATATGGTTTCATAAGGGGTCCTATAGTGTCCATAGGGGTCATATGGTGTCCTACAACCCCTTAGGACACCATATGACCCCTTAAAACACCATATTGGTGTTAGGAATCCCATAGATACTAAGAGGGGGGGGTGAATCAGTATCTGATCGGTATATATAATTTCTTAACTTAAAACATGCAGAACATAATATAACAGTGTACCAATATGCAATAAATAATGCAATAAAGTGAATCAAGAACATCCACATGAAAAGCACACCATAACACGAAGTTTAACAAGGAAACCCAGTGTGGGAAAAACCTCGGTGGGATTTGTGACCCACAATATCACTCACTGGCCAATAAGAGAACATTACTTACAATAGGGGCCTGTACATGCAGGAAGGCCAACTACCTAGAGCTCATTGCTCAATGGGAAGTCTCACTGACTTACAATGAGGATTATACAAATCCAATATCTTGTACTGCTTTACAATAGCATCTTCAATGTCTAATCCAGTACCGGTTGCTGCTTTGCTACTTACGTAAACCCCTTAACCTATATTTCGCATAATAGGTCTGCCTAATATTTTTCCTTAATGCTTACATCTCCTATACCAAATGTCTACAACGATCTCATTTATATATAAGAGTCATTTTACAATTTTCTAAGTCGGCTAACAAAGTTTTTCAATAATAAACAAAATATAATATAACAAAATCTTGTCAGCCTCTATGTCGGTATACTTCCTTTCTTCTATGTCGGTGCTGGTATCTTGAGTGGTGATGTAGAGTGTGATTTGCTGATGCTGGTATAATACCTTTGCCGGTGCCATAGGATTGTAAGGTTGCCATCAATGACAAAACCTTCAATCACATACAATGTCTCATTGGAGTGTGCATATGACAACAATCTCTCCCTTTGGCATTGATGGCAACACTCATGAGAAATTTCAAAAGATGTATCCAAAAGTGTGAAGTCCAAAAATGTTACCAAAATTGTGTGAGCTCCCCCTGAGCATATGATTCCTGTTATTTGAATTTTCTCATCCCACTACTCCCCCTTTGGCATCAATGACAAAGGTTGTCAAGATGTCAGTAGAGTTTGTAATTTCAACCTTGTAACTGGGTGGTTACAATTTGAAAAATATCTCCCAAAATCAAGTTTATACTATCCATAAAATTTTTGCTATCCTTTATTGCTAT
Organism: Cryptomeria japonica; assembly: GCF_030272615.1. Lineage (NCBI taxonomy): Eukaryota > Viridiplantae > Streptophyta > Pinopsida > Cupressales > Cupressaceae > Cryptomeria > Cryptomeria japonica. Next base: position 656,361,489 of record NC_081413.1, read on the forward strand.
CTCTATTCTCTTCACTGTACTGGTGAGATGCTGCAAATTCTCTACCAGTGTTTTCTTTCCCTGTATTAGTGCCTTAGATACTTCCTTCCGTAGTGATGCTAGATAGTCCAATCTTGGACTTAGTTTTGATCTCAAATGCTTTGCCTTATTCACTATTCTTTCTTTCTCTCTTTCCAATGTAAGTAATTCTTCTTCAAAATTGGTTATCTTTTCCTCAAAAATTGATAGTGTATTAGGTGAGCTGACAAAACTATCTACAAGTTTATTGATCTCATCCTATACCTTGCTCATCTTCTTGTCTATATCTATAGTCAAAAAGTTTGTTTTATAGGTATCTTTGTACAGATTTTTTTACTCTTTCAATAAATTACATAATTCCGGTAGAAGTGTATCAAAATCTTTGTTACACTTCTTTATTTGCTCATCAAAGAATTTCTATTTTTCAACTTCTACTTTATCCTTTAATGACTCTTCCTTTATTTTCTCAATGTTTTTTGTGATACATTTACACAGTGTATCAAGTTGTCCTAAAGAATCTTTATTGTCTATATTACAGTTAGGAGCAATTACCTTCAAAATTGGTATGGTATCATCAATTTCCATGTAAGCTTGTGAGCTGTAGTCGGTTATTTTCTTGATTGAATCTAATAGTACCTCAGTCACATTAGTTGATTTGTAGCCTGATGATGAATCAACAATCTGAGTACCGGTGGAAGTAACCAAGCTTTTATTGACCTTTGGTAGGTCTGTTTGTGTATGCATTTCTTTAAGCAATGGTTTTTCTACTTCACTAGTTGCCGGTGGTACTGTTTCTTTATGTACCTATTTTGGTTGTTGTTGTTCTAATTTCGAAGCCTTTTGCTTTGTTTGTTTCTCTATTTGTTGTATTGCCTCAGTTTGAGTTTGAGTCTGAGTCTCTACCTTTTTCTCTTTGTCTTTTTCTAGTTTCTCCTATTGTTATCAGTTTCCTTAGCTACCAGAGGCTCACTAGCCATATCAGTCTTATCAATTGTATCTTTGTCTACCACAATGTTGATCTTTTGAGTATCAACATCCATAGTATATAAGACTTTAGATTTAGGATTATCATCCTCTACATCCACACTCTCAGCTACCGGTTGATCTTCTATAGCTATTGTTTTTATTGGTGAAGTAATTAAAGTTGGTGGGGGTAAGTTGTCTCTAACCTTGATACTAGGTGGTCCACCAACTTTACCTTTACCCTTGTCTCTATCTTTCTGATAAACTTTTATGGGTTTGGGGTTCCTGTACTCTTCTTGTTTTTTTTTCTCAACTAGGAATATATCCTATCCATTTTCTATCTCTTCAGTCACCTCATTAATTCTTCCAACCATTAAAGCAATGTTCCGGTGTGCAGTAGAAAATACTAACCAGTTGGCTTGAGCAATTAGGTCATCAATTTCTTTGGGTGAGTTTACTGGATAAACAACAAGTAGCTTTTCAATCTTTATTTTCTTGTCCAGTTCTATTACTGCTTGTCTTCTTGCTTCTAGTCTTTTAAATAGTTCATCTGGAATTTCATTGACTACTTCCATCAAAAACATCTTATACATATCCATATGCAATATAACACTATTTTCAACTTGTTCTTTTTCATCAACTGTTAAGGTGTCATATATTTTCTCTATGTTCTTCAATTTACCTTCCTCTGTAATTTCATTCAGCAGTATATCAAGAGGGGCCAAGTGTTTGTTTGTCCTCTTCTTCTTTTTGGGTGTTAGTTTCTTCTTCTTTGGTGTAGCCTTTCTTACCAGAGATCTCACTGCTTGTTGTTTTTGTCTTGTCCTCCTGGGTGAGGGTGTGGTTGCCAGTGAGGGATCTCTTTTTCTTACAACTCTTTTGAAAGTTGCAGGCATGTCATTCTCCGAAGAAGTACCTACCGGTGATAGGTGAGTTTCAGGTTGTGGAGCTGCTAACTCATCCTTTGTTATACCAGTTTTCTTCAACACATCTTCTTTGATGGTTGTTGCTTGTCTAAAACCTTTCCTTACAACTGCCTCAACCTTTTTCACTCTTTTCTTTGATTGTATTTAGCTTTCAATACTTTCTACACTACCAAATACTTCTTCCTTGGGTTCTCTAGGGGCTTCCAGAAGTGCTTTAGCATATGTTTCAATTATATGATCATCTATTTCATAGCCCATGTCGGTTACCCAAACTATCCTAGGGATGACTACTTCCATCTAAATTTTATCTTTCTTGATTACAAAGCATATTTTATCTTTGTATTTGTCGACAATATTTTGTGATAACCTGATTCTTTTCTTCATTTTGGCCTTTAATGCTTGAAAGAAGTCATGAATATTGTTTTCCTTTTCTTCTCCCATGTTATTGAATAGTTCTGTTAACTGTTTGCCTACCGGTATATCATATCCAAGTTATTTGTAGCCTATACCGGGAACCTGTTTTGTTATATGTAGCATCAGACATACTAACAAATTTCCAAACTTGAAAGTTCCTTTCTTGTCCTTCTTAATCTTTCCAAGGTTGTCAATTAATTCATCCTTTAACCACTCACATATATCAGTCTTTGCATATCAGTGACCATATCATAAGCACTCTTAATGCACAAACTTGAAACTAAATTGAGTCTATTTGCATGAGTAGCTTTATACCCTAATATCATGCTGATAAATCTCACATTAATGTCTGTTACATCATTAACTCTTGGGGACCTCTTGTCGAATGTTGCATCAGTTAGGTTTGTAACTAGGTCATTGGATACCTTCTAGGTTTTATCTGGCCTTTTACCGGTGATTGGTAACCATGTGACAACTTTCACAGCTTCCTTAGTGATTTTGTGGACTGCATCTAACCAAAAAAATTCACCATGTACCCTGCTTAATACTATCCTAATCACGTCCTTGGGGAATTTAGGAATTCTAACGATCTCTATAAATCCTAGGGTCTTAATGATCTTGTGTTCATCTTTTACATTGCTAGTTTTATCACATATCATAGTTTTAAACATGGTTTTAATCTCTTCATCTCCTAGTTCCTCAATGTTGTAGTCGATGTACATTCTGGGGTCTTCAGCATAAACAACTCCCTTAGGAATTTAAGAAAAAGCACCTAAGGTATCATCTTTCTTTGCTACCTTGGGAATTAACTGAAATATTGTCCTAGGTCTTTTTATCACTTCAACAATAGTAGGGTTTGCTATATATTCAATTGCAAAGGTGGATGCCATGATTAAATACCTTTTTACTACCTTTAGGATGGATGATTGCTTGGAGTGTTCTTGCTTCTTGCTCGAAATGCCTTAGCTTGGAAACTTCGTGCTCTTCGTAGGTTTGAAATCTCGGTGAAACGAAATGGAGCCAAAACCTTTATTTTATAGTGTCTATTCACCATCTACCACATTAATTGCATGCCAGTTAAGTATTCACTTAACATTGTTTGCCAGTAATAAGTAATTTCCAACTTCTTATCTCTAACTGAGGGAATAATAGCACACGTGTCAATAGATTGCCAAACCCTCAAGGAAATTTTCTTCAATTAGATGAAGAACTTCCTATCAGTGGAGAACTGCTCTATCATTCCGGTGAAGCATCACTCTATTCTTCCGGTGAAGCATCACTCTATTCTGCCAGTGAAGCATTGGTTTGTTCGACCGGTGGAGGAGTATTCCCAATATTTAGATCAGCTTTTTTAATCCATTGTTTTGAGAATTCTTCCTTAACCTCTTCAACTTTTTCTTTACCTTTCAAGCTAGAACTTTTGTTGTCTACTGGTGTTCCTTTACTTCTACAGAATTTAGCAATATGCCCAATCTTGTTACATGCATAACAAGTTACATTATTCTTCTGAATAGCTTTCCCATAACCTATGTTGGTTTGTGTTCTACATTGATTAGATAAATGTCCAAATCTTCCACAAACATAACATCTCACATTCATCCTACAATTTTTAGAGTTGTGACCTATTTTGTTGCATTTAGAACATTGACCAGTGGGTGTGTTGATATTCTGATAATTTCTATATCTACATTTATTTGCTCTATGACCATACTTATTATAGTTAAATCATTTTCCATTGAATTTATAAGCATTAGGTTATCTTACCAATTTGTTGTGATCCTGAGTATTTGCAGTACCGGAGCTTTCACCAACTTCAAAGCCAATTCTAGAAGTGTCACCTTTAGGTTTTTGATTCTTCAGCAAGGTGCCAAGTTCCTCTGAGCTTTTCTTGAATTTTTCTTTATGTTGATTTGTAGTTTCTAGTTCTCTTTCTAGGACTTATTTTTGTCTCATCAGTTCATTTGAGTCATTCTGAGTATGCATCAGATCTATCTTCAACATGTCATTTTCATAGCTAAGTCTTGTGTTCTCATTTGCTGCATCACTTAGTCTTCTGGTCAATTCTTCTTCATTCTTCTTCCTGACCTCAATCTCTTTGCAAAATCTCATAGTCATATCCTGTATTTCATTTTTTGTTGTCATGATCTCTTGTTTCAACTTGTTTATCATATCATTAAGTAATTCCTTTTCATCATTCTCATTTTGCAATTTTTCACAAAGTTCTCTTCTCTTATTTCTTACAACAGTAAAATTTTCTTGAAGTTCCTGAATAATGTCCTGAGCTACTCTTAAATCATCTTCTAATTTGATATTTTTCAACTTTTCTGCATCATAGTCTGAAAGAGCTCCTTCTAGTTGCTTCATCAGATTTCCATCTTTACCGGTGTCAAGATCTTCCTCAAGTTGTTAGGCTTTTGAAAATAGAGGACCAAGCTCTAATACCAATTGTTAGGAATCCCATAGATACTGATAGTGGGGGGTGAATCGGTATTTGACTGGTATATAGAATTTCTTAACTTAAAAAATGTAGAACATAATATAACAGTGTACTGGTATGCAAGAAATAATGCAATAAACTAAATCAAGAACATCCAAATGTAAAGCACACCATAACACAAAGTTTAACGAGGAAACTCAGTGTGGGAAAAACCTCGGTGGGATTTGTGACCCACAATATTCACTCACTGGCCAATAAGAGAATATTACTTACAATAGGGGCCTGCACATGCAGGAAGGCTAATTGCCTAGAGCTTACTACTCAATGGGAAGTCTCACTAACTTACAATGAGGATTATACAAATCCAATATCTTGTACTGCTTTACAATAGCATCTTCAATGCCTGATCCAGTACCGGTTGCTGCTCTGCTGCTTACATAAACCCCTTAACCTATATTTCGCATAATAGGTCTTCCTAATATTTTTCCTTAATGCTTACATCTCCTATATCAAATGTCTACAATGATCTCTTTTATATATAGGAGTCATTTTACAATTTGCCAAGTTAGCTTACAATGTTTTTCAATAATAAACAAAATATAATATAACAAAATCCTATTGGCCTCTGTGCCAATATACTTCCTTTCTTCTATGCCAGTGCCGATGTTCTGAGTGCCGGTGTAGAGTGTGATCTGTTGATGCCGGTATAATACCTTTGCTGGTGCCATAGGATTGCAAGGTTGCCATCAATGACAAAAACCTTCAATCACATACAATGTCTCATTGGAGTGTGCATATGCCAATAATTGGGTCGTTATGGGTCATATTGCATCCTAATGGGTCATATTGTATCATATGACCCCTTTATGACATCATATGACCCCTTAGGACACAATATGACCCCTTATGACACCCTATTGGGTCTCTTTGGTTCATATGGTGTCCTAAGGGGTCATATTGTGTCCTATGACCCCTTAGGAAACCATATGACCCATAACAGAACAACTTGGTATCGTAAAATGTCATATGGTGTCCTAGAACATCATGTGACCCCTATGGACACTATATGACCCCTAACAACACCATATGGTGTTGTAAGGGGTCGTATGTTGTCGTTAGGGGTCAAATGGTGTCCCATGAATCCTTATGACCCCTTAGGACACTATACGACCCGTTATGAAACCATATTGGGTCGCTTTGGGTCCTATGGTATCCTAAGGGGTCATATTATGTTCTACGACCCCTTAGGACACTATATGACCCCTAACAACACCATATGGTGCCATAAGGGGTCCTATGGTGTCCATAGCGGTCATATGGTGTCCTACAACCCCTTAAGACACCATATGATCCCTTAAGATACCATATTTGGTCGTTATGGGTCATATTGTGTCCTAATGAGTCATATTGTCTCATATGACCCCTTAAGACATCATATGACCCCTTAGGACACAATATGACCCCTTATGACACCATATTGGGTTGCTTTGGGTCATATGGTGTCCTAGGACACAATATTACCCCTATGGACACCATATGACCCCTAACGACACCATATGGTGTCATAAGGGGTTGTATATTTTCCTTAGGGGTCAAATGGTGTCCCATGAACCCTTATGACCCCTTAGGACACCATACAACCCGTCATGACACCATATTGGGTCGTTATGGGTCCTATGGTGTCCTAAGTGGTCATATTATGTCTTAAGACCCCTATGGACACCATATGACCCCTAACGACACCATATGGTGTCATAAGGGGTCCTATGGTGTCTATATGGGTCCTATGGTGTCCTATGACCCCTTTGGACACCATATGACCCCTTAAGCCACAATATTGGGTTGTTATGGTTCATATTGTGTCCTAGTGGATCATATTATGTCATATGACCCATTTAAGACATTATATGACCCCTGAGGACACAATATGACCCCTATGGACAAGATATGACCCCTAACAACACTATCTAGTGTAATAAGGGGTTGTATGTTGCTCTTAGGGGTCCTATGGTGTCCCATGAACCCTTATGACCCCTTAGGACACCATATGACCTGTTATGACACCATATTGGGTATTTATCAGTTCTATGGTGTCCTAAGGAGTGATATTATGTCCTATGACCCCTTAGGATACCATATGACCCCTAAGGACACCATATGGTGTCATAAGGGGTCATATCATATGCTTTCCTATGACCCCTTAGGACACCATATGACCCCTTAAGACACCATATTTGGTCATTATGGGTCATATTGTGTCCTAACGGGTCATAGGACACCATATAACCCATAATGACACAATTTGGTGTCTTAATCTTTCTCTCTCCCCTAATCTCTCTCTATCCCTCTCCCCTAATCTCTCCATCTATATCTCTCCCCCCTAATCTCACTATCTCTCTCTCTCCCTTCCCCGTCCCAATCTCTCTCTGTCTTTCTCTCTCTCTCTCTCTCTCTCTCTCTCTGTCTTTCTCTCTCTCTCTCTCTCTCTCTCTCTCTCTCTCTTGCTCCCCCCACTCCCCCCTCACCCTCTCCCTCTCCCTAATATCATATACTAATTTATTTATAAATTAATATATTAAAATATTATATATTAATATATTAATAAACATTAGTTTAATTATGTGCAAATTTAGTTAGTGAATTTACTTATTAAAATCAGATATCCAATTTGTGTTGTAAAATTTTCAAATTTTGGCTTAGGAATGCTTTGGGATTTTTCTTGGAAGTGACAAGCCTAGAAAGTCAACTGAAAAAACGTGTTTTTTAGTATTCCTTGATTTTCCAGACTTTACACTGGTGGCTGACGACTTTTTTTGTAGCCAAAATTGATAGAACGAAAAGGGTTTTTTAAGGACGTTCCCATCTTTCCAACAATATAAGGCTTGTCTTATTTAGACTTTAATAAATAATTATTATTTATTTTCTAATTAAAATTTTACAATAGTCTTGATTGATAGAATGATTGAAAAACAATCATAACTTTCAAATGGTATAACATTTTTTCAATCTGAAACATGCATCACATCCTATGCTTTGTCGACTATAGGGAAAAATTAAAAAAATTAAATTTCATAAGGTTTTGACCAAGTTAAGGTGGTGAGACGTAGGAGTTTCTGAATTTCTGAAAAGTTATAGTAAAAAATTCATAAATAATTATTTACTTTATTAAAAATAAAAATAAAATATGTGTCACATCCAGACATGAGTCTAATACTTATATTATACATATTATGATTTGATTATGATTAGGGTGGTTAGACATACATCTATTTCTTATCTTTTTCCTGAAATTTTAGTACCATTGCATTGAAATTTGAAATTTTCATCAAATAGGATTTTTTTTCCAAAAAAACAACTAGTAGCTTAGAAACTACATTCAATTTTCTCTATATTCTCTTCTTACATATTTTAAAAATAATGTTCACAACTTATTCAAATTTTCATGTCAAGTTACATAACTCTGATTTTTTGAATTTTCATTGCCACTTAAGGGTATGTTTTTGCACACCATGATCCTGCACATAACCATATCTCTAATTGCCTTTGTTGAACTGATCTTAACAATACAATCAAAATTAACATGACACAACCTCTTATGTCATAACCAACTCTCATTAATATGAGAAATCAAACATGTCTTATCATTGGTGTTCAAGTGAAAGATATTACATCTAGTCTGAGTACCAGTTGCAATCTCCAAACCAATCCTGTTAATGATTTTGCATTTTCTATCTTTGAACTAAAGTTTGAATCCCTTGTCCACCAATTGACCAACACTTAAAATATTATGCTTTAAATCTTCTACATAATAGACATTACCTGTATTATTCTTACCATCCAAAGAAATAATACCTCTACCTTTGATCATACATGCTTGTCATCTCCAAATATGACTTGACCACCATTGAATTCTTGTAGGGACAAAAATTTTTCTTTTATCTCCAGTCATATGATGTGAGCATCCACTATCAATTACCCATTCATTCTTGTCTTCATCTTTTTCTGCAAGGTCCTTTTCTTCATTCTTGATAACTAGTTTGGGTTCATCTTCCTTTATAGCATAGAACACCCATTTCTTTCCATTCTTGGATCCACTAGTAGAGTCTCTTGCTGGTTCTTCATCTGAGCCATCACTTATGATGAATACTAAGAGGGGGGGTGAATTAGTATACCAAAAAATATTTAACTTAAACTCTTAAACAATTTAGCAGTTAACCGGTATAACAGATTTACTAACAAACCGGTTAAGACAAATGCAAACCAAATAGCAAACAGAGCATTCACCCACAAGAGCACAATCACCATAACATAAGAGGTTTTGATGTGGAAACTCAAAAGGGAAAAAGCCACAGTGAGCAAAAACTCACAAGTAACTATCTGTAGAATAGAAACCAGACTGGTTAAGGTCATACAATGTTCTCCATGAGGACAGATCCTATTAGGAATATAGATCTCTGTTAGGGGATAAGTCCTGTTAAAGACTACCTTGTGAGAGGATTTCAGATTCATAGTTGTGAACCACCTTGTTAGAGGATTTACAAAGGCTTTGTTGGGCCTACTTGGTTAAGGGTTTCAGACTTGTCCAAGATATGAATATCGGTTGGTAACTCATCATAGAGTAATACCAGTTCATTATCGATTACCGGTTCATACATTTTACCAATTACTGGTTGTCAGAGTGAAGACTAAAAAAATGCTAACTACCGCTTTGTTCCTTTGTATTGCTTTGGGATCCTTGAACCGCTTGAGGCCTTCATACCACTTTGGGTCTTTAGTTAGTTTGTGACTAGTAAACGCCTTCTGTAAAACACTGATAGTCTAAAGACTATAATACATAATACCAGTTGGAACAATTACCGGTTGAGCATAACTCATACATAAGGAAGTGATCATAAAAAAGGTGTGTGTCCATCAATGACAATCACAACATCATCAAAATGCTAACAATCTCCCCCTTTGGCATTCATGGCAACACTTAGGAAAATTTTTACATCTAAGTGTTTTACAACAAAAATATGCCATAATCAAAATTACTCCCCCTAAGCATATACACTATCCTTGTTTGCAGAATATACAATGTATACTACTCCCTTAAAGAAATAACATGAAAGTATACATAACATTCACCAAAATTTTAGATACTACTCTGCCTTTGCCAACAATGGCAAAGTACTATAGAATAACCCCTGTTTCTCATTATCATTAAAATAAATAAGTGTTTATGACAATAATGAGTGAAACTTATCAAAAACTGATTTAAAATCCTACATAAAAGTCTTCATGGATAATGACCATGACTCAAGTAATGAGGTAGCCACCTCACTTTCTATCTGCATCCGTGATACCTATTCTTCCATGGCATCAATTGTACTCATCTCTTGAGTTACTGTTAAATCTTCTAGATTGAGAAAGAACTTCTGAAGAATTTGCAGTCTGGGTAATAAAACCAATTGAAGTTCCTGCAAATCTCTTGTCTGGTTGCTAATCTCCAACTCTATCATGGCAAACTGAAGCTGATATTGGTGAACAGTTTGCCCATATGTAGTGAAAGAATCATATGAGGTCTTAAAGTTGTTTATGTATGCCTGCAAATCAAATTGTAGTTTATCCTTTTGTGCAAGTATATCATCACAAAATAGATGGGGTTGGCTTATTTTGCTCAATAGTAGTTTTCCCTCATCCATAGCATCTCTTATATCCTTCTGTTATTTTTGAAGTTGAGACCGGAGCTCATTCAGTTTCTCTACTAAAGCAGTGTTAAGTGCCTTTTGATTCTTCTTCTGTGCATTAGCTTCAACAACTTCCTCTAGGCATTGTACCTAATCCTCTACCACTGTACATAGAAGTTTTAGTTTGGCGAGAGAGGAATCGATACTGGGAAGGTTGGTACTTGGAATCAAACTAGCAAGGGTGTCAATCTCAGTGTGAATGACATCCTGCTCCTTTTTCCTCCTTAATGCTTCCAGTCTTTCTTGTGCTATCTTTATGCCTTGCAGAAGCTCTGATTCATTTGTAGATTGGAGGTCAAGAGGACTGGTGATGTCGGCCAGTTTGGCCTGACCACTAGTTGCCTTTGGAGTCTTCGGTCGTTTTCTCTTTTCTGCTTCCTTCTTCTCTTCTGCACTTTTCTTTTCCTCTTCTTTCTCCCTTTGCTCTGCTTCATGCTTTTTATTCTCTTCCTCCTTCTTTCTTTCTTCTTCTTTTTGCTTCTCCTCTTCTTATTTCTTCTTCTCCTCGTCTTTCCGCTTCTCCTTTTCTTTCTTTTCCTCCTCTGCTTTCCTCTTCTCCTCTTCTTTCCTCTTCTCCTCTTCTTTCTTTTCCTCCTCTTCTTGCCTCTTCTCCTCTTCTCCTCTTCTTTCCTCTTCTCTTCTTCTTGTTTCCTCTTCTCTTCCTCTTGTTTCTTCTTCTCCTCCTCTTTCCTTTTCCCTTCCTCTTTCTCTACTTTCTCTTTGTTATCCTTTGCCTTATCTAGATTCTCCTTGTTTTCTTTTTCTTTGTCCCATTTCACCTTGTCTTCTTTTTCCTAATCAGCCTTTTCCTTTTCCGTCTTTCAAGTGAAATTCTCAACATCCAAAGCATCAATATCAATGGTATCCACCTATTCTATAAATGGTTCTCCTTCACTATCAAATACATCATCTGGTTTTCCGGTTTCCATTTCCTTGTCAACTTCTCTATTTGCTTGAGCTACTTTGTGCATTTTCACAGTTGCTTTAGTATGGGAGTGTGTGTCTTTCACCATTTCAAAGGCTTTTCCTTCTAGCAGCAAGAGTCTTCTTCTTCTCATGAAGAAGAGACCTTTGTACTGGTCCATGATTTTAAACAATTCAGAGTTTCATGCATTAGGGAAGTAATTTGTAAAAATCTTTTCTCTAATCTCCTATTCTCTCTCAATGGAAATGCACCATTTATTATATAAAGAATTGTACAATGAATCAAGTGTCTCAAATCTAATTTCTAAAGGTGACCGATCATGAACACATAAATAATTAATGATTTCCCACTCTATTTCCTCTTTCTCACTATTGGTAAAATCATCAAAATACTCCTTCAAATCACTACGAATTTTTCTTTTAATGTTCTTGATTGTCCTTTGACAATGTGTCATTGGCTTATAAGAAGAGACATCAAAATTTACCAGTGTTGATGATGTAGGTGTATTGCTAGTAGTTTTTGTCTTCTTCCTTGTTTGCCTGGTCTTTTTAGGTTGTACATCTGATCCTGTATCTTCATACTCTGGTGAGTTTCTCTTGGTATTTCGCTTCCTTTCAAATACTTTTGTGGGTGCAACTTCCGGTTTCTTCTTGGCAGGTGACCACTTGGTCACTTTTGGGCTGGCTGAGGTAACCAGTGCCAATACTGATGGCACTGCATTTCCCTTTTTCACAGAAGGTTCTTCAACTAGTGTTACCCTTTCCAAGTAGGTGTCGGTTCTCTTTTTATTTGCATTTAAAGGAGGGGCAATGAAGGTAGAGGCATACCCTTCCAGCATGTCATACATCACCTCATATCCCGTAGGGTTCTACTAATTCCTATCTGGGCTCTACCACTTCAATTACACACTCATCTACTCTAATGGTAAAGAATATATCCTCTTCATATTTCTTAACAATGTCTCTAGATATCCTCATCATTTGACTCATCTTCCGCTTGAATTAATCAAAGTATTTATTCAAGACTTCAGGATATCCATTTCCCACCACTTGGAGACTTTCCCTAACTTTTTTGGTGACCGGTTGGTCAGCAGACCATTGAATATCACCGACTCTCAAGAAATAGCCTTGAAAGTAGAAAAACAGACCCACCAAAAGTTGTCCAAATTTGAATCTTAGGGCACTATCCTATTTGATGCACTTTAATTTTAATAGAAGTTGCTTCTGCAAATAGGTGCATAGACCAAATGAGGTGTCCTCCATGATCATTCTGTAGGCGGGATTAACCGTAGCAATAGAGACAAAGTTTAATCTACTGGCATAAAATTTTTGGTATCCAATCACCATGCAAGCATACTTTACCAACTCATCTTTGATGGTGTTGACGGTCATTCCCCGTTGGTCACTTAGAGAACTAGTGAGCTTAGTCATTTCTATCTTGATGACCTTTCTTAGGTCTGGCACCTCACCAATGTTGCAGAAACTAGTGAGGGCATGAATTGCTTCAGGCGTAATGTCATGCATCCTCTTGAGATACATCTTGTCACCATGCACTCTTCTCAGGATGATGTGGATGTGGTCTTCTGTGAACTCTTCAAGAAAGTAAACCGCATTGTGAAGTTTCTTCCTCTCCAGAATGTTGTATTTCGGTTTGATCTTCTTGTCATCCCCACAAAATAGACTTAGCTGAGAATGAATTGCTAAGGATCCCAGGACTTCTAATTTGGAGTCGATGTACCCTGAGATATCTCCTTCGACAATGACTCCAATGGGTATTTGGGACAAGGCATTGCATTTCATTTCTCTTTGAATGAATTCAACTGAGTCTATGGGTACACTAGAGATGGAGTGCGATTCAAAAGGCATGATTAACTGATAAACAAGAATTTTGAGAAATACCTTCAAAATTTCAAAATTTAGGGTTTGCAAATATAGCTTCGCTACACACCACTTTGGTTGTTGGATTACCGCTTGGTGTTCTTTACTTGATTGATTGACAATATCTTTGGATTCTTCTGCAAGATTTGAAATCTCTCTAAATTGCAAGTTGAATCGCCTTTTGTTGCTCTACACTTGAAAAATTCTTCACTCGAAAACTAATAAGTGAAAATGACTTTGAAAATTCCTTTTAAATGAATTCTTCACCTACCATAATAAATGCTCCACCGCTTTGGCATAAACTCTAATTTTACCTTTTACTACTTCACAATCTTCTGTCAATTGCTAGATAATGTATACTAGTTAAGGTCTTTTACCAATATAAACCAGGGGTTCGAAACATTTCACCGATTTGTTCCCCCTAAGCTTTTCTGAAGCTTAGTTTGCCAGTTAGAGACTTCCACACTAGGTGCAAAAACTGGTTCATCTTGTGAAACTTCTTTAGGTTTCTTTTTCCATGTTTTATTCATTCCTACTTGAATGGTTTCAACATCAATCTTCCATTATGGAGTGACTAATATATCATCTGATAGGTTCTTTCTCATTCTACAAGTTCTGGCAGGGTGTCCTAGTTTGTTGCAATGATAACATACCATTCTAGGTGCTCTCCATTTTCCATTGTTCATTCTACCATTCTTCCTCCTGCATGTTGCAATAGTATGACTACTACCATGATAGATCAAATAGGTTTCTCTCCAACCGGTTGCCACTTGATAGCCACCACCACCTAATTGATGGTCATAGGCATTATACCAGTTTTGATTCCGGTTCACAAATGATTCAAGAAAACTCCATGAGTCCTTTGAGAATATCTCCCAGTGTTGTGCATAATAGACCTGCATTCAAATTCTCTATTCCCAAACTTGTTGCATGCACAACAATTTCCATTGAATCTATTGGATCTAGGCTTATTGTTTAGAAAATAAAGAAAATTATTGTAGGCCTTATTTCTACACACATTAGCAGTATGTCCTTCCTTGAGACAATTAAAGCAAATAGGTTTAAACTTTTCCTTACCTTTATCCTTTGATGTTGGTTGCTTCTTTGATGCTCCATCTTTTGTTCCAGAGGTCTCACCTTCCTCATAACCTAAAAAACCAAGTCCAGTGGTATTCTCTACCGGTTTTGCTAATTCAAGCTTTTGTTCTAGCTTAATAGTACTCTTATTGAATTTGGCAAGTATTTCCTTTGACTCAGCGAGTTCCTTGGAAATAGCAACATTGGATTCCGTCAAGGTTGTATTCTTAGAAATAGCCATGTTTAGTTCACCGTGCATTTCTTCTTTTTCCACTTTACTCTCTTGGAGATGAGCAGTAAGGGCACTAATTTCTTGTTTCAGCTTGGAGATCTCATGATCTTTGTCTTTTACCAGGTCTTCAGCTTTCCTCTGGTTCTCAAGCTCTTAACACATTCTAATAGTCAGTCCTTCCAGTTCCCTTCTTAGGTTGGCATTATATTCATTTAGTTTTTTGACTTCTTCAACTAAGGATTCCATGTCTGCTTCATCAGAAGAACTATTTTTAGTAAGCAACATCAGTTTCTCAATATGCTCTCTTCTTTTTGCCAGAGAGGCCTTATATTTAACTTTGAGTTCATCAAGGGATTTCTTAGTCTCAGTGAGATGATGAGTAAGTTCCCTCACAGTGTATTCCCCCATATCTCCTTCCAATAAGTTAAACTTGTAGAAAGGTTGGCTCTGATACCAATTGATGAATACTAAGAAGGGGGGTGAATTAGTATATTAGAAAATACTAAACTTAAACTCTTAAACAGTTTAGCAGTTAACCGGTATAACAAATTTACTAACAAACCGGTTAAGACAAATGCAAACCAAACAAAAAATAAAGCATTCATGCACAAGAGCATAATCACCATAACCCATGAGGTTTTGACATGGAAACCAGAACAAATCATGTTAGGAATCTAGATCTCTATTAGGAGATAAGTCTTGTTAAAGAAGACCTTGTGAGAGGATTTCAGATTCACAGTTGTGAACCACCTTATTAGAGGATTTACAAAGGCTTTCCTGGGCCTACCCGGTTAAGGGTTTCAGACTTGTTGAAGATATGAGTAATCAACAAGTATATGATCTAGATACTAGCACAGTATGCTTGGTTAGATCCTTGATAGCTCATTATTAATGCACACTTAGCATTACTTCAGTCTTCAATATCTCTACACTCTATTTCTTCACACAGACGTAATCTTCTCTTCTATAATCGCACATACAAAACCCTCATCTCCTGCTAAAACCCTAGACATTATGTCCTTATAAGGAGTTTGATTTCATGTTGGTCCAATAGGATTACATTACAAGCTCCTAGGTTCAGTGCATCTAGACACATTTGGTAATACGACACAAAATCGCCATGAAAGTGTCGGTGGATGATAACTCGTCACAAAAATACCAGTTGGTAACTCATCACAGGTTAATACCAGTTCATTACCGATTACTGGTTCATACATTTTACCAATTACTGGTTGTCACAATGAAGACTGTAAAAATGTTAACTACCGCTTTGGGATCCTCGAACCGCTTGAGGTCTTCATACCACTTTGGGTCTTCAGTTAGTGTGTAACTGGTAAACGCCTTCTGCAAAACATTGATAGTCTAAAGACTATAATACATAATACCGATGGGAACAATTTTCAGTTGAGCATAACTCACACATAAGGAAGTGTTCATAAAAAATGTGTGTATCCATCAATGACAATGACAACATCATCAAAATGCCAACAACTTTCTCCTTCCTCATTCACTATGGAGTATAGTTCATATTTCTTGAATCTACATGTGTTCTAATTAGGGTTAAATGATTTCGTAACCCTTTCTTCAAATCTTGTATTCCTCTCAAGACATCTAGATTCAAAACGACCAATCTTATTTCATGCAAAACATTTAAAAGGTTCTTTTCCTTCATACTTACTTCTTGTTGGTCCTTTAGGTACTCTTCTAGTAGATAAACCTTCAAGTTCCTCAAATTCTTCATCCTCTTTCCTCATATCTTCCAATTATTTTGCATATAGAGCTCTCCAGTCACTTTTGTTGGTAGATGATGATGCATAAAAAGAAGGTTCAAAGTTTGTAGTTCCATAAGGTCCAAGTTCTTCAAGCTCAAAAGAAAATAATTTCCCAATTAGAATGTTTGTGTTAACTGAAGTGTTTGCCATTGTTCTCAATTAATTAATTGCAATAGTCTTCATCTTGTAAGTCAGTGGTAGGGCTCTCAAATATTTAGAAACTATTTTATCTTCACTCGGAGATCCTCTACAACATTGAATTCCTATGACAATCTCATTCTCTTTCCATAAATGTAGCAATTGTCTCATTATCTTCCATCTTCAAGTTCTCATATCTTACCCGGTAACCATCAAGTTTAGCAATTTTGATAGTATGGTCACCTTAACTCAGAGTTTCCAATTTGTCCCACATAACTT
Organism: Cryptomeria japonica; assembly: GCF_030272615.1. Classification (NCBI taxonomy): domain Eukaryota; kingdom Viridiplantae; phylum Streptophyta; class Pinopsida; order Cupressales; family Cupressaceae; genus Cryptomeria; species Cryptomeria japonica. The sequence goes on from NC_081413.1 coordinate 656,378,276, forward strand.
TTGTAGATGATTTATCAGTCAATCCCATGATTTGTTGATCAGTGAGTGCACACATGAGGGCTTCTCTATCTCTACAATCATTTTCAATATTCTTGTCCTAGTTGTCTCGAGCAGGATTGCAAGATGCCAGATCATAAGGTGTATATCATTTCTTAGTGATCTCCCAAATATCCTTGCCAGGATATCTAAGATTAGTCTCCTTTTGGATTTTCCATATCCCATAGTTTTTTCCATCAAGATTACAAATTTCTCTTCTAAAAATAGTTTTCGGTGGATTTGAATTATTAGTTTCCATAGGATCTACCTCAAGCAGTTAAGATTTTGCAAAAGAGGACTAAACCTCTAATACCAATTGTTAAAAGAACTCGTGGACACTTGAGAGGGGGGTGAATTAGTTGTCAATAGATTATATTAATCAAACCACTTTATAACTTTTAACCATAGGACATAGACAATGAATATCAAAATAGCAGAAACTGATACTAGTAAGCAATAAAACTTAAGTATTAAATAGAGAACCAACATAATGCAACCATACCACATAATAACATGATTTGTATGTGGAAAACCCAGTAAAGGAAAAAACTATGGTGGGAAGCCTACCCACAGTCATATAATACTTTTTTAGAAAGTATGTGATATAATAAGGGGCCTCCACATACAGAAAGGAACACAAGCTATAACGTACTGCTCATTACAAAGGAGTCACACTGACTACAGAGAGGTTAAAACCACCTCAATATAATTGGATAAAAATCCCAAAGAATGAACTTCCAAAGAGAGCATCTACCATTCCTAATTACAGTCTCGGTTAAGTTCAATGTCGGAGGCCTTTGACCTCTTAGATAAACCCAATTCGATCACTTATGATCAACCAAATCTCCTGCCTGAATGATATTACATTAGTCACACATTACATCAATTTATACAAACCCTAAGGCCTAAACCAATTAGGTTTTCTAACTTAAAAATATTACAATAAGATCATTACATACATTCATATTCCAATGATGTTCCATTTCAGCCTTAGACTGAAACAAAATTAACCAATTCGTAAATAATCTCAGTAACATGTAGGGAACACATTACATGATACCGATCCATAACCTGAATAGATACTAGACCTAATTTGGGTCCACCACATCAAAAAATATGTCTCCAATCAATTGAGGTATGATAAAAGATCATCTTTTGCATCCTGAATTTCATCTAGAAGCCGCACCAACACCACTTATGCATCCTGTCAAAGATTCTTAGAAAAGCTCTATCGGTAAAATCTTAAACCCTTACCGGTATAGGCTTAGTAGAATGTATGATAGCATCCGATCATCAAGTCAATACTAACTGACCAAAACATACTCCAGAAACATGCAACACATCAAACCAAACATATTCCATTGATCCAAACATGTTAGTAATATCCAAATGATAGTCCCTTTTGCTGGTAACAATAGTTCTTCTACCGGTAACTAAAATCTATCAATCGGTAACCAATCATTACATCTAGTGTTGACATAAATGACAAAAAATCAATGCAACACATAATAAATTCCTTCATATTGCCAACAACACAAACACCAAAGTGTCTCATGCCCAAACTACTATGAAATGCATTTCCCAAGTAAGCTTAAGTAAGGTGTAATAATATCCATGATGAATAATTACTTACACCAATAAAAACCACTATTTTACCCCCCCCCTCTAAGTGACATATTGTGTCCAACAATTAGTATTAGAGGCTACGTTCCTGATTAGATAAGCTTTCTCTAGCTTGGGTAGATAATGGGATAAGGACACAATGGTTAAAATTGAGTCAAACCCTGCTCCAATGTTTAATGGTTCAAACTATTCTATTTGGAGTTGTAGAATGGAAGTCTACCTATCCTCTCAAGGATATGATGTTTGGATGTTAGTTGTTAATGGTCTCCCTAGTCATGTCAGTCCTCCCACCGGTTGTGAAAGAAGATCTAGGTGCAATGAAGAAGCCATGACAACTATATTCAGTGGACTTACTGGTGATATTTCTTCGTAGTTGGACAAGCGCAGATCAACAAATAGTTTGTGGAATAGATTTGTTGGCTTGATGATGATTTTTGTATTGGATGACTTTATGTGTTGTCATTGATGGAACACACATACACATATATTAGTTAAGTCAAATTGGTACTAATCCTAAGTCTTTGTATTGCAAACCAGTATGATTTGTATAGAGATGTCCAACCGCTATGATGGTGTCTAAACTAGTATATTGTTAGGATTCCCACAAATACTAAGAGGGGGGGGGGGTGAATCAGTATGTAACCGGTTAAAAGATTTTCTTAACTTAAAACATGTAAAGCATATTAATACTGTGTACTGGTAAACAAGAAATAATGCAATAAATAGAGATAACAACAACCACGTGAAAACCACACCATAACACAGTAGTTTAATGAGGAAACCTGGTGTGGTAAAAACCTCGGTGGGATTTCTGACCCACAATATTAACTTGTTGGCCAATAAGAGAATATTACTACTACAAGAGGGGTCTGCACATGCAGGATGGCCAAGTGCCTAGAGCTCACTGCTCAATTACAAAATGGGAAGTCTCACTGACTTACAAAATGGATTATGTAAATCCAATGTCTTGTACTACTTCAAAATAGCATCTACTATGCTAGATCGAGTACCAATTTATAGCTCTGCTTCATACATAAACCATTAGCCTATAATTCACATAATAGGTCTGCCTTATTTTGCCTAATAATCTCCTTCCTTCTACTACTAAAATGTTCTATAATGATCTCTTATATATGTGAGTCATTTTACAACTTGCCAAGTCGACTTACAATGATTTTACAATAATTAACAAAATATATTACAAAAAAAATTCCTGTCAGCTTTTGTGTTGGTATACTTCCTTTCACTGCCGGTGCTAGTGGTCTATGTGCCGGTGTAGAGTCTGACCTTGCTCATGCCGGTAAAATGTCTTCCCGGTGTCATAGGATTGTAAGGTTGCCATCAATGACAAAACCATATATCACCTACAATATCTCATTAAAGTGTGCATTTACCAACATATATATAGACAACTGGTACATGTAGGAATAATAATTTGTTTTGGTCAATTCAACTGACACCAATTTCGAGATACAACAGAGATCGACAAGGAGGTGAATGGAGGACAATCGTTATATGAGTTGGAAGTGGTTTACACTCAACGAGTATTAGTGTTCAAACTAGTTTCATAGATAATGTGATGATTTCTCACCGGCCATGATGAGTTATCTCTAATCGACAATTTTGACAGTGATCTATGATGTGTTATTGAAGATTGTCTAGATATAGTGAACCTAGGAAATTGTGATGAGGTAGGCCGACATGAAATCCAATGTCTATAAAATGACATTGAGATGAACTATTTTTATGATGCAAGATACAAGTGATGTTATGAGTTTGATTTGATATGAATTGCAGAGTATGTCAGTGATACAATATTGAGTGATCAAAAGAGGATCTATACAAGCAAGATGTGCTATTTCTAGATCATTCCACCTATTGTTTTTTAATCATGACAACAGTTTAATCCCCTAACTAGGTAAGCTCTAACAAGATTCATTATACAAATCCTCTAACCAAGTGATCCATTAGTTTGGATTTGAAATCCTATATCAAGGTTACTCCTAACAGGGTACTACCTTTAACTGGGTATAGCTCCTAACAAGGCTTTAGGATCTTTAATAGGATTTGCTCCCAATAGAGCACTTTGTAGACCTTAACTGGTCACTTACCTATTTCTACAGATAGTTAACTTTAAGTTCAATCTCACCATGGTTTTTCCTAGTTGGGTTTTCCAAGTATAAACACTTGTTTTATGGTTAATGTTTTATTTATTGTGGATGTTGTTATAAGACTTTGGATTCCGTGCAAAGTCTTAAGCTATCTAGTTAATTGTTTTTACCAATCTGTGTTTAAAGTGTTATTGTTCTTGCTATCACCGATTCAACCCCCCTCTCATTGCTTTATAAGTCCATTAATTGGCATCAGAGCCTAACTTCCTTAAGACCTAACCACTTGGAAGGAAACCCTAAAGTCAATATGGGGGATATGACTTATTGGCTAGAGTACTTGATGAAACCAAGGAATAAATTGAAACCCTCAGAGGTAGATTCAAATCTTCACAATTTAAAAGTAGAGAGTTGACTGAGCAACTATTTGATATCACTGATAATCATTCTTTAGATGAGGCCAATACTGATGCACTATCTCAAGAAGTGGAGAAACTAAATGGGGAAACGCTAAAAATGAGGAGAGAACTTGAAGCCCTAAAAATTTGTAGGAGTCAAGACCTTGAAGCAAGGAGGGTAGCTGAAGACCAGATCAAATTAAGAGATCATGAGATTTCTAAGATAAGCAAGAGAATGCAGCTTTACATGAACACTGGCAAGAGGAGAAGGAAGAGAAAGAAGCACTGCAGTTAGATCTTGAGATGGAAATGTCTCTTATAGAGACTCTTACCAAGCATAATGAAGATCTTACCAAAGATCTTACTAAGGCTAATGGGAAACTTAACAAATTTTACAAGATCTCCTCTATGTTCAATGAACAAATCCAATCTTAGAGAATGAAAGGTAACAAATCTGGATTAGGATTCAACATATCAGAGAAAGGAGAATCTTTCGGTACCAAGAGCAACATGCATGAAGGTAAAATTGTTCCTAAGGCTAACAAGTCTACCGATAAAAAATATTTTAAACCCATTTTTTTTTTTGTCACATACCTGGACATACTAGTAATATGTATAGAAGTAGATCTAATGAGAACATAGGCTATAATACAAATGCTAGATACGTGTCTAGGAGATTTTAAGGTTATTGTTACATATGCAATATGTATGGACATAGATCAGTTGAATGCGGATATGGAGTGAAGAATCTAGCACCTCACATGAACCCAAGACCTATTAGGGACTAGAGAAGAACTTATGACAATCGACAAAACATGAACTCACAAAAACCCTATGTCAGCCAGTTCAGCCCCTATGAGATGGAAAAGGTAACCAATGTAATTTGTACAATTTGCAATAAATATGGTCATGTGGATATGACCTATAGGAGAAGGACTATAAGAGGTAATGAAGGACCTTGGAGAGCATCTACGATGACCTTCTATCATTGTCACAAATTAGGACACATGGCTATATTATGTAGAGAAAAATAGAACAAACCGGTAAACCACTCTAAAGATTAAAAAGGAAAGCAAAAGTTGATATTGAAGAAATCAGAGAGGAGATCAACATAATATAGAAGAAGAGTGAGGACAATCCAGCAGAAGAATCAAACCCTTCACCTAGTGTGGAGAATCCTATACCAATGAACTAAGATTTTTAAGAAGCCTAAGCGGAGCATATCGGTAAATCTATTTCCAGACCCCTTGAAGAGTATATGGCATGAGAGTTTTGCTTTTCAAGTTGTAATATGTGAATTTTTTATATTGTTATCTATCAATTTTCTAAGGGTTACCAACCGGTTATATGCCTACCGGTACAAGAAAGTTTGTTAAGCACTAATTAGGGTTCGTTACCCTATTAGTAGTGTAGTTAATGTAGTGGGTAAGTTTATAAAATAAAATTTTTCTAAGTTATTATTACCCTAATTGCACTCGTAGAAGAATTTGTTAGTACTTACAGAGCGAAACAAATCATTGTAAGCTAATTGCTAACGGATTTGTGCTATGGATCAAAATTTTAATCGGATTCAAAGATAAGGAAAGGCGAAATGGGTGTGAAAATGAGAGATCAATCAGAAACTCTACTAGCTCAAAGGGATTAAGGTATTTTGATCAATCTTCTCTTGTAAGTTAAATTATTTCAAATGGTATCATCATCTACACCTACAGAGAGTCTTTTGATTACTGTGGAAGCTATGGAGTCCATGGGATCAGATAAAATAGACTCATATAATGAATTGTCTCAAGTTACTGATGGTGGTTTGATTAAAGGACATTTGTCTAGTTACATTGATTGTAAAATTCAATATCTAGGATTATTAGCACTCTATTCACAACTTAAATCTTTGTGTTAAGAGCAAGAAAATCAAAGCCGAATATATTAGGGTTTACAAAAAGAGATTTCATAATGCAGCTTATTTTATTGAAGATTTTGAGGAAGAGCATGTTAGGATTATCCTTAGTCATGTACATAGAGGGAATATGTATCTTGACAAGTCACACACAATCACAAAGGAAGTTATTCATGCAGTGACACGTTTTTGGCAAACTGACGAGTTACCAAAATTGAGAATAATCTCAAAGGATATTGTGATTGCACTAACACAAACCACTATTGACAAACATGCTATATCAGTCAACAACATTGTAGCTCCAATAGTTAGATTTGCAAATATGGTTATTGGCTATCAGATCTGCCATTCAAGGAGGATGAATAATGTACCATCTGTCGTCATGCATGTCTCTTACAGGATGATGGTAGAGAATGTAGATTATGATTTATGCGAGACAATGAGAAGTGAATTGATGCTAAACTTAAAATCAATTAAGAATGACAATATTAAAAAGTTGAAATATGGTCAACTATTGATTGGTCTATTCTTCTATTTTCATAATTTCATACCAAGAATTGGTAATATTCAATGGTCAAAGGACATACCGGTTACAACCAAAATCAAGAATAACATTAAGGTTGTCAAGAACACATTTCCTGTTGCCATGAACAAGTATTTTAATGAGTTTCAAAATAAGATGAGCATGAGATTGAGGCTATTAGATGCATTGGTGAAATACTTTGAAAAAGACATCTATTTCACTGTAATGACTGACTTTTTCCTTATGGAGGTCATTGAACCCATAGAAGAAGAGATGGAAGAAATGAGCTATGAAGTCAACTATGACTTGTTAATTAGTTATGCCACCAAATTTTTGGTATCTCCTAAGGATAAGAAGAAGAAAAGACTGAGAACTTATTAGGAAAGGATTACACCTACTCAACCCAGTAGTACCAAGGAAAAAAAGAAGAAAGTTGAGCAAGTAGCTTCTATGGCCACCGGTACAAGGGTGACTAGAAGTACTCAGATCAAGAAGGCACCTGTATCCAAATTATATGCAAAGACAAAGACTGCAACAAAGAAGAGAGGTAGGCATCTCATTCTTCAGGTAGGATCTGAGGATACTGACACTGAAGAAGAACCAAAGAAGATGAAATTGACTAGTAAGAAATCCAAACCAGTAGGAGACATTTCAAAGAAAAAGACTCCTATTAATGTTACATCATACAAACCAATGACTAATTTTGAGAGGACATGAAAAAAATTAGGGAGGAAATGGTTTGATAATGTAAAGGAATATTTTGATTTATTTGATGAAGATTAGAAACAATAAATTATTCAAGAGGTAATCAACCATCTATTTCAATACAATCGGTTGCCTCAAGATATTAAAAAGGACATTTTTGATTCTGTCTATTCTATTCTTGAAAATAAATAGTAAATGGTTGTAGATCGGGATCAATAAATTACTGATAGAGTTTTTATTCATTATTTTTCTGAGTTGTCTACAGATGAGTTGTTAGCATTGCTTGCTAAGTTCAAAGGATAGTTTCATTCTAAGACAAGAAGATTGGGGTTATTTGGTGGAAAGACTCAACTTGTTGAAGATGATACTCATCTTATAGCCCAAAATATTCAAAGAATAAATGCAATTTTGGAAGGCTATGAAAATAAACCTAATCAAATAGAGACTGGAGCTCTACCGGAGCTTGATGCTGAAGAATTTATTACACCGGATGTTGTCTATCCTGTAAAGCATAAGGATGGCATTATTTCTCCACCAGTTATATTCCTTGTAGATGATATTGATGAAATCCAGGACACTATTGAGACAACTGGTAATTGTTACTATTTACTAATTTGTCATTATTTTTATGTCCAAAGTCATTCTATATACTCTAGTCAGTTATTACTATCGAAATATTCAGTCGGTAGACATAGAGAAATCAGTTATAGAAGTTACAAGTCACAAAGTTTAGTATACACCGAGCTGTCTACCGAGTAACGTTCTATGACTACCAAGCAGCAAAGATGGTACATTGAGTTAATACACACTGAGTGAAACATGTTACTAGATTCATTGAACCTAGACACATATGGGAAACGTGTTACAAAGATCGAGGAACAAGAAACCATTAACACATTGGAAATTGCACTTATAGATTTTATATGATTTTGAGGACATCTATCTAATGAAATAATTTTGTATGGTTATTCATTTAATGAATCATATTTGTAAGATCAAAGCATGAACAAGATCGCCGTTACAAGAGATCTATTTATACAACATGAATTGAGGATCAAATATGTGTGTGTAAAGTAAGAGAAATGTGAAAAGAAAAATCATGGGAAAGCACTGAGTGTTATGACTATTACGATTGACAGAGATACACAGAGGTCATTGAGAAGGATTTTAGAGAATAATCAAGGAACAAAGTAAATAGAAGGGTTTATCGAGTTAACTTATGATTTACCGAGGTATGCTATAAGCAAGGTAATTTCATTTTAAGCACATAGAATCTGCTATAACATTTCAGATGTGAAGTTGCAGATATTTTGTAAGATTTTGATTGTAATATTTTGAGTTGTAAGAGAAACTTTTAACAGGGTAAAAGACTCTAACAAAGTCTATAAATTGTAAAGCCTTTAACCAGGTGCAACATTTAGAATAAGTGTTGTAAAATCCTTTAGCAAGGTAGATCTAAAGATCTTGATACTCCTAATAGGGTAAGATTTTATAAATAGCTAAACATGTAGCTCTAACCGAGCAACCTTTATTATTGCAGTAGTGAAGTTGTGGGTGCCATCCCCACTACAGTTTTTCTCTCTAAAAAGGAGTTTCTACATAACCAAAATATATGTGTTATGGAGTGAATCATGTATTATTGTTATTTATATGTTTTAGCATTATATTATGTTACACCAGTTTTTGGTTTATGCTTAATAGTAAAGTTATTGTTGAAGAAAAGATTTGAAGTATTGATTCACCCCTCCCCTCTTAGTACATTAACTTTCCATATTGGGCCTAACAATTGGTATCAGATCTTGAATCTTGGAAAAGGGTTTAACTACCTAAAGAGAAAGATCTTATCAATGGAAGGCTACAAATAATCTCAGAGAATTGTGAATCTTCAAAATGAATTGGACCATGCTAATCAAGTGATTGCTGACATGCAGAAACAAATGCAAAAATCTCTGAAAGTTAGAAGAAGATTGTCTGACGATTTGTAGGACTCTCAAGAGTTGGTGGAACAAATTGAGACATCATTTGAGAATAGTATATCTGAAGAGACTGAAGAAATGATTGGAGCATTGAAAGAAAAGAACAAAGCACTGACTGATCAACTAAAAGCAATGAAAAGAGATCATGAACATTTCAGCACACAGATGACTGAAAATCTTGATGCATTGAGGACAACCAAGGATAAATTAAGAGATCTAGAAATAGAAAAACAACAGGTTCAAGCATTAGTATCTGAAAAGAATAATGAAATCACAATGTTGACTTCAATTCAACAAAATTTGTCAGATCAATTGGGTTATGCACATCATGAAGCAAATCTAAAAGATGATGAGAATCAAGCATTGAAACTTGAAGTATCAAGGCTGACCAATGAACTTGAAATAGAGAAGAAATCCAAAGAAACAATGAAGAAGAGTTATGAAGCATTAAAGATGTTGGATGAGCAACTGAATACAAAAAGACCCAACAAAGTTGTAGGACTCGGTTACAAAGGAAAAGACTCTACCGAGAAGGGAATCCACACTACCAAGAGAGAAGAATCATCAAAGCAAGCTGGAAACAAGAAGAACATCAAAGGAATGAAGCCTATTTGCAACTACTATGGAAAACAAGGACATACTACCAACATGTGCCAAATCAGAAAAGGTAAGCAACCAAATGTCACTAGGTCCAAAGGTTATTGTTACAATTCCAATAAAAATGGTCACACATCAACCAATGTAGGACAAAGTCTGCTAGATATTATTAGAAGGCAACATTCAAAGGGTTTTGTAAAAATTGCAATAGATATGGACATAGTACCAAGAAGTGTTGGTTTAAGCAGAAGAACTATATGTGATCTGCACATCGAGCAAATACTAGAGGCTACTGAACTCACACAAATCTTAACCGATAGTATATTGTAGTACCATGGGATTATAATACAAGGATATGGTGTAAATGATGTGGAAGATATGGATATATAAGTGCCAACTACTTTATAAGGTTTGGAGTGAACAACCAAAGATCATGGAGAAATCTTGGTATGGCATGTTTTCATTGTCACAAAGTTGGACACTTGGCTAGAGATTGCAGAGATCAATCTAGAGGAGATATTGAAGAAATATAAAGCAAATTCCAGATGATTTGGAAAAAGAAGGAAATTGTTTCAAATGAAGAAAGAACCTTATCTACCGGGTTAGGTGCATCTATTCCAAATTAATCAATAAAGGTATGAAGGGACTGCATTCTCTCAAGGTTAAATCTTAATAGTTCCTATTTTATCATGTACTTAATTCAAAATCTGCATAGCTAAGATGCATTAGCAAGTTTGAAATTTTATCAATTCTTTTGGAGCACTAGTCAAGTCGGTACATGTAGGAAGTCTGGCTACTCGGTAAAAGCATAAAAATGAAGGTAAATAGATTTTGTGGAACCGAGTGCATTTAATGTTTTCTGACCTAACTACATGGAGCCCAATAAGGTTAAATGTGTACTTAAAGCTTTTGCATGGCCATTTTACACTTACCAAGTTTTTAGAAAGCTAAGCGAAGCAATTCAAAGGCGATCAAATCTCTTCCGAAGTGAAATTCAAGGTATTTATATCAATCACAACACATTGTCAAGCAAGTTAACTGAATCATATCAGTTGTGAATATCTGTTTTATATTTACTAAGTGGAAAGCATCTACTGGTTAAAGGTTTTCAAACCCTAAGGCTCTTTCGTTAGTGATTAGCCAAAGTTTGAAATGGCTCCTATGATTCAGAAACCCATTGTTGTTGAGAACATTGAGAAGCCCTCACTGAAATACTCACTACCTCCCAAAGTAGCATCTGAATCGGATGATAAAACTATATTTTCACTCATTCCGAATAGGGTTTTATTAGTTGAGGATGTTAGATTCTTCACTAAGTGTCGTGTTGAGGAAATAGGTCACATAGAGACCAAGGACATGTATGATAAATTGTGTACCGATGGAAAATTGGATAGCAAGTTTGAACATATTAAAGTCAAGGGATTGACCGAATCCCTAACCTACCCACACGTCTTCAAACCCTAATGGGTTAAATTTGTTTTGAGCAGAGTTCATGATGACTTTATGTGGTTAGAGGAGCAACCATTCAAGATCACCAAGGAAATCATCTACTTGATCACCGGTTACCCTATTTTTGACCATGCCCAAGCTCAGAAAATGATTTCACAGAAGGAATTGATCACTTTAACTGGAGTTGAATCTGATTGCAGAGGTCTGAAACTGAACAATGTCACAGATGCAGAGTTGAAGTTTGCAATTAGAGTCATAGGTTATTGTTTCTTTCAATCGGCAAGGGAAAATAGTGTACCATGTGCAGCTGTTGATTTAGCTTATAAAATTGTGAAGAAAGGTATGAAGATTGATCTATGCAAAGTGTTGTTGAAAAATCGGCTTGAAAATCTCAACACCATAAGGAAGCCGAAGAAGAACAACTCGACAAACACACTGAAGTTTGGATCACTTTTAATATGCATGTTTTTCTATTTTGAGAAATTCTTTCCATCAGTCGGTAATGTAGTTTAGGAGCTACACTGACTAATCACCCATCAAATCAATGACTTCATCAAACAGCTAGGTGATAACTTCCATGAGATTATGGATGATTATTTTAGCAAGTTTTAGGAAAAGATGCATAACAGGAACATGATACCACCCCAGTTAGTGGAAAAATATAAGGACAATATATGTTTTGAAGTGGACACCAACTACTGCTATGTCAATGCGGTAGAACCGAGAACTCAATCTTTGCTGCCTATGGGTTATGAGATTGATTTTGACATTACACAGCAGCAGATAGATGTCTTTCTTGCACTGCCAAGGCATGCTACCAAGATCAGATATGGTACATATGAAGAAGTTAAAGAAAAAGTCAAAATGAGCATTGTAGTACAGAAGGCTACAAGGAAAACAACAGAAATAATTAAAGCATTAATGAAGAAATTTGGAGAAGGTTTTTCCACCACTCCTGTCAAGAGCATTCAAGTCATCACCAAGGAGGAATCTGAAGCCCAAGAAGCAGCTATTACATTGAGCACCGAGTTGCCAAGAGAGAAAATTTTGAAAAGGAAGAAACAAGATACATTATCACCGACTCCTTTAGTAAAGCGCCCAAACACTAGATCATCTGTAGTGTCACCGAGAAAGAAACAAAAAAATGTTACAGTTCCAAAGGTAACAAAAACTTATAAGAAATCTACTCAGAGACTCATTTTGAATAAAGAGTCCAGTGACACTGAATCTGAAGATGTAAGTAAATTTCAGATTGTTAAGAGTAAAAAGGAAGATGTACATAGTGTTGATAATTTTTGCAAAAGTCTGAAACAATATGGTGGATTTGGAGCATTTAGATATGCAAAATATGACTCTAGATCTGATGCAGAAAAGAGACAAATAGAAGAAGCTGTAATCTGCACTCTTCTAAAATTTTGATTTGTCCCATTGGAAGTAACTAATTCTCTTCCAAAAGAATTGTATCTACATATTGATAACAGGTGGAAATATGCCATGGACTCAAAAAAATAGATAAGAGAAAGAAGTCTGGTACATCTCTTTCTAGACATGTCGATAGATGAAATAAGTGATAATCTGAAAAACTACCAAACTAACTTCCTAGTCAAGCAAAGAGCCCTGAAATTGATGAATGGCCTCTATCTTGATGTAGAGAAGGAGACAAAAGAACAATGGCAAGAAATCTTTCGAATCAAGAGTATTGTTGAGCAAGGTGAAGTTGAAATAGTGGATATCACCGAGAAAGATCCCACTAAAACTATACAACCTGATGAGGATGTCATGGATACCGAGGTACAGGAACAAGAAATGATAGAAGGGAATGCTTATGCCAAACTAGTATCAAGTGAGTCAGTTTTGGAACAAGTCAAGTCCTATCCTTCGGTAAATCAACATGTTTCAACTGAGAGACCTCAGGATAATAAACAAGGAAAAGAGGGTCACCAATCTACAGAAGGAGAAGCTACTTCTTAGGCCACCGGGGAGGAGACTTCTCAAGCCCCTTAAAGTATTGACAATGTTACAACCTTGATCCTGAGCAAGGATTCATCGAAGGCTACATCTGAGGCTAAAGAAATTGACAAAAGTGTTGCCTCTACCGAGCAACCTACCGAGGGTGAACAAGCCTCCCAAGCCATTGTATTAGTTCAACCGGTGAAAGCCTCCTCCTCTAAAGAAAAGAAAATGAAAAAACATAGTTTCAAGTTAGATTTGTCAAAACCAATTGTGTTGTTGAATTTAGACATATCCAAATTAAAAGGGCAAGCACTTATTGAATTCAGTGAACTATGCAAAGCCAAAGCAGAACAAGAGAAACAAATAACTATACAAAAGAAAAACAGAGTACTTCAGAAGGTTAAAGCACTATTAATAGAAATGCTACCTGAAGCTACAGTGACAAAAGATGTAGCCATCCATATTCAACTGGATGAAATCCTCAATAAGATCGAGACATCTGGAGTAGACGCATCTGAATACCTAAGGAAATTGAAGGACAAAGAGCTCACAACAATAATGATTGAAGAGGTACAGAAAGCCATTGCTATTGGTAAAGTAAAACTTGTCAAATTTATTGTTGAGTTGTCCCCTCAACTCAAGCACATTCTTTATTTAGTTTAGAAACTCTATACATTTTCTTTATTCATTAAAGATATCAAGAATAAAATAGAAGTGATTTAGAAAGAGATCACTGATCTCTCAAATAAATTGACCACTGAGCCAAATTCTATTTAGAATCTATATACCAAGTTACAAACACTCATGGGTCAACAATTGGAACTTAGGAATTAAGAGCACAAAATAAGGATGGACATTATGACTCTTCAAACCTTATTCATTCCACACTTGTCCTCCATCCAAGAACAGATTAACAAGGCTACCTCCCTATCCACTTAGCCAGAGGGAAGCACTTTAGATGGTCTAATTTCACTATTAGCTGATATTACAGCTCAGAATTCACTCATGGATAGTGTCAAGGATGCACTCTCTACCACTCTCACTGATGCAAGAACAAAGTATAGATCCATTTTTGCCTAGTTCCCTCCACCGAATGGTAACTACTTTTGATGTTTGTCAAAAAGGGGGAGTATAGTGTATACTAGAGGAGTATACCGAGCAGATCATCATATTTGAGTGTAGAGATAATTTTGACAGGGGGAACAGTGAACTGAGCACTGAATACAAAATATTGATCACAACGCATGCATAATAAGAGTTATGTACATTATATTGATAAGGGGAGTATATCTGAGTATACTATTTTATTGACAATTGTATATACTGTCAGGTTAGTCAAAATTTTGTAAGTATATAGATTTTTTGAGTTATGACTTTGAAAGAAGTTTTGTCAAAAATTTCAAAACTAATGTCAAAAGGGGAGATTGTTACTATTTACTAAGTTATCATTAGTTTTATGTCAAAAGTCATTCTATATACTCTAGTCGGTTATTACTACCAAAATATTTAGTCGCTAAGCACAGAGCAGTCGGTTACAAAAGTTACAAGTCACAAAGTTTACTATACACCGAGTTGTCTACCAAGTAATGTTCTATGACTACCGAGCAATAAAGATGGTATACCGAGTTAATACACACTGAGTGAAACGTGTTACTGGATTCATTGAACCTAGACACATGGGAAACATGTTACAAAGATCAAGGAACAAGAAACCATTAACACATTGGAAATTGCACTTATAGATTTTATATGATTTTGAGGACATCTATCCAATGAAATAATTTTGTATGGTTATTCATTTAATGAATCATGTTTGTAAGATTGAAGCATGAACAAGATCACCATTACAAGAGATCTATTTATACAACATGAATTGAGGATCAAATATGTGTGTGTGAAGCAAGATAGATGTGAAAAGCAAAATCAATGGAAAACACTGAGTGTTATGATTGTTATGATTGACAGAGATACACAAAGGTCATCGAGAAGGATTTTTGAGAACAATCAAGGAACAGAGTAAACAGAAGGGTTTACTGAGTTAAGTTATGATTTACCAAGGTATGCTATAAGCAAGGTAATTTCATTTTGAGCACATAGAATCTGCTATAACATTTCAGATGTGAAGTTCTAGATATTTTATAAGATTTTGATTGTAATATTTTGAGTTGTAAGAGAAACATTTAATAGGGTAAAAGACTCTGACAAAGTCTATAAATTGTAAAGCCTTTAACTAGGTGCAACATTTAAAATAAGTGTTGTAAAATCCTTTAGCAAGATAGATCTAAAGATCTTGATACTCCTAATAGGGTAAGTTATAAAAAATAGCAAAACATGTAGCTCTAGCCGAGCAACCTTTATTATTCTAGTAGTGAAGTTGTGGGTGCCATCCCCACTATAGTTTTTCTCTCTAACAAGGAGTTTCTGCATAACCAAAATATATGTGTTATGGAGTGAATCATGTATGATTGTTATTTATATGTTTTAGTATTATACTATGTTACAACAGTTTTTGGTTTATGCTTAACAGTAAAGTTATTGTTGAAGAAAAGATTTGAAGTACTGATTCACCCCTCCCCTCTTAGTACATTAGCTTTCCATATTGGGCCTAACAATAATATCATTGAACTAGTTAAGGAAACTCTACAACAACTGGACATTAGTGATACACCGGTAGCAGCTGAAGGACCAATCAATGAACCTAGTTTGGATATTCAACTGCCACCGGATAGTGAACCCCAAGTTGAAAGAAAACTACCATTGGTCAATATTTATATGCAAGAGAAATAAATAAAGGCAGAGAAAGAGAAACCAAAGAAAAAGGTTTAAGGGAAGGAGACTGGAAAGAAATAAGATGAAGAGAAAGAGAAACCAGAGGAGAAGATTGCAGAGAAAAAAGATGAAAAGGAAAAAGAAATAGTGAAGTAGAAAACTGACGATGATGATGACTCAATCAATATTCAAGGTCTAATTGATGTGGATAAATTAAGCACATATGAACTTATGCAGATTTCTTCTGTTATGCAATCTAGGAATCAAAAGGAAAGATTGAAAGAGCAAAGAAAAGAAGTAGAAACAATAACTGTTGTTGACATTCTGTCAAGTCTTCTACTGGAGACTTACACTGGTCATTTTTCTACCCCTACTGCCAAGCTTGGATATTTAGTTAATGATTCTACTAGCCAAATGAACTTTCTTGAAGAGGCAACTCATACCTTAGCTTTAAAAGGCTACAGGAAGAAGAGGGGAGAGCAATTAATGTTAGATATTGATAAAGGCAAGATTGTCTTATCTATAAATAAAGATCTTTTGAGAACTTCTATAAAAGAAGGAGGTGAATTTTTTGCCAATATATCTAAATTTTCTATCTTCTATTATGATTTGAAGCAAAAGGGGGAAGAACCAATAAAAAAATTGGAGTCTGCATATAACCCTGTGCAGGACTCAGCTTTAGATTTTGGCAAATCAGTAAACACTTTACAATATATGTTAAATATCTATGATTTTGAATAGGTTAAGCAAGTTAGATCCTTGAAAGAACTAAAGAACCAGTTGATCCCAAGACTTGAAATTCTACAAAGGGCATATAAGGATTCTCAAGCAATTTTGGCTACACCAGAGATTAGCACAGTAGATACAATGGAAGAATTTGCTCCAGAATTTATGAAAACTATTGAGATCTATGAAACATTATTAGAGACATGGGATAATAATTTTGCACAACTGAAGTCTCATTTCATTGACATTTTCTTAAGACTTCCATTGTAAAAACTCTTATATTTCTATATGTAGTTTTTGAAGCAAATTTTGATGTAATATATATGTATTTTACTTTTCAATTTGACATTGTTGTCAAAGGGGGAGTAGAAATATGTATGTACATTTTTGCAAGAACACTTGGTTGTCTTAAAATTTTCTAAGTGTTTCCATCAATGATAAAGTGGGAGATTGTTGGCTTGATGATGATTTTTGTATTGGATGACTTTATGTGTTGTCATTGATGGAACGCTGGTGTAATTTGTATAGAGAAGTCCAACTGATATGAAGGTGTCTAAACCAGTATATGTAGATAACCAGTATATTTAGGAATGAAAATTTGGTTTGGTTAATTTGACTAACACCAATTTGAAGATACAATGGAGATTGACAAGGAGGTGAATGAAGCACAATTGGTATATGAGTTGGAAGCAGTTAACACTCAACCAGTATCAATGTTCAAACTGGTTTCACACATTATGTGATGAGTTATCACCAGTCGTGATGAGTTATCTCTAACTGACATTTTTGACGATGATCTGTGATGTGTTATAGAGGATTGTCTAGATACACTGAATCTATGTAATTGTGATGAGGTTCTTGAGGCTGACATGAAATATAATGTCTATAAAATGACATTGAGGTGAACTATTTTTATGAAGTGAGATACAAGTGATGTTATGAGTTTGATTTGATATAAATTATAGAGTATGTCGATGATACAGTATTGAGTGAGCATAAGAGGATCTATACAAGCAAGATGTGCTATTTCTAGATCATCCCACCTATTGTTTTCTAATCTCTACAACAGTTAAATCCTGTAACTGGGTAAGCTCTAACAAGCTTCATTGTACAAATCCTCAAACTAGGTGATCCATTTGTTTGGATTTGAAATCCTCTATCAAAGTTACTCCTAATAGAGTACTACCTTTAACTAGTTATAGCTCCTGACAGGGCTTTGAGATCTTTAACAAGATTCGGTCCTAATAGAGCACTTTGTAGACCTTAACTAGTCAATGAACTATTTCTGCAGATAGTTAACTTGTGATTCCAATCTCGATGTGGTTTTTCCTAGGTGTCTTTTTTGCATATAAACACTTGTGTTATGGCGAATGTTTGACTTATTGTGGATGCTATTATAACACTTTGGATTGCATGCAAAGTCTTAAGTAAATTGGTTAATTATTTTTATCAATCTCTATTTATAGTGTTATTGTTTTTGCTATCATTGATTCACCCCCCCCCTCTCAGTTCTTTATAAGTCTATGAAGATTGAAAAATATTTATGGCAATAAGCCTACTACTATTGGATCTGATTGTGAAAGTGAAAAGAACAAGAAGGATAACACATGTGTAGATGATAAAGGCAGATATGTCAGCAACTCTAGTAGTAATGATGATGAAGAAACTCATCTCTTCATGGCCCAAGACACAAAAAATGAGGAGCACACATCTGAAGGTGATAAGGAAAATAGATCCCATTGGCAAGATGTGTTTGGTAGTGATGAAGAAGACGGAGAAGAAGAATAAGCTGAAGTAGATCTTGAAGGAGAAGTTGTAAATGCACTTGAGGAACTTAGCAGAGTAAGAAAATAATACAAGTTGTTAAAGAATGTTTCTATAGTGGAACAAAACTGATTGGTAAATAGTCTTCAAGAGTCAGAATTAGCTATTTCTAATATAAGAACACAAGTAGATGGTGCTAATAATATGAATGTGGAATCCAAATCAGACTTGGATATCAAGATATGCAAGTGCAAAGATTTAGCATCAAAACTAGAGGCCAAGGAGAAAGAATGCCACAGGCTAAATAATGAGGTGGAAAATATCAAGAAAGACCTTGAGAAGTGTCAAGATGAGCTCAAGGTAAGAATCTGCTATGGTGGAAGCACTAAGACCTTGGATAAGATATTAAGACAACAAAAACACTCCAACGATGCTGACGAATTAGGATGTGGTATCATCGAATTATCTACAGGAAAGGAGACCTATCACAAAGATATTTAATTTGTCTCCTCAAATGCAAATGGCAAGGGTTGGACGTTCATAGTCATAAATGCTCCATGGAATAGGGTTGACCTAACTACAACCAGTGAAGAGATGATGAAGGAGAAGACCAGTGCTACAAGGATGAACCCTGTTGATCCAAAAGGAAAAGGAAAAATGAGAAAATATGGCCACACTAGTAGCAAGAACAAGAGAAGATAGTCTAGAAGACCCCCACTAGTAAGAGACATAGAAATACTACTCTTACTAAGTCAAGACAACTCTAGGAAAAGAAGGGTTCAGATAGAAGAGTTGGAGAGCATGGACAATCCAAGATCCACCCCGGAGAAGCAAAAATGGAGATATTAAAATGGTAAGATCTCCTCATGCATGGAAATATAAATTTGTAAGTTATATGCCATCCTTTACTAGTTACTACTTCTCTTGCAAATGTTAAACACTTCAAATAACTTAAAGACAACTAAGAGGGGGGCGTGAATAAGTTGTCACAGTTTACCAGAACCATTAGAAATTAAAACATTTATTACTAGAACCCAAAAAATTAATACCTAAATAGCAGTTAAACTAATTAAGCATAAATAATAATGATAGAATAAATACCATCCACAAGGTACCAATATTTATACGTGGAAAACTTGGTAAAGGGAAAAACCATGGTGGGAAGCCTACCCACAGTAAGATAATACTTCTATAGTAAGTATGTGAATTACAATTGAGGGGCCTACACATGCAGGAACGCCAATAACCTAGAGCACAATACTCACCACAAAAGGAGTCTCAGTGACTACATAGAAATCCAAATTACAATTAGAAGAAGTGTTGAACTGCAAAAGATAGCATCTCCTATGCTTGAGTATAGTTGCGGTTAAGCTCAATACTGGAGGGCTAAATCCTCTTACATATGTTGGTAATTGACACACTATTGGCTGGTTTCACTATGTTGTTATTGATGGGAAAATGATTTTGGGTTTTGGCTTCATATGGTATACCAACAAGCAGTTCATAGATTCTACACCGACACCAGTAGGACAGGAATATTTCTTTGGTCACGAACAATGCAGGCCGACATGGTATAGAAAAGGTTATCGCTATTGGAGGCCAAATTATCTTGGATCCATCATTGGTAACTTGTATTAATGTTTATTCATTTATCTTATATGGCCGACATGTAATCTAATATTGTATATATCTTTGTAAACTCACATAAGACATAAATTTCTATAGGGTATATAGGGTTGAATGATTAGATTATTTTGATATGATAAGGATAGACATAGAATGGATATGCAAATGCAATTATTCAGAGAGATTATGTATGTGAGGAATTTATTGTAAGGGTTCTTCCAATAAAGGGGTTTAGGGTTTCAACCGAAACAAACAAAGCTTAAACCGGAACAATATTTTGGCATAGAAGATTATATCTTATGATTTCGCACTTCTCTAGATTGTTGTTTGGAATTTTATGTAGTCAGTGAGGCTCCTATTATTATTGAGCAGTGTGCTCTAGGCTATAATCCTTCCTGCAAGTGTATGCCCATCATATATTGTAATATCTCTTCATATGGCTAGTGGATTGATATTGTGGGTCACAAATCCCACTATGGTTTTTCCTCATTGAGGTTTGCCATGTATAAATTTGTGTTTTATGGTTCTCAGTTATTTGTTTGTCTTATTGGTTGCTTTACTTCTTTGAAATATATTTATACTGGTATATCAGTTGCTACATGAATTTTTGTTAAGGCTAAAATCTACTATTCTGGTATAACACTGATTCACCCCCCCTCTTAGTGTTATTGGTTTCCAACAATTGGTATCAGAGCCTTGTGCCTCAGAGGAAGTTTAACTACTTGAGGAAGATCCTAAAATTGGAAGCATTGAATATGTCTTCAGAGAAGCATCTTGAGATGGCACTTGAAGATTATGATGCTGAAATATTGAAGAACTTAAAGTTATAAGATGATTTGAATTTTGCTAAGGAATTCATTCGTGCCCTACAAGAGAGGCTATCATCTATTAAAGATAGGAGGAAAGAGCTTTTGCAAAATTAGGATGATGAAGAGAAAAATGCACTTAAGGAACAATGTCATAAATTAAGTCAGGACAACATGGCTATGAAGAATGAAATGTAAGCTATAACTATGAGGATGTCTAAGGATATTAAGGATAGAAATAAAAAGGAAGAAAATCTTATAGTATCCTTGAATAACAAGTTTGAAGAATCTAGTAGGTTGGTTCATGAAAATGATATGTTGAGAACTGATTTAATACAATCCTAGAGCAATAAACAAGAGCTTGAGACACAAATGATAATATTAAGAGAATATTTGATTGCTACAAGTGAGCACAAAGAACAATTCAAGATCAGCTCAGCACAACTTGATGAGTTACTAAAGAGACAAAGGCAGATTGGAGATTCCACTGTACTTGGATTTGAACAAGGACAAAGTTTTGGTAGTGCTAATGAAGATCAAAACCATAAGGTACCAGTAAGACAACTCAATGCTTATAAATTTAATGGTATATGTTTTTTTGCAATAGATTTGGTCACATGGCTAGGCAATATAGAAATAGAGAAAATCAAAACCCTGATTCTACTCTCAATAAATGTTCTAAATGCAATAAAATTGGTCATAAGACAAAAGATTGTAGAATAAATATAAAATGCTATTCTTGTGGAAAATTTGGACTTATGGCAAAGCAATTCAGAAGAATAATGTCACATGTTATGCATGCAATGAAATTAGGCATATTGCTAAGTTTTGTAGAAGAGGAAATCCACTAGTTAGTAATGGAGGATCAAATAAAAAATGAAAAGAGAAGGTTAGTGAAATCCAACAAGATCATACTCAGAGATGGGCTAGGAAGACTAAATAAAGATCATCAGATGCAAATGTCCCAGTTACCTATCTAGTAGAAGAGGTTGCTCCTGCACCAATAGTGAGCTCATCCGGTAACTAAGGCAGATGCCTTAGGGGTAGGAAAAATTTAGGAAGATGATGCATATGCCTTGGGAAGAGGTTTTGGAAGATGTTCTGGATATTGGAGAAGATTATCCAGCATGGAAATATTGTAAGCAAGATCCAGTATCTTTTATCGATAGTCATTTATGTCAATGGAAGATTAGGGTTTTTCTTTTGAAGGATAAAAATTATAATACACTTCATTACTAATCACCCTACATTCAGAGCAATTTCAAAGCGATTCAGAGAAACTAAGTATGATCAAAGGCTATTCAGAGGCAATCAAATTTCTTTTTGAGCGACCACACTAACATTTGGAAGGATTTGTTGAAGGTTTTCACCGAGAGAAAACAAAAGGTATTTTTCTTGAAACATAGAAGCAAGATCATCTTTTGTTCCTAATTTTGTAGTAAATCAAATTGTAGTGGAGGTTAAGGACCACCCCAGGCCAATTTTCAAACAATATCCACATGTGGCTACCAAGGAAGATTTGGTTGGAGCGTTTTCTTGCATTCTGGAGGTAGTGGTCTATTTAGAAGATGTTAGGGCATACATTCCTTGTCATATAGAGGAAGCAATGAGGTTTTGACATTCTGGTAGGAAGATAGTTAAAACAATCAATCGCTGCACTAGGAAGTAAAAGGGATGATAAGATACAGGGTACTAAGGCTTTTCAAATATCAATACGATGTAGGATAAGAATACCTTAGCATATAGTAGAGAAATACTCTACAGACATATATTTCATGGTTAAAAAGGATGTGACTCTCATGGAGGTAGTCAAGCCCTGAAAGATTTGGATAGAGAAAATAGGCTATGAGGTAGATGCATTAATCTTTAATTCCTATGGAAAAAATTGGATTTATGTAGAAATAGATGAGGTAGAGAAGCCCTATGGAACTGCATAGCAAAAGACTCTACTAGTTGAAAAAGAGTTCAATCAGAAGAGAAGAGAAGAACAAGAAGGAAAAGCAAGAAAATTTGTACAAGAGGTCTCAAAGGACATAAAGACACTTATTGATGTTGTCCCAGAGAAAGGGAGAAAGAGGAAGGATATGGTAGTTCACATTGAATCTAATACTGTAGATTCTAAATTAGAGGATGACACACCATTAGCCTTCAAAAGGGTTTTTAGAAAGAAACCGAAAGAACCTAATGTAGAAGAAAAGAAGCAACCAGTTAGAAAGGTCACAATAAAGTTACTAGCTTAGAAGAAAGCACCTAAGGATACACCTACAATTGCATCTAGTATTGTCAGAAGGAAGAAGAAGGATGCAACGGATTCTAGTAAGGTTACACTTAAAACTTGTGCAAAAATTGTTGATGAAATACCTAAAAATGGCATGCAGAAGAATGTTGACTTTTATTATGACAAATTAGAGGTTCATGAGCAGAGAGAGGTAGAGGAAGCAGCCATGTTATACTTAGATATTTAAGGAAAACCTTAATAGAGATAGAAAATCAGATATTGGCTGAGTTATATAACATGTTAGATGCTTTAAGTTTATCTGCTATGCAAGAAGATAAACATATTAAAATGAAAGAACTTTTAGTTATCCTTGTTAGCATAACTCTAGATGAAATGGATAAGACAATTGAGGCTACAGATACAAAGGTATTTAATAGAAAACACAGGATAACTAGCCTGATGCTAGGGAGAATGAATGAAGTAATAAAGAAAACTCAGAAAGATTGGATTATATTTTTGGGAGAACACAAAGCATTCTTTACTTCACTAGAGACCAAGACAAATACTGTAGATACACCAGTTGAAGGGAAAGGAAAAGAGATTATGGGTACTCCACCCTCAGTTTTGAAGAATTTTAAGATACTGGAAATTGAGCCACTGATAAGCACAAATATACAGACAAATACTGAAATACTGGTTAATACTGATAACATTGTACATGATACTAACATTGAGGACAATTGTCCTCCAGATACTAATGTATAGGTTGAGGATACTATTTCAGAGAGGAACTGGTAGTTGCACATAGTGTATTAAGTGGCAAAGCCATTAGTGCAAGTGAGGAGGTAATAAAGGATAAATCATCAGAGAAAACAAGGGAATCAGGCAGGGAACAAGTTGCTGGCACATCATTATTGACAATTGACACTTCTCTAGTTGAAAATAGAACCATCACAGAGATGAGTCCCATAGAACTGATGATGATGGCTACTCAGAAACTGATGAAGGAGGGAACCACAGACAAAGAGATTATAGACAAATCCATCACTATTTTGCACACATTCGTCCTGGAGTGTAAGATTGAAAATGAACTGATTGCTTCCAGAAAGCGTAAGGTAATAACTAAGCACATATCAGAAGACTTTCAATCATTACAACAAATCTTTAATTAGTAAGTGTAGACACCTAAAATTGTCCAGTCTAATTAACTAAATATTTTATTTATTTAATTATCTAAGCTTAATTCTTCTATTAATTAAATAAATCTTTATTTATTTAATTAATTCATTTATCCTCTTCTAGCCTTATTTCTCATTTAAATAAATACATTTATTTATTTAAATTATCATTTTCCTAAATTAAATAAATATCTTATTTATTTAATTGATCCCACTTCTTCTATTAATTAAATAAATCTTTATTTATTTAATTAATTCATTAGCCTTTTCTACACATGACACATGTCATTCATCTCTTAATTCATACACTACCTACCCCTTTCATTATTTTATTATTTCTTCTACCTACCCTCTAATCTTAGCTGACCTCCTTTTACACCTCTCAATCTTATCCCTCCATTTCATATTGTGTCTTCTATTTAAGGAGATGCCTTCTTCATTATGAAACCCTAATGATCATCTTGACTACACTACGATCCTACTTGCAACCACATTTCGTTCTTTGTTGAGCTCTTGTGCACATAAAATCTGAGAGCAAATATATCAAGCAAGATCAATGGAGATAGGAAGAATGGAGATCAAAACCCTATTGGACATGTGATGGTATAATCTTTGTGATTTCATTTGATTTGCATTGTCTTAGGTAATCTTCATATGTTATGGTGGATCTTTGTTGATTGTTAGGCTAGGGTTTTGTGGTTGAATTCATTTAGCCTTTCAATATTGTTATTATTGTTATCCATTTTCACCATATACATTTTGGCACGCCCGGTGGGACATTTGTCCCTTTGCATTTAACCTCCTTGTTGCAGATCTTGTGTTTTGAAGTTGCAGATCGCACATTTTCGGCAGCATTTTTGGTATTTTCGTGTCTGCGCACTTTCGGATCGCATTTTTGATTTTCAGGCGCATCTGAGGCAACTTTATCCGCGTCTGTGTTTTGTCAATATTTCATTTTGCAGGTTCCAGGATAGGCGCGTCTGTGTCTTTTCTATCCGCGTCTGTGTTACATAAGCGCATCTATGTTACAGAAGCGCGTCTGTGTCGCATGCACCCGCGTCTGTGTCGGAAAGGAGCGTCTGTGATTTTTAGGTGTGTCTATGCATAATAGAACCATGTCTGAGTTATCCAGACGCGTTTGTGTTGAGGGTAACAGCGTCTGTGTATTTATTGTTTCAGAATTTTGAAATTTTTCATTGATTCAATTTTCAAATTTTGTACTTAGGGTTTCAGATCTGGTTTATTTTTGGACTAACACTTTCAGATCTAGCTAACAAAATTGGTGCAGCTTGTCTTAGAAGCAAAATCATTTGGTTGAAGGCCCCTATTTTCACAAAGTCTTTTGGGTTTTAAAATTTACCTAACTTGTGTGCTTGCAAGAAGGGGTGATCATTTGAAACAACCCGAACTACTAACAACTTTTGTTGCAGGTCCTTGGCTAGGGTTTTTGAATTTTATTGTGTGCCTTGTTGTCATAGACTAGCAAACACTTCCATTGGTGCACTAAAATTGAATCATTGTCTTTTGTGTCTCGAGCAATAGGCTCTTTTTGTTTATTCTTTAGAGGGCCTGTCTTCCCGTGTGGTCATTAGGACTACTAGTGAGAAGAGGACGACCCAAGTGGTAGCGAGGAAAACCCACCTCATCCGAACCACTATAATCAAATGTATTCATGGTGAAAACTATGAATAACGTGTGCTGATTAGTTCATACTGACACTATGTCTCCCCATAAACCCGTTTGATCAAATTTATTTGATTAGTTGTAGGGCGTAACCCCTACTGGCTGGGAGCCTTCTGTATTTACAGAGCTGAAAGTGCCGCATGTATGGCCACACGAGTGGATGCCCTTACTAGCACCATTTTGTTTTAGAGGCCCAAATCCTTCTAGTTGTTGGGGCAGGAGGTCGGACCTCTGGTAGCGGCCCACACACATACGGTTCTTAGTAGAGATACAAAGTTCGCCATGGGGAGTTTTCATGGGGACTGATGCTTGGCTGACCCGAGAAGTGAGTGCCGAGGGTGGAGCCAGTGAGGTCAAGCATCTAAGTATCTGCTCTGAATAGCGTAGCCTCGGGGGTAAAACCCCATGTGGGATCAACAACTATTGTCTTGGCCAGCCATAAGAATTGTGCTTGACTTATGTTAAACATTCAAAACATTCAAAAACCAAACAACAAAACATTGTGTCTTTTGTGTCTTCAAGTGTATGCAAAACAATTTTACATCAAACAACACACTTTTCTTGGAGTCATTTTGGAGTCTAAACACTAGCAAACATTGAGTCCTCATCAACATTGTGTCCTCTTGTCACGAAAAATAGTCAAACAGTCAGATTTGGTCACAACACAAATGACTTCACAGATTGGAAAAAAATTGCACAAATTTTACAGAAACGCGTCTTTGTCTATTTTAACAGCGTCTATGTTGTCTAGGCACGTCTGTGAAGGGCAGAATAGCGTCTGTGTTTATAACAGCGTCTATGTTTAATATAAGCACATCTGTGTCGAGTAACCGCGTCTATGAAGTATACAGTCGCGTCTGTGTCCAGAATTGAAAAACTGTTACGGTCTACCAAACATAAACAGGAAAATCTCAGAAGCATGTCTGTGTTGAATAGAGTAGCGTCTATGTCAGGAAACCATGTCTGTGAAGTATACAGTCATGTCTGTGTCCAGAATTGAAAAACTGTTACAGTCCAGCAAGCAAATACAGTCAGTTTCGGAAATCTTGAGCTTCCTAGGTCATCTCTCTAAGGTTTCATTTAGCATTCAACCTGTCCTTGGGTCTCACAAAGTCCATCATTGCTTTACACCTTACATTACATTCACATTTGTCTAAACTTGAGTCAAAAGGTCACTTGCTTGTCCTCATCATACTTTGTCAACACTACATACAACAACACTTTGCTAAGTGGTCCCTCATCAAGGTTTCTTACCTTTGGGTCTCATTTGGTCTTACTTAGGGTCAAGGTCAGCTTACCTCATCAAGAGAAACTATCCTCTCTTTGGAAGTCACACCTACTCTACTACATACATACTTGGTCTTACACTTTGGACATTGCAAGTACACCTCAGATTCATTTACATTTCATCCAACTCTTGGTCTTCCGTACTCTTTCCATTTTTCATCTAGTCTCACATATCTTGGTTAATACCTAGTTCATGGTTGAAACCCGTCTTCAAAAATCTAGGAGAGAAACTAAAGAAGCTCAAGAGTCTGCAAACATGAGTTCTTATGAGTATGACAATGATTTATTTTTCAATACTGATCACACTACATTACCTAACATGGAGGCTTATAGAAACATCCCAAATGTTGAGAACATGGACATTCTAAACAACAATGCTACACACAATGACAATTTGGACAACTTATCAATACATTCAGTAGATGTGGAAGAATCCATTATGAATCCCCATTTCAATCGACTGATTGAGGAGATAATGAGGAGGGATAGACAATACTTCTTACACATGATGGCGCAAAGTGGAGCCAAGATACCTCATGATTTTGACATGTCTCAAATAATGGAACATAGACCTTTGCAGCAACCTCACTCCAACATGCATCAAAGGAGACCTATTAGTGGAGGAAATAGAGGACCACACATGGTACCTGAATCACCATCAGCTTTGCTTCAAAAACCAGAGGTCCCACATACACATGGTCAAACATATGATACTCATCTTCACAGAACATTATGTAAGTCTTATGGAGAAAAATATGCTCAATCACATATCAATGCTAAGGATCAACCACCAAAGCAATGGGATATTCCAAGGCATGCTCAAAATTTGGACACAAGGAAACCTCATGTCAAATTTGGGGGCAATACAATAGAACATGACATGCCTGTAGAGTATGGTATACATGCACAAAATAGATATGGTGCTCCTCAACATGAATCTATACCAAGTGGTCCATATATGAAGCATCATTACAGACCTCCTCCATATGAACATGTGTATGATCAATATCATCCATATATGCAACATGTACCTCCTCCAATGGCTGCCTCAAACATAGGATATGGTCCAAGAAGTCGATCTCCACCTAAGAGCAGTTTGGAACAACAAATCAGGGACTTACAAAAGAAAATGGAGGACATAAATGCACCAAAGCCAGCATACACAATGAGAGACATATATCCTTATCCATTTGACAAGAGCATTCCAATGCCCCCATTTCCTACACATTTTGTGATGCCTAAATTTGACAAGTATAGAGGAAAAGGGGATCCTAAGGCACACATAAGACAATTTTTCACAGCTTGCATTGAGGTAGCAGCAGAAGAGACATACTTGATGAGATTGTTCCCACAAAGCTTAGGTGATCAAGCTATGGAATGGTTCTCCTAACTCCCACCTGGTATTAAGTCATGGGGTGACTTAGCAGAGGCATTTATTCAACATTTCTCCTATAACATAGAGACCGACATATCAGTCACTACTTTGTGCAATACCAAGCAAAAAGAGGGAGAATCTTTTGCATCATTTTTACAAAGATGGAGAAATCTAGCCAGCAGATGCTCTTGTGAAATTCCACAAAAACAAATGGTAGAAATGTTCACCCAGAATGTTAACAAAGACATTGGCTATGATCCAAGAAAAGCTTGTTTGTCTACCTTCAAGGATGTTATCGAAAAATGATTAGCAACAGAAAAGGTCCTAATTGAACAAGGAGTCATTAAGATATTTAAGGAAAACAAAGATGACTATAAAGGAAAAGACAAGCCAAGATTTTGGAATAAAAACAAGAACACAGTCAATGATGGTGTGGTTGATGCCAACATGGTGTGACCCAAATTCATCTTTTTCAGGATCAAGTTCTACAAGCAATCAAGTGAATACTCAAACAACTTCTAGATCACGAAGGAAGTACACTCCATTGGGAGAACCACTTGAGTCAGTCTTCAAGAAGCTAGTGGCAAACAAGGTGATCACAATTCCAGATTTCCCGCCATATGAACCAAAGGTCAAACCAAATTGGTGGAATGATGATGAGTATTGTGAATTTCATAAAAGCAAGGGTCATAAAACAGGTAATTGTCATCGACTGAAGAATATTGTGCAAGATCTCATTGATAGAGGTGACATTGAGATTGATGGACACTCATCCAATCAAGAACATAAGATGTTTAAGGAACCATTCCCAAAGCACAACAATGGAAAAGCTAAAGTCACAGATGATCAAGCTAACTATACTAGAACACCTTACAACTATGATTCAACTATCAATCATATCTCGATGGACAATCATATCTCTACTATTACCATCAAGAACAAAAACCTTGAGAATCCTCCTCAGCGACCCAAGATTGTCCTAAGAGGTGTTGGATCTTCTTCTGAGCCTACCTCTGAATGTCATGTTACAACTCATCAAGGTAAAATTACTTTGTCAGGTGCTTCAACTAAAAACACTGCTTCTTCATCTACCAAACCTGATTATGACCTTGTAGAACAGTTAGGGAAGACACCCGCGCTCATCTCCATCCTTGAGCTCTTACGCATATCCCCCGCTCATAAAGCTATTCTTGACAAAATCTTAAGAGACACCACCATTCCTACTGATCTAAATGTGGACTAGTTTCAAGCCATGGTGGGATACCTTTCCATTCCACATTCCCTTACATTCACAGAAGCTGATGACGCCTCCATAAGTCAGCCACATAATGCACCATTACATATTGAAGCCTTCATACACAAACATCGAATAAAGCGAGTCTTGATAGATGGAGGAGCTGGTCTAAACATTTGTACATTGAGCACCATTAAAAAATTGGGATATTCTGATAAAGCTGTGAATTCAAAGAATCAAATCACCATCAAGGCATATGATGATGAAGAACACTCATCCAAGGGCACAGTCACCTTACCTCTAAGAATTGGGCCAGTTACAAAGGATGTGGTTTGTCAGGTCCTGGATTTAGATCTCACTTATAATATATTGCTAGGACGTCCTTGGATTCATGAAATGAGGGTAGTCCCATCGACATATCACCAATGCATTAAATTTCCTCACAATGGAGTTGAGGTAACAGTTAACGGCGATCCTAATCCGTTCATATATTGCAATAACTTGAGATCACATACTGAGACCATCATTCCCAGTAATCGTGAAGCTGTTTCTTCTTCGGCATACATTGATCCTGAGTCATTAAAACCTTCGACATCAAAACAAGGTGAACTTAAAGGCAAATTTCGGGACAAAGGCATGGGAGAATACACTTTAAATCAGACCATGTATTTATGACAAGTCATGAACTCTCCAAAATAATATGGAAGGCCTCATCCTAACAAGCAAACATTCATCATGACGCTCAAATGGGACCCTACTACCTTTCAAAGATGGGGTGAACTGGAAGAGGAAGGTTTATACAAAATGCTCTACAAAGACATTGAAGATGACACACAAGATCAGATCAATATACCCTGTGAGAAATATGGCAAAGGCTTCAAGATTTTACAAAAATTTGGGTATGATGGAAAAAGCCCTCTTGGGTTATGCAAAGAAGGCGTTATGGAGCCCTTACAACTTGAATTGACTATAAAAAGGGAACGCTCGAAGGGACTTGGTTTTCTGACTTCCAAGATCCACAATAAAAGGACAGAAGAGGCATCACAAATCAAAATTGCCAAAATTCAACAAGAGGATCGCTATTCCACAGACTCCAACGAATGGGAATGGGGTTCAGACAAATCCTCCAGTGACTATGAGCTCACCGAGACATTCAGAGAGCCAGGTGAACACACAGAAGAGGAGGAGTTTTATAAAAAATTCAGAGTTGGTCAAGAAACAACCCATGAGGAGTCTACACAGTCCTTGTCTCAAGGTTCTAGGTTGAAATCACATAGGATGAGAACACCTGTTCCGGAATGCGCTACTAGTAATGATAATTTGGACTCGCTCGTGATCGAGACTGATGAGGAGAGTGCCATCGATGACCTCAATAATTACCTTGACATACCCAAATATAACCACATCTTCACTCTTAGCCCCGCTAACTTTGAAGACATTAATGGCCTTCCCCTTGTTCATCACCAACTCATTGATTGGGATAATGAAGGACCTCCACAGTTGGATACATTCCAAAACTATGAAGCTTTTATTGATTATCCAGGCATACAAAATGATCTTCCCCTGGAGACCATAAAGCGGGATACACCATAGAACTCAATAGCGTGGCATATTTTGGTGAGAGTGTCGGACCTTCCAGTCGCAAAAATGTGAAAATAAGAACAAATCAAGGGTCTTATGGCGAAAACCACACTGTGGCGCTATCTGACCCCAAAAAAGTAAAAAGAAAGGACATATCTGAGGGTGAAAACCTCTCTGAGGTGCCCGAAGATGGAAGGCTCGACATTCTCCCATCATCATATGAGGGAAAATCATCCATGTTGGTAGAAGAAACTATCAAAACAAACATCGGTACAGAAGAGGTTCCGCACAACATATTCCTAGCTCAATCACTGACAGAGTCTGAAAGGTCAAAATTCATAAATTTCTTCAAAGAGCGACAAATCAACTTCGCTTGGTCATATGCTGATATGCCTGGATTGGATCCGGATTTGGTAATGCATCATCTGACAGTCAAACCGGGGGCAAAACCAGTAAAACAAAAATTGAGAAAAATGCATCCACAAGTGGCATTACTAGTCAAAGCAGAGCTGGAGAAGTTATTGGATGTCGGATTCATATGCCCAATTGATTATCCAGAATGGATCTCTAACTTGGTACCTGTCAGTAAACCAGATCGCAGCATCAGAATTTGCATAGATTTCAAAGACATCAACAAAGCTTGTCCAAAGGATGACTTCCCATTACCAAACATTGACTTGATCGTTGATCTCACAGTAGGTCATGAAATGCTATCATTAATGGATGGATTCTCTAGCTATAATCAGATAAGAATCGCACCCGAGGATCAACACAAAAGGACATTTACTTGTCCGTGGGGAACTTTCTGTTGGAATGTCATGCCCTTTGGGCTAAAAAATGTAGGTGCTACATATCAAAGAGCTATGACTACTATCTTTCATGATCTCATGCATGTAACTATGGAAGATTATGTTGACGACCTCTTGGTCAAATCAATAGACAGAAATACACACTTGGACATACTTTCAGTTGCCTTTGATCGGTTGAAAAAATACAAAGTAAGATTAAACCCCAAGAAATGTGTCTTTGGAGTAACCTCAGGGAAGCTCCTAGGATTCATCGTGTCCAAAAGAGGAATTGAAGCGGATCCAGCAAAAGTCAAAGCTATCTTGGAAATGCAACCACCAAGAAATATCAGTCAACTTTGATCCTTACAAGGCAGACTCCAGTCCATACGAAGATTCATAGCACAACTGGCAGATAAGTGTAATCCTTTTCAGCACCTGCTACATAAAAACATCAAATTCAAATGGGATGACAACTGTCAACAAGCTTTCTAGATGCTCAAAGACTATCTCCTAAATCCACCAGTTCTGATGCCACCAATTCCAGATCAACCACTGCTACTATACATATCAGCTACTCCGACAACACCAGGGGCACTCTTAGCACAACAAATTGCTGGGGGCAAGGAAAAAGCAGTATACTATATCAGTCGCACATTGGTGGGATACGAGCTAAACTACACACCAATTGAGCGCGCATGTCTCACCGTGGTCTTTACTTCACAAAAATTACGACATTACATGCTCACTCATTAGACTAAGTTGGTTGCAAGAATTGATCCATTAAAATACTTTCTCAATAAAGCAACACTTACTAGGCGACTGGCCAAATGGGTAATGATACTGAGTGAATTCGACATTGAGTATGTAGACAAAAAAGCAATAAAAGGACAAGCCATCGCAGATCAATTAGCAGATGCTCCCAGGATAGATGATGTTCCTCTAAGTTCAGAATTTCCAGATGAATCCATTTTAACAGTGTCACATGCAAAGCCATGGCAACTATACTTTGACAGCTCATATACACAGCATGGGGCAGGAGCTGGCATCCTCTTTATAACTCCTCAAGGGGATTCTATACCAAAATCATACCGCTTATCATTTCCTTACACTAACAATATAGCAGAATATGAGGCATTAACAACAGGATTACAAATTGCAGTTCAATGGAAGATCCAGGAACTTCGTGTTTTTGGAGACTCCCAACTTGTTATCCGTCAAGCAACTAGTGATTATCAAACAAAAGATGAAAAGTTAATGCCTTATAAACAAATGGTGGATGATCTGAAATAGCACTTTACAAAGATAGACTTTGAGCAGATACCAAGAGAGCAGAATCGTGTCGTAGATGCCATGGCTACAATTGCTTCATTGATTGATTTACCTCCAAACGAGACCCACTATGAGTTCTTGGTGGATAACCTTTTGGTCCGTTCATATGAGATAATGCCTACTGAGATGATATGCGTTGTTGGTCCTGAATCCCAGTTATATGGTTCCATCTTCACATACCTTCGCTACAATACCCTACCTCCTGATCTATCAAATAACCAACGCCGCACCTTCATTCGCCAATCCTCTCGATATGTCATTTTAGATGATATCCTATACCGGCGAGGTCTAGATGGCACTCTTCTTAGATGTCTAGAAAGCGACGAAGCTCAGATTGCATTACGTGAAGTGCATGAAGGGATATGTGGTCCACATGCTAGTGGTCCTACCTTGGCCAAGAAACTCATTAGGACTGGATATTACTAGCCCAATATGGAAAAAGACTCATATCAGTTTGTCAAGAAATGTAAGCAATGTCAAATTCATGGAGACCTCATACATGCGCCAGCACAAGAACTACAACCACTTGCATCTCCTTGGCCCTTTTGTCAGTGGGGACTCGATCTCATAGGCAAGATTCATCCTCCTTCTTCCAATGGTCATAAATTCATTATCATTGCCACAGAGTATTTTACAAAATGGATTGAAGCTGTGCCTCTCACACAAGTTACGGGAAAGCAAATTGCTACATTCATCCTTAACTATGTCATTTGTCGATATGGTATTCCGGTTTCCATTATCACTGATAACGAGCATCCCTTCAAAAATTAGGATGTTCGCGAACTCTGTGACCGCTTCCATATTTCCCATCGTTTCTCCACACCATATTACCCCCAAGGTAATGGCCAAGCTGAGGCGTCTAATAAAACAATCCTTAAAATCCTCAAGAAGACAGTCGATGATGCTGGCCGTAATTGGCATATCCAACTCAATCCTGCACTCTGGGCCTACCGCACAAGCATCCATACACCTACAGGAGCTACACCCTATTCTCTAGTCTATGGTTCTGAAGCCATCTTGCCTATTGAGGTCGAGTTACCCTCTTTACGGGTCTCTTTGCAAAACATCATCACTGATGAAGACTACAGGGTCTCTCGCTTACAGGAACTAGAACTGCTGGATGAACGGAGACAAACTGCTTTTAATCATCTCAAGGCTTACCAACAATGAATGAGTCACAACTACAATCACAAGGTCAAGCCCTGCACATTTGAGGTAGGTGACTTGGTTCTCAGAGAAAACCCCAAGAATCAGCAAGACAGAGAGAAGAAGGGCAGGTTTGAACCAAACTAGCTTGGTCCTTACATCATCACAACAGTATATGGATCTGGGGCATATCAGCTCTCAACTACAGAAGGTGAACCTTTGGAGGATCCTATCAATAGCATGCACCATCGTAGGTTCTACACATAGCTTGTCGGAATATCCTAATTCAAAAATACAAAAAAAATTATAAAACAAAAAAAATTGTTACTTGGTGAAAACCTGGCAAACAGGCGCCTTGTGACACAAAAAACATTGAAAAATCGAAAAGAGTAAAGAGAAATAATTTCATCCAATGGTGAAAACCACTTCGGTGGCACCCTGGACAAGTACCATGGTGAAAACTAGGTCACCAGCGCCATGCGTAGAGACATTGCTCCTCCCTCCTTCAGGATTCTCTTTCATCATTTCACTTTGCACACACTCACGACCAATTCATCCATAATAAACTTACCCATTCCCATCATGGCTTGTTATTGATCTACCTAAGATTGGTTAGCCATTCATAATAAACCTCCTCTTCCATCCATAATAAATCAGATCCTATCTGTGGCTAAGGCAAATCCTACGTCTAGTGATGGGTGTGGAACTGAGAACATCACATGTTTCGAGGAGTACAGTTTCTTCCAGCTTCCTTCAGTCTATCCACGCACAATCCGCAATAAAGCAGCATTTGCATCACAGATCCGCAATAAGGTTTCATCTTCTCCGCAATAAAGTATTAGTTTCATGGATTCAGTCAGTTTCAGATAAGACACAGCAGCAACAATGGGCTTCAACAAATCAAATCTTTCAACAGACTCAGACAACATTGTGGTTCAGTGCTATCTATCCTTTCTGTGAAAGTGAACATTGTGACCACAATCAAATCAGACTTATACAAGTGACAAGAGACACTAAACTTGAGGACTACAGTGGATGTTGGTGTCGAGTCTTGGTTTTCTTTTGATTTTATCTTTTTGGTGACATGTCTTTTAGCTTTTCCAGGATGTCTCTGACTAGAGATTCTATCTCCAGGATGTCTTTGACTAGAAAGGCGAGGATGGGGTATCATCACCTATTTGTATTTGCTATCTGTGGATTGTCTCTTAGTAATGCTATGACTTGTCCAAGGATATGAGGACACTATGAGTCTAGTGTGAACTGGGGCATTCCTTGTTTGTGACTGTCTTATCTCCATGCAAACAGGTACAATGACTTTCTAGGTCGAACATATGCCTCGATTGTCATAACCTATTTTGCCATAATAAAGCTCAATGATGATAACGTACAAGAAGCTCTTTCACTTTCATATCTTCTGTCTTTCATCCCCCTTTCTTGATTGACTTCCATCATCCTTCTCAAGTCCGCATAGCCTGCTATCACATGACTGAGTATAATGACACACCAAAAACATTTGCATTTCATGTAGCTGCACCTACATTACCACATATAAGTATTTCATACATACATATAGATATCACAACTGCATCACATCCTGCACACAATACCTGTTAGCACAATTTACATTTGCATTATCATATTCATATACATTACATACATTTACATTTGCATTGGCATAACATTTTAAAATATAAAAGAACAAAATTATTGCATTACATACATATTTGCATCCATATCATAAGCATCACATAAGAACATCTCATCACATAGGTACACATACATATAGCTGCCGCAAAGATGAATCATCTCATATATAATCATAAAGTGTCATAATACAATGATGTCCAAATCATATGGCTACAATCACCTGCAGGTGTCTACAAATACAAAAGAATGGTACAACACTGATACAATGGGAGCCCTCTAAGGCTATGATGAACTCCCTCCCTTGGAGCCACCAGGCCTTGATGGAATCTGAGCCCCTGAAGGACCTGCCCCAGGATCATCCCACCTGCCTCCTCTATCTGGTGGTGGTGGAGGACCCATAACACCACCACTAGATGCCTGCCTCCTCCGACTCCCTCCCATAGCTGTCGCTGTACGCGACGGTCTATGGAAGCTCCTCGCCCACTGATCTGCTGGCACTGCACCATAGTAGAGGTCCCTCCAGTACCCTATCTCCTCTCCTGCCCGCAGGACATATGCATAGCCTACCCCTATGTCCTCCGCCGCCTACCTCCCTGCCCTCAGCGCTGTCTCAGCCTCTGTGTAGCACTGAATCGCCTGATCTCTCTCCCGCTCAGTATCCCTAAGCCTCATCCTGAGTCGGTCTCTCTCCCTCTCCAACTCCTATATCTCATCTGCTTGACCCTGGTAGATCTCCCTGAGCTCAATCAGCTCATCCTCCTCTGGATCCCCACCCTCTACCTCGGCCTGTGGCTCTCCCTCTGCAGGTACCTACCCCTATATTGGTACCTGTACTGGTGCTTGTATAGGTACCTGTCTCTATCCCTGCACCTGTCCCTATCCCTGTCTCTGCCTGGGATCCTGTGCTGCTGGTACCTTTAGAGGTAATCCACCACAACCCCTCACCACTCGAGCCTGCCGCTCCTCTCCACCCTCTCTCCAAGGTGCAACTCGCCTCTCTCCCACTACTCCCCTCCACCTCCATCGGCCTCTACCCCCATCACCCCCACCATCATCATCATCATCTCCTCCTCCATCTCCATCCAATAGCTCCCCTAGATATGTCAGTCGTGGGAATGGATGCTCCGCCCAATATGCTGAATACTTAGCATCCATCCCAGCATCGTTGACCTCTGGCCACATGTCCTAGGGTAGAGGTATCATCTCTGCCAGCTGTGTCAGTGCCTGATCATATGACAATAGAGGCCCAAACTACGCCTGATCCCTAACTATACGGGCATACATACCCGAGCCTCGTGGCATCCTCTGAATCCGGCCAAACTGTCGGCCAACCCTATCCATAAGCTGCCTCTCTAACACATAGGGCATCCACCCAATCAGATACCTACTCCAGAAGGTGTATGGCAACTCCAATGCATCATCCTCCCACTCCTCGCATCCTAGATACAGTCTCCAGATGACTACATCAATATCATCCAGCACTCGCCGCCAATGCTCTAACCTGCCAATCCGTGGTTGTGAGGTGATCATGTCGTACAAGTGAACAAAGCTGCGTCCATGTCCCCTACCTCGAAAGTGTATCGGCCTCGTTACTGGCAGATGCTCATAGGCCCAAACCTGCAGTAGTGTCACCCCGCAGCCCAATCCCACTGACCCATGGTACACAAACTGGTGAAGCTCATAATATAAGTGGGCCAACACACATGGTCCCCAAGCATATCTGGTGTGCTGCATCACCAGTGTCTCCAATGCTCCGCCCCAGCCCACTACCAATCCCCGTGTCGCCCTATCCGGACACAAGAACCCACTAATCACTCCTCCAATCACAGCTGGCAATGCTAACCCATGTGGCTGTCATGGTGTCCCATGCCACATGACCAGCCCTCATCTCTAGACTAGGATCTTGAAACACCCGTCTCAATGCCTCTCTATCACCATCTTGATCATATGGAATCAAGTCTCCATCAATCGGTATGTGCAGAATCCTGTAGACATCCTCAAGGGTGACTGTCATCTCACCCATCGGCAAATGGAAGGTGTACGTCTCCGAGTGCCATCTCTCAGCAAGCGCAGTCAGCAAACCCATGTTCGCCCGAAACTCAGGCACATACAAAATATGTCTCAGACCCATAGCCTTAATAGCAGCTTTTTCCTCGAAGGTCAGCTCAGGTCACAATCTCTGCGTCGATGGGAATCTCTCCCGTGACTCTAGCATCGGCAAGTACTCCTGCAGTCAAGCAAATTAATCATGTCAGTCATGGTGGCATTCACTGTTAATCACAAAATGCTACTTTTTATCTAAATGCATATGGTTATCTATCCTAGTGACACTCACTATTCATCACAAAGTGTTACTTCTATTCTAGTAGTACTCCCTGTTCATCACAAAGTACTACATGTGTGACACTCCCTGTTCATCACAAAGTGTTACTCACATTTGCACTCCCTGTTTATCACAAAGTGCTGCTCATACTTTGGGTACTCCCTGTTCATCATAAAGTACTCTATCTTGGTACTCACTGTTCATCACAAAGTGCCTTGATCTATCCCAGTCTTCCTAGAGGACCTGCTTGAGTGTATCCTCTTAGCAGCTTATCCAATCGACAGCATATGTTTATCACAGAACTGTCGATTTGACCTAGAAGACCAAAACTTGCATTTTTCAACGCAAACGCGCTTGACTGACACAAATGTGCTTGACTGACACAAACGTGCCTATAGACTGCACATATGCACTTGTACAACACAGACACGCCTGTATAACGCAAACGTGCTCATACCGTGCATAAATGCGACTTGGCGACGCAAATGCCCCTGCACGACACAAATGCGCCCGCAATCGACACAAACGTGGTTCCAGACACAGACGTGCTTGGCACCGACACAGACGCGCCTGTCAGACACAGACGCGCCTGGCACCGACACAGATGCAATTGCACGTTTTTCAAACTTTTTTGGTACCCTATTCCTAAGCGCATTTATTGCTCTAACTAGCATGCATTAATGACAAAAATACATGAGTCAAAATACGAGGAGGTTTGATGGTACTTACTGGCTCTCCTGCCTCTGCTTGCCTCTAGAATCGACGAACACGGTCGAATCTATGAACCGAGGCCATCGCTGCTGACTGCTCTTGCTCTCTTCTCGCTCTGCACTTTGATCTTGTGATGGTTTAGATGACAATGAGGATGTCTTTTGCCCGTGGTCTATCTTATAGCCTACCCTAGCCCTCGTCTTCATTTCCTGAGTCAGTCTTCAGTATCCCGTGACTTTGTCACTTTATTCGGTCAATCCATTCTAGCTTTTCTTTCTTATCGAGAGATTGTCTGCAATCTTTTTAGACATTTTCATCCAATCTCTCGAGGGGGCATATCATTCCCATTCCGGGGCAACTCTGTATCAGTTCATCTTATGTTCTTTGAAACAACGCGACAAGCCACATTGTCTCAAAGAGGGGCAAAATGTAGACACCTAAAATTGTCCAGTCTAATTAAATAAATATTTTATTTATTTAATTATCTAAGCTTAATTCTTCTATTAATTAAATAAATCTTTATTTATTTAATTAATTCATTTATCCTCTTCTAGCCTTATTTCTCATTTAAATAAATACATTTATTTATTTAAATTATCATTTTCCTAAATTAAATAAATATCTTATTTATTTAATTGATCCCACTTCTTCTATTAATTAAATAAATCTTTATTTATTTAATTAATTCATTAGCCTTTTCTACACATGACACATGTCATTCATCTCTTAATTCATACACTACCTACCCCTTTCATTATTTTATTATTTCTTCTACCTACCCTCTAATCTTAGCCGACCTCCTTTTACACCTCTCAATCTTATCCCTCCATTTCATATTGTGTCTTCTATTTAAGGAGATGCCTTCTTCATTATGAAACCCTAATGATCATCTTGACTACACTACGATCCTACTTGCAACCACATTCCATTCTTTGTTGAGCTCTTGTGCACATAAAATCTGAGAGCAAATATATCAAGCAAGATCAATAGAGATAGGAAGAATGGAGATCAAAACCCTATTGGACATGTGATGGTATAATCTTTGTGATTTCATTTGATTTGCATTGTCTTAGGTAATCTTCATATGTTATGGTGGATCTTTGTTGATTGTTAGGCTAGGGTTTTGTGG
Source organism: Cryptomeria japonica (assembly GCF_030272615.1). Classification (NCBI taxonomy): domain Eukaryota; kingdom Viridiplantae; phylum Streptophyta; class Pinopsida; order Cupressales; family Cupressaceae; genus Cryptomeria; species Cryptomeria japonica. The sequence continues at coordinate 656,418,858 of NC_081413.1, forward strand.
TTGAATTCATTTAGCCTTTCAATATTGTCATTATTGTTATCCATTTTCACCATATACAGTAAGCACTTGAAATATTCACTTAAGATAAGAGAGATTTCTTTGATCAGATCATTGAGAGAGAGAAGAAAAAGATTGAGGAGAATCTAATTTTGATAGAAATTTTTTTGAAACAATGTACAAACATGTATAGGATATGTTGCAAGACTAAGATATTTAAAACAAATGTATAGAAAAATATAAAAGAGATATAGGAGAAAATTGCTAATATTGCTAGCTCTTTTGATGGATTAATTTCACTGACAACATCAATTCATGGACAAATTTTGACTTTGGAGAACCAAATTTATTCTCTTCAAAAGAAAAGAGATAAAATCATTCGGAGAGCCAAAAGTATAAGAGGATTGGTGAGTGCAAGGTTGGATTCACTCTGTGTACATAAGAATTAATGCATGGATATGCTAGGAAATCCTACACCGTCAGAGGTCAATGAGAAAGAATCTTTTGCATATTTATTGAGTGGACTTGTATCTTTCTTTGACACATTCAAAATAGGTTGGGATACTTATGTGGAGTTAGTGGAGAAAGCTTATCTGAAAATCTTGAAATTGGTCAAGCTCCAGTAAGACATTTTTGGAGGTATTCATTGTATAGAAGCAGAAAAGGATAAAAGGGTTGCATACATTAGGGGGAGTTACAAAGTTTTTTCAATTTTGGAGATATGGAGTATTTTGCATATTCAACTCAGGGGGAGTAGGTCAGCATGAAACAGGTAGAAGAAACCATGATCATTTTTCACATGAGTGTTGCCATCAATGCCAAAGGGGGAGATTTTGGCAATTGACACTCTATTGGCTGGTTTCGCTATATTGTCATTGATAGCAACATGATTTTGGGTTCCTACTTCATATGGTATAGTGACAGGCACTTCACAGATTCTACATCACTACCGGCACCGACAGGATAGGAAGATTTCTTTGGTCACCGACAATGCAAGCCGACATGGTATAGAAAAGGTTATCGGTATTGGAGGCTGACTTATCTTGGATCCCGCATAGGCAACTTGTTTAAATTTTTATTCATTTATAATATCTAGCCGACATGTAATCTGATATTGTATATATCTTTCTAAGCTGACATAAGGCATAAATTTGTATAGGATATATAGGGCAGATTGATTAGATCATTTTGATATGATAAGGATGGACATAGAATGGATATGTGAATGTAATTATTTAGAGAGATTGTATGTGAGGAATTTATTGTAAAGGTTATTTTGGTAAAGGGGTTTAGGGTTTCAACAGAAACAGATACTATCAATTACCTATTCATCCTTGTCTTCAACTTTTTCTCTCAGGGGCTTTTCTTCATTTTGGATAACTGGTTCTAGTTCATCTTCCTTTATAGCATATAAAACCCATTCCTTTCCATTTCCAGATCCACTAGCAGAGTCTCTTGGTGGTTCATCATTTGAATCATCACTTAGTCCTTCCTCATCTGCTATGTAGCATTGTTTGTTTTTCTTGAATCTACCTTTGTTCTGATTAGGCTTAAATGATTTCTTAACTCTTTCTTCAAATCTTGCATTGCTTCCAGGACATCTAGATTCAAAATGACCAATATTATTACATGCAAAATAGTTAAAATGTTCTTTTCCTTCATACTTACTTCATGTCGGTCCTTTAGGTACTCTTCTAGCAAATAAGGCTTCAAGTTGCTCAAATTCTTCATCATCTTTCCTCATATCTTCCAACTTTTTTTCATATAGAGCTCTCCAATCACTTTTGTCGAGAGATGATGATGCATGAAAAGAGGGTTCCTATTTTGAAGATCCAGAAGGTCCAAATTCTTTGAGTTCAAAAGCAAATAATTTCCCAACCAACATGTCTCTATTAACTGAAGTGTTTGCCATTGTTCTCAATTCGTTAATTGGAGTTGCCTTGATCTTATAAGCCAGTGGTAGGGCTCTCAAAACTTTTGAAATTATTTCATCTTCACTCAGAGATTCTCCACAAAATTGAATTCCCATGACAATCTCATTTACTCTTTCCATAAATGTAGCAATTCTTTCATTATCTTCCATCTTCAAGTTCTCATATCTAACCTAGTAACCATCAAGTTTAGCAATTTTGATAGTAGGGTCACCTTCATTAAAAGTTTGCAATTTATCCCACATAACCTTTGCAGATGATTTATCAGTTAATCCCATGATTTTTTGGTTGGTCAGTGTAGAGAAGAGGGCTTCTCTTGCTCTACAATCATTTTCAATATTTTTGTCCAAGTCTATTGGAGCAAGATTTCTTGATGTCGTATCATAAGGTGTATATTCTTTCTCATGAATTTCCCAAATATCCTTGCCAAGATATCTAAGATGAGTCTCCATTCGGATTTTCCATATCCCATAGTTTTTTCCATAAAGCTTAGGAATTTCTCTTCTCAAAATAGTTGTCGATGGATTTGAGTTATTAGTTGCCATAGGATCTACCTCAGGTAGTTAAGCTTTTGCAAAAGAGAAAAAAATATTTGATACCAATTGGTAGAATAACTGGTGGATAATTGAGAGGGGTGGTTGAATCAGTTGTGAATACATTATGTTAATCAAACCACTTTATAACCTATAACCAGAGTACATAAACATGAATACCAGAATAGCAGAAATAGATAACAATAAACAATAAAACTTAAGAATGAAACAAATATTTAACACAATGCAACCATACCACATAACACCATGATTTGTATGTGGAAAACCTGCTAAAGGGGAAAACCACGGTGGGAAGCCTACCCATAGTCAGATAATACTTCTGCAGAAAGTATGTGATACAATGAGGGGCCTGCACATCTAGGAAGGCACACTACCTAGAGCATACTACTCATTACAAAGGAGTCACACTAACTACAGAGAGGTTCTAACCACCTCAATATAATTACACAACAATATAGGAGAATGATATGTTAAAGATATCATCTACCATACCTAATTATAGTCATTGGTAAGCTCAATATTGGAGGCCTTTGACCTCTTACATAAACCCAATTCTATCTTCAATGATTGACCAAATTCTCTACCTGAATGATATTACATTATTCGCACATTACATTCCTTTTCGTTACCACTCCCAATTACATTCCATGATCTACAATGAGATTTTATATTAATATATACAAACCCTAAGGCCTAAACAAATTAGGATAGCCACCTAAAAGATATTACAATAAGATCATAACATACATCTATATTACAATGATATGTCATGTCAGCTTTAGACAAAAATAATATTAACAGATCTATAATCATCCCAATAACATGTAAGGAAAACATTACATGATACCGGTCCATAACCTGGATAGGTACCAAACCTAATCTAGGTCCACCATGCCAAAGTGATGTCTCCAATCAATTGAGGCACGAACACAATCACCTTCAACATCCCTAATTCCATCTAGAAGCCATACCAAGATCACTTATGCATCATGTCAAAGATTCTTAGAGAAAGCTCTTCTAGTAAAGCTCTAAACCCTTACCGGTATAGGCTTACTAGAATGTATGATAGAATCCGATAACGAAGTCAATACCAACTGACCAAAAAATACTCCAGAAACATGTAACACATTAAACCAAACATATTTCATTAATCCAAACATGCTAATGGTAACCAACTCATAGTCCCTTCTATCGGTAACACTAGATCTTCTACTGGTAACCAATCATAACAGATAGTGGTGACATCAATGACAAAACATCAATGCAACACATAATCAATTCTTTCATATTTCCAACACTTTTGACTATGGGTTAGAGATTTGTAGTTTGCATTTTATTTTTGTTATCTTTAATTATGATCATATTATAATATTCAAATTGGGAAGATTCAATCATGTTGATCACATTATCATTGTTGGGATAGGTCTAACTGATTTTGGAACCTCCCTTGGATTATGAGGAATTTTCGTGCTCATAAGTAGGTAAAGGATCTTTGAAAGCCTTGTGATCAATACTGGTTGCATGATTTCCAACATCAATTTTGTTAGCATTGATGAGGTCTTGAATCTCGTGTTTGAGTTTCACATAGTTATTTGTTGTATGACCCTTGTTTCGATGATATTCATAATACTCATTTTCCCTCCACCATTTAGGTTTTCCCTCAGGATCATATGGCTTAGAGTTGTCAGGAAATGTGATTATTTAATTTTCCAATAGAGTTTTAAAAGCTTACTCATAGGATTCACCCAAAGGAGTAAAATTATGCTTAGGTTTTGAAACCCAACATTTCTCTTTAAACCACTCTTTTGATTTCTTAGGTGGGTTTTCTATAGCACTTTCGGCTTCTTTGAGGTTTACTGTAAAAATCACTCTTAGATTTTGAATAATAGAGGTTTTGATTTTGGTTTGACATTATAAACTGTAGCTAGGAAATCGGAAATCATCAAAGCAAATCAATATTAATCTAGCTCAATCAAAAAAGCTCAAATGCAATGATCAATCCTAAACACACTCAATAAAGACATGAAAACAAAACATTCAAGATTAAAAACTAAGCAAACCAAATGCAAATTTGAATGTCTCCTTCAAGTGGCTCCATTGTCCTTCTTTCTCCTTCAAATAGCTTTGTTGTGGATCTCACCTACAAGTGCATACACATGAGATGAAAGCAAGTAGACAAGATAGTAGCGCAAGAATACTCGAAGCGTGATTGATTCGACAAAGGGATTAGTTGGGATTGAAGAAAATCATCCAATTTATAGACAAATTAGACAGATGACAAGATTAGCATGAAGAGATTCAAATGGAAATTGCAAATCAATATGACAAATTATGACAAATTATGGCAAATTTGCACTTTCTATGGAAAATTGATTGATTGATAATTCATGACAAGATTATGACAAATTTCTATGTCAAAATTGATTGATTGTCAATTATGACAAATTATGACAAATTGAAATGTCATTCCCATGAAATTAGGAGAAAAATAGGAGGAAATTGAATTAGAAATTAGGAAAATTAGAAAATTGGAAAAATAGGAATTAGGAAATTAAAAAAAGAGGAAATTAGGAATTTAGTGAATTAATTAATAATTTTTCATTTATTAATTAATTCACAAAGAGGGAATTTAGAAATTGATGAAAAATTAGGAAATTAGGAATTAGGAGAAATTAGGTAAATCAATTAATAATTTGTCATTTATTAATTAATTCACAAAAAGAGGAATAATTAGTTAGCCAGTTAAATTAAACATTTAATTGTGACACGAAGACCTAGGATAAATAAATAAATTATTTAACCTAGAGGGAGAAATGACAAACAAGGTTAAATGAATAAAATCATGAAACCCTAAAAGATGAATTATAAATGCAAGGATGACAATTAGGTCTTGACAAAGGATAATTGATATCGATTCGATTTGATCATGATTCTGACTTGATAAATGACCAATGCTGATAAGTGATTTGATTGATAAATGTGCCAATTGATGAGGAACAATGACTAATTGATCCAAAATGAGAAAGACAACGATCGATGACAAATCGATCGCAAAATGACAAAATTGACAAGAAGACAAGGATCGATGACAAAATAGATCACAAGACGACAAGATTGATGACAAATTGATCAAAGGACAAGGATTGATGACAAATCGATCGCATGATGACAAGATTGATAAGAGGACAAAACCCTAATTAGGATTGATGATGTCCAAAATGATGACAAATGAATACGCACATAGATGCGACAGTATAAGATTGACCAAAATCATGACTGAAGATTGTTATCGACAAGACCAAATTTGAAAGCGAGACAACTGAAGAATGCAGAAGAAGGACTCGATGCTTGCAAATTATAAAGACCAAGTGCGAATCATAGGAGAAATGTTAATGCGACGCAAAAACCTAAAATAAGGCAATGTGCAAATGTTAAAGTACAATTCCGCAAGCATTGACCATTTTTAGGTGTCTACATTTTGCCCCTCTTTGAGACAATGCGATTTTAAGCGTTGTTTCAAAGAAAAATAATGAAAATGCCCCAAACGCTGAGAATGACATATGCATGCCCCCTCGAGGAATTGGCCGGAAACATGTAGAAAAGAGGCCAATTGATCGATAATAGTGATAGAACATGATAGGAGCAAACGGACTAACAATCGGAGATCGGATGCATGAAGGACAAGCAATTGAAGATGCAAAAGACTGTGACCAACCTGAGATGGAGAGAGTGCACATCCATCTATGCAATGACAAAGATCTATAAATGAGACAAAGAGAGTGAAAATTGCTCATTTGCACTAGACAAAGAGGAGGATTTGTTGCTCTGGAAAAGGACATTTGCAGAGAGATGGTGAACATTCCAATGGCAGATCACCTTGGGGAACATGTACACACTTATAGACGACTGGACAACATGGGAGCAGTGGTATGAATCTCAAAAACCCATATTTTCAATTTTATGTTTTTGACTAGCTTGCGAGACATTGCGAGGCCCACAAAAAATGCAGAAAGTGACTTCTGCGCTTGTGTAGGGCGTATCCTGGGCTTGTGTAGGGTCTTCTGCACTTGTGTAGGGGAGACAGGCATAGGTTGTGTTACACAGGCGTAGGAGTGAGCACACAGGCACAGTTGTGCATTGGCAACCCTAATTTGGTCAAAATTGGCATGTGAATGATCCCGAAAAGGGGGATAAGAATAGGATAGGTCAAAATAGAGTAAAAACACCCTGAATTGGACATGAAACAAGGAAATGCAGCCCATAGGAGAAAACCCTAAAACTGACAAAATGTGCCCCAATTGTGATGCAGAGTTGACAGTATCCATTGATCAGGCGGGAGAACTGACCAGACTGCTTCATGCTACGACATAAACTCAGGAGCACAGACAGAGATACATTAGAAGGACTTGGGATATACTATATCACATTCATGCCTAAGATTAGGGCAAACATAGGACTACTGACCGCATTGGCAAAGTGATGGCATTTAGAGACCTCCTCATTCCATCTGGCGACTGGAGAGGCGACTGTGACACTAGAGGATGTATGGCACATCCTCCGCATTCCAATTCATGGAGAGATGGTAGAGTATGACCCAGTGACAGGGAGAGATGCTTTGTGTAGATTATTTGAGTGCGATGTAGAGGATCTGGATATCGTAGAGAGGGAGATCAGTTGGGAGACCATGGTATCAGAGTATGATCAACGATATGTGGTGATAGCTGTGGTGATAGCATGCTTACTAGTAGGGGACAGATGAGGACATGGATTCCCTATTGGATGGGGAAGAGTGCTAGAGTGGATGGCGACAGAGGGTATGGTGTACACATGGGGAACATGTGTACTGGCTATGTTGTATTTTCAGTTGCATCAGATAGCATATCAGGGGGTGCAGACTTTGAGCTGTGGAGTCACACTGTTACAGGTATGGGCATTTGAGCACATAGCCATATGTCGACCGATTACAGAGAGACAAGTATTACCACATCGACCATATTGTACTGCTATGGGGGAGCATTGAGACAAGGTCCGTTTGGATACATATTGTATTGGCGACATGAGCTAGACAGACTGAGAGAGTTCACATGGAGGCCATATCATGATTGCCCTGGATGTTCAAATGATAGTGATGAGCTACCATATTGTAGATAGGAGAGGTACCTAATTGGGCAACCAGTGAATCACCAGAGAGTGATTGAGATGTACCTGTCGGAGAGAATCAGATGAAAGTTTGGAGAGAGGCAGGATGTACCTAGGAGGATTGCACGCTTTGCCCGATCTCACAGAGAGATGAGTCAGTGGGGGAGTATGATTTAGCGACACATAGCATATGCTAACTTCACATAGCTACAATAGAGATAGTGGGATTGGAGATTAGATGTGGAGGATGCTAGGATGACAGAGGAGTATGAGAGATGGTTTGCATGACGACGGCTAGTGCCATTGACATATCCAGACATTCCAGTACCTAGGAGACAGGAGGACTTCCCACTCGCTAGAGAGGAGGAGGGAGATGATGAGGACGAGGAGGATGAGGGCAGGGATGAGGATGAGGGGGACGATGAGGACGGAGATGATGAGGGGGATGATGATTATGGGCTAGGTTCAGGTGAGCAGGAGGCATTGTAGGATATACCCATAGAGCCAAAGACAGCTAGGATAGAGGAGATGGAGATGTACAGGGATACCATAGCGAGTCAGCATGATCACATTGTGACATTAGAGAGACAGAATGCCATCTTGAGGATAGAGAATGAGTAGTTCAAAGCAGAGATAGCCAGACTTACAGCGGCTCGAGATACAGCCATAGCCTAGGCATAGCGAGAAGAACAGAGAGTCACTGAGTATATTGGGTCGATTAGGGATGCAAGTGCATGGGAGATGACACAGATGTTGGTAGAGATCAGAGAGGAGATACACCATTAGAGGACACTATATGAGAGTACAGTCCCACCAAAGCAGAGAGCAGCTTCATATCGGGCACGATTGAGGACAGAGAGTAGGGCACGCTCTCAGAGGTCAGTGAGCAGCATGGGGGTGAATGGACCTATGAGACCACCACAGCCAGGACTAGGAGGGACATCATCCTTGAGACATCGCAGGGATGAGGAGGACAAAGGGAGCACCCAGTGACAGAGGCACGTAATCCTTAGGATAGAGACATATGTAGTTTGACATTTTGTAGTCAGCCTGCGGGCCATACTTAGGATAGACAGTCCAATTTTGTACTCCGATATTATTGTGACATATGATATGATATGCATTGATATGATGGGATGCAATGTGTTATGACTAATAGTTATTTTCCATGTATGGATGACTTATGCACTGTTTATGTACCATTATGGAATATGTATGCATGTATTTTTCATGTGTTTTTGATGCATTTATAATATGAAATGGATAAAATGCTTGATGTGATGCTCAATGTGATGTTTGATATAATGTAAATGTACTAACCAAATGGATGCAGGATGTAGAATATTTGTTTGAGGAAATCAGAGCACTAGACCAAACTGACTATCCAAACTGATGGAAGAAATGTTAGTAAGAAGAAAATGAAACAGAGGACAGTTAGAGATGAAGAAAAACTTTCTTTCAATAATGCACTTTGTAGGTGAGAACCTTTATTTAATGTAGCAAAATGGATGCGTAGCATCATGGCATTGAAGGCCAGAGCTAAAATTCAACCCTTTTTACAAAAGATAGACACATCGCAGACAAACAACAAACACAACAAAAAAATAAAAGGGACCATGAACCATCTCGGTCACTGTAAATCACTTAGTGACATCATCGAGCAACATAGGAACATGATCGAAGATAAATCAATAAATGATAAGACTTGCTAATTCCAACAAGTCAAACAAACATCTTGATCTTCATTGTCAAAAGTTGAAAGCGCCAATAGGACGATCATGTTGTTTGGTTTCAGGGAATGCGGTACCCCATCTAAGACAAGACACAGTCTAGTTTCGAGTATACACACCCTGTATAAGACCCATGATAGTAGTGACAAGGACAAATGATTTTGAGGTTGATTGATATGACAATTTTGATCAGTTTGAATGTCTAGTTTAATTGAAAAAGTTCATCTGTTAATGCGTGATTTGTAGTAAAGTGCAGTGTTGGATTGCGTGTCGATGGAGGTATGCTTAGCGATCTATCTTATGCACAGAGGGGTTATTTATTGCAAAATGCTTTTCGAGTTTTTACAATTTTTTTTGTGTGTTCATTTTTTCAAGACTTTATTTGACATTTTAGGGATTTTTTCGAGACATTTTTTAATTTTTTGAATTATTTTAGGACATTTTTCAATTTTTTTGAATTATTTCAGGACATTTTTCAATTTTTTTTAATTATTTCAAGACATTTTTCAATTTTTTTTTTGAATTATTTCAGAACATTTTTCAATTTTTTTCGAATTATTTCAGGACATTTTTCAATTATTTTGAATTATTTCAGGACATTTTTCAAATTTTTTGAATTATTTTAGGATATTTTTCAATTTTTATGAGTTCCAGTGATTGATCATGACAAGGGGAACGCACCCAATGCACATTTGAAAGACATATTTACAAGGAACCGGAGTATGCAAAACAATGATGTTGACCAATCACAGGCCTGGAATAGAACATTGGGTCAAGACAAAGATAGACATGATAAACCGGCCGAGAGAAAGCATAGCTAGAGGTCATGACAAATGACAGATCAATGATCTCATTTACACATGGTGCCTGATTGCCAAGTTTTCACCATGGTACTTGCCCAAAGCGCCTGTTTGCCAGGTTTTCACTAGAGGGCGAATCATTTTTCTTTACTTTTTTGTTCTTTTTCTCTTTTTCTTTTTTCAATTTTTTTTTTTTGTATTTTTTTTTTTGCTTTTTGATTTTTTTGTATTTTTTTCAGGATCATACTTGAAGAAGTGCTGATAGAAAATTATGCCTAGTACTTGCAAAGGTGCATGTTGTTTACAGGATCAGACAAAGGTTCACCTTCTGGAGTGGCAAGCTGATATGCCCCTGAGCCATATGCTGCAGTCACTATGAAAGGCCCAACCCAATTAGGTTCAAACTTGCCTTTGATGATGTAAGTAGATTGTGCATTCTAAGGGTTTTCTTTTAAAACCAGATCTCCCACTTCAAAGTGTCGCCCTTTGACCTTCTTATTATAAGAGCGACGGAGACGGTTTTGATATGCTTGCAAATGTGTCAGGGTTGTCTGACGTTTCTCATCTAACATCTCAAGCTGATGCAACCGAGAGACTCTGTGCGTCTCATCATCAATTAGATGTTGCAAGAAAACATGCAAGGAAGGAATCTCCACTTCCAAGGGTAAAATGGCTTCCACACCATACACCAAGGAATAAGGTGTTGCGCCAGTAGGTGTGCGGATAAAAGTGCGATAGGCCCATAGTGCTGGATTCAACTGTACATGCCAATCTCAACCAACATCATTGACAACCTTTTTCAGGATCTTGATAATGGTTTTATTTGATGCTTCAACTTGACCATTACCCTGTGGATAGTATGGACTGGAGAAACGGTGTTGGATATGAAACTTTTCACAGAGTTCCTTGTCATCTTTATTCTTGAAGGGATGACCATTATCTGTGACTGTGGAAAGGGGAACCCCATACCGGCATATGATATAATTCAATAGGAATTTTGAAATTTGCACACCAATGATATAGGTCATGGGGATAGCCTCAATCCATTTTGTAAAATACTCTGTGGCTGTAATGATGAACTTGTGTCCATTTGCAGATGCCGGGTGAATCTTGCCAATAAGATCTAATCCCCATTGAGAAAAGGGCCATGGAGATATGACAGAATGAAGCTCTTGGGTTGGTGCATGAATATAGTTTCCATGGATCTAGCATTTGTAGCACTTCTTAACAAAATCATGAACATCTTTTTCCAGTGTGGGCCAATAATACCCAGCACGAATCAACTTTTTGGCTAAGCTCAGACCATTGAAATGGCCCCCACATATACCATCGTGAATCTTGTGTAAAGCCATTTGTGCTTTGTCAGAATCCAAACACCTGAGGAGGGTATGGTCAAAGGAACGACGGTAAAGGGTGTCAGCAATGATGACATATTTGGCTATCTGTCAGATGAAGGCTCAGCGTTGGTTAGCAGAAAAGTTAGGTGGTAAGGTTTAGGATTTCAAATATTGATATACATCTTTGTACCATGGGGAGTTAGGACCAACAAGAATGCACATCACATCTGCTGTCGGAATGTCAAAAGAAGGGACTAGCAACTGTTCAACCAAAAATTCACATTTGTCCATATTGTGGGGCATATTTAACATGGAAGCGATCGTAGCCATCGCATCTGCCAACTTGTTTTGCATTCTTGGAACTTGACTGAAATGGATAGCCATGAATTTTGTCTTGAAGAAATCTACCATATGCTTATAGGGAATAAGCTTTTCATCTTTTGTTTCATAGTCATCATTCACTTGTCGGATGACTAATTGAGAATCTCCATAGACTTGCAAATGTGTGATATTCCAGTGGACTGCTACTCGGAGTCCTATGACCAATGCTTCATACTCGGCAATGTTATTGGTACAATAAAAATTTATCCTGTAAGACTTGGGAATAGCATCACCTTGAGGGGTGACAAACAAGATGCCTACTCTGGACGCGAACTTGGTATGGGATCCATCAAAGTATAACTTCCATTCATTAGAAGATGTGAGAGCAAAGACTGATTCATCTGGAAAATTGGTCAACATGGGATGATCATCATAAATAGGAGCCTCTGCAAGTTGATCTACTATGACTTGTCCTTTTATCACCTTTCGCTCCATATACTCAATATCAAATTCACTGAGGATCATAACCCACTTTGCTAGGCAACCCATCAAAGCTGCTCTGCTAAGCAAGTATTTTAGGGGATCAATTTTTGCAACCAGCAATGTTTGGTGATTTAACATATAGTGTCAGACCTTCTGTGTTGCAAAGACCACTGCTAAGCAAGCCCATTCAATAGTTGAATAATTCAGCTCATAGCCTACTAGTGTCTAGTTGATATAATAAATAGCTCGCTCTTTGCCGTTCTCATCCTATTGGGCCAAGAGAACTCCTAGTGCCATTTCAGTTGCAAAAATATACAATATAAATGGCTTTCTTTCTATAGGAGGCATTAGAATAGGCGACGACAACAAATAGTCCTTGAGAGCTTGAAAGGCTGATTGACATTGCTCAGTCCATTTAAAAGTGACTCCTTTATGCAATAGATGCTAGAATGGATGACATTTGTCGGCCAACTGAGCTATGAAGCGGTGGATTGACTGTAGCTTTCCTTCTAGACTTCTTAGTTGATAGAGATTAGCAAAAGGAGGCATATCCATTATTCCTTTAACCTTGGTAGGGTCGACTCCAATGCCTCTGTGAGAAACAATGTACCCTAGTAATTTGCTAGCTGTGACACCAAAGACACACTTCTTTGGATTGAGTCTAAGCTTGTAAGTCTCCATTTGGTCAAAGATTGGGCCCAGGATGGCTAAATGACTATCTCTTGTGATAGATTTGCATAATAAGTCATCAACATAGTCCTCCATCAAAGTATGCATGAAATCATGGAAAATTGTCATCATTGCTCTTTGATATGTTGCGCCAGCATTTTTGAGACCAAAGGGCATCACATTCCAATAGTAGGTACCCCAAGCACATGTGAATGCCGTCTTATGTTGGTCTTCAGGAGCAATGCGAATTTGCTTATAGCCAGAGAAACCATCCATCAATGAGAGCATCTCATATCAAGCAGTCATGTCAACTATGATGTCGATATTTGGCAGTGGAAAATCATCTTTAGGGCATGCTTTATTGAGATCCCTAAAATCTGTATAGATTCTGATGCCCCCAGTTACTTTTCTAATTGGTACCAAATTTGAAATCTAGTCTGCATAATCGATGGGTCTGATAAAGCCCACATCTAGTAATTTTTTCAGTTCTACCTTGACCAAAAGAGCCACTTGGGGATGCATCTTTCTAAGTTTTTGTTTGACAGGCTTGGCATCTACTTTTAATGGCAAGTGATGAAGGACTAATTCTGGATCGAGGTCAGGCATATCTGCATAGGACAATACAAAGTTGATCTTCTTCTCAAGAAAGAAATTGACAAAATCTATCTTTTCCTATTTTGATAGAGAAGCAACAAAATGAATGACCTTAGGGTTGTCAGGTGTACCCAAATTGATTTCCTTGGTCATTTCCACAAGCAATGTTGATTTATCTTGACTTGATAGGGGTATGTCCACTCTTCCACCTTTGGGCACCTCAAAGAGGTTTTCACCCGTAGGTACGTCTTTTATTTTTTACATTTGTATGATCAGAGAGTGCCTTACGGTTTTCACTCAAAGACCTATCTTTTCAATTTTTTACTTTTTCTTTTCTTTTTTCATTTTGATGACTGGAAGATGGAGTTGACTCCCCAAAATATGCTGTGGAATCTAGGTCAATAGAAAATCCTACCTTATGATCACCTTGTGGTATGCCTTCTCGTAGTCCAAGGAATTCTGCAATTGCTTTGTCATTTTGAAAATAGTCCAATGTGAGTGGTTCTTGTTGGTCATGTTGGATAAGCTGGGGATAGATGAGGGGCATGTCATCATCGGTTTTAAGGAGAGAGAGGACTAAAATGGTAAAGATGTAAACATCTGTGGTATCACTATCTGAACTACTTGTATCTGATTCGGAGCTTGGATCCCAGAATGACTCTATCCAAGCATTAGGACATGTTATAGGAAGAGGAGTTATTTCATGTTTGTCTTTCATAGGCAAATTATCAGGGTCAAGGAAAATATTGTCAATGGCATAGGAGCTAGAAGAAAAAGAACTCAACTCCCATTCATTAGAATTAGTGTTGGGTTGGGTATCCTCAAGTGTTATTTCATCATCAGAGTCACACCCTTTTCCACATGTGGTCACTTTGGTAGATGAGGATCCAATTCACAATGGTACAAAACCTAACCCTAAAGTTGGAGGTCGCATCTTGGGTATAATAGGTTCTAGCCTTCCATTTTTGTTCAGGCCTAAGCCACTGCAGCCGTCATATCCTTTCTTTTGCAGCATAGTAAATCCTTTGCCGTACCATTCCACTGGCAACCAGACGGGTGGGGTCTCAGTTGGATCCTTATAAAGCCAATCTATGACATCATCATCTAAAGTTTCTTTGTCAAGTTCACCCCATCTTGTAAATGTAGTGGGAGGCTGATATTGAATAACTACCTTAGGTTCCTTTTGCAATGAATGTGGTTTGCCATATGATTTTGGAGATATTGGTAAATTCCCGATGAGGAACATTTGATCCATTGAATATTTTGTGCATCCTTGGTCCTGAATCTTCAATTTTCCTTTGACAGCATCTAACAATTCATTAGGATCCACATAACTATGTGATTTGGCCTCTCTATTGACGGGGACTTGCTGCTGCGGGGAATCCTTTAGGGTAGCATAAAATTGAAATGGATTAGGATCTCCTAGAATTGTTATCTCAGTTCCATTATAAGTATATTTTAAAAATTGATGATAAGTGGATGGAACTGCTTTCATTGCGTGGATCCATGGATGGCCAAGAATCATATTGTAAGGGAGATCAAGGTCTAGGACCTGCAGGAAAGTGTTTTCTATCACTGGACCGACTCTGATAGGAAATGTAATTATCCCTTTGGATGGGAGCTCAGCATCATCATATGCTTTGATTGTTATTCTTCTGGAAGCATCAATGTAATTTTCTGTATAACCAAGGCCAGTGACTACTCTCAAGGTACAAATATTAAGACCCGCTCCGCCATCTATCAAGACTCGTCGGATTTTGCAATTATGGACAAAGACTTCAAGGTGTAAAGGATCATTATGAGGGAGCTTATCATGTGAGATATCATTATCAGAAAATGCAACATTTTGGGAAACAGCTAGATGTCCAATTCGAGCTTGAAACTGGTCAACATCAATGTCTGTCAGGACAATGGACTCAATTAAAGCTTTATCTAGGGTTGCACGATGCATGGGGGACATTTTCAACAACTCAAGGATTGATATTTGTGTAGGTGTCTTTCCTAGATGATCCAAGAGATTATACTGACTTGTAGGAGTTGGTTTGGGAGGAGCTGCAGGAGCTCCTTTTAGGACTATTTTGGATCGACGAGTGGTCACCACGCAAGAAGGATCTTGTTCCTTTATTCTTATGGTGGAAACATACTCATTTGATGCTCAAAAATAATTGATGACATTGTTGAAACCAGTATTTGCATAATTTTCTGTTTGGGTAGAGTTTGAAGAAGATGCTTTACCCTTGTCATGATCAAGCAAAGGAGTTTTGAAAATGGTATGATCAGTGTTAGAGGTCACGTTGGGCGGATCGACCTCAATTATGCCTTTCTCTAACAAGTCTTGAATCATATGTTTCAATTGAAAACATGATGCAGTTTAATGTCCTTTTGACCAATGGTACTCACAGTATGCATTATGATTCCACCAATGCGGTTTTACCACTGGTTCTGCCTTGATATCTGGTAGCTTAATAAATTTTGCTTGTATTAATTGTTTCATTACTGACTCAATAGGCTCTCCCAATGGCGTAAACTATCAAGGAGGCCCATCCCTCAATCGGAAAGGTTTGCATTGCTGGTTTTGTTGCTGACCTTGTTGTTGATTATATTGTTGAAGATGTTGTTGGTATTGCGGTTGTTGAGTAACATTGCTCACTGGTGTTTGCTTTTGTTCCATAGTTGACATATTAGGAACACTCAATTTCTTGATTGTGAACGGGGGTTGATTTGCATTCACCACTCTTGCATCAACAACTCCATCATTAGTGACATTCTTGTTTTTATACCAAAATCTATTTCTATCCCCTGAATTGTTTGTGTTGTCACTGTCTTTGTTAAGCTTATGATTCCCTTGGCTACAAGAGCAGTTTCAATGTTCATCCCTTTCTTAATGAGTTTCTCTATAGTACTGGGACTTTTCAATTTTAGTTCATACATCATTTCTGGGACCAAATTTTGGATAAACAGATTCACTTGTTGTTCTTCAGGTATATCTAAGGAAGAATGACTATACAAGCTTCGCCATCATTGCAAGAAAGTCACTAATGGTTCACCTTGCTTTTGCTTGGTGTTGCATAAATCTGACACGGTCACGTCACTATCGATGTTGAATGCGAAGTGAGATATAAACTTTTGAGCCAATTTAGACCAAGTCTTTATATTTCCTGGTAGATGCGAATACCAATCCATGGCTTGTCCCATGAGACTTCATGCAAATAAGTGCATTAAATATGTTTCCTCATAACTCACTTCAGTACATGCCATGAAAAATGCTCGAATGTGATCTTTTGGATTGCCATTCCCTTTATATTTCTCAAAATTAGGTGCTTCAAAATGCTTAGGGAATGGAGGCATGTATAAGCTCTTGTCAAATGGATTAGGACATAAATCCTGATCTGTATACAACTTCTTTGTTCCTTTAGTTTCTAATGCATCAACTTGTCGTTGCAACTTCTCCAGCTGTTGCACAATTGTATCAGATTTTGGAGGTCCATCATCATTTATCCCGGTGGGTACTCTTTGTCGACACATCATGTTTCCGATCGGTTGTTGATTCTCTGAAATGGCCATTTTTGGTGTCTTTGGCATATAATGTTCTTGGTACATCTCTTGTTGTTGTGGTTGTGCCATGCCTTGATATTGACCTTGTTGTTGTGCTTCTTGTAGCCTAGGTTGATATTGCGATTGAGGGTGTTGTTGATATTGCACAGGCGCCAATTGCGGTTGTGAAGTATGATAGCTTGTTTGTCTTGGCACATATTGAGGCACATGTTGTTGTTGATGCTGACGAATCGGAACTTGCTGACTTTGTGCCAATTGTTGTCATGGTGTAAATCCCATCATTTGCAAAAAACTTTGTTTGGGTGGTTTGTGTTGTTTCTCCTTAAGATGGGGTATGGCACTTGCATTAACTTGCTGTGTTGTTTGTCCAATCCATTGTGATGGTTGCAAGTTTGCATTAACTTGTAATGGGGCAGAAGGCACTGCAATTTGTTGTCAAATGCAATATTGTTGTTATTGTACATTGCTTGTTTGCACATTCGATTGTACCTTTTGTGTATTACTCAATTGTTGCAGCAATTGTTGTTGGTGCAAACCACTATCCATAGCTCTTTGTGTCGCCATTATCGAAGGATCTGTCACAATAGTGTTTGGAAAATATATTGAGCTTAAGGGGATGTAAGAACTTTGTTGCATCGTGGAATTGTTTTGGACATTGGTGATATCAGGCATTCCAGTCGTGAAGCTTTCTTGCATCTTAGATTTGGATCCAATTTTATGCATGTAAGGAACCACTTCTTGTTGAGGGATAGTTGTCAATATTTGCGTGGTCTTCATTTGATCTTGCGTTACAGGTGTTGTGTTGAATAATGGATTATTTATTGTCTCAAATGGTGACTTTTGAGGAATAGTCACTATCATTGCCTTTGAAGCACATTTACTCATCAAGGTAGATTGAGTTTCTTGTCATGTATTTTCTTCATTTGGATGCGGAGAGAAACTTAATAGCTCACTGCCTTGTTGTTTTTGCACATTGATTTTCTCACTTGAGGAGGTCACATTACTCATCATGTTAAGATATTTTTGTGGGAACATCTTAAAGACCTTGTTCAAGAATTTATCCATCTTTTTTCTCAACTTTGGATCTTGAAGGAACATATCAACATCATCAGAAGCATCAAAATCTGATGAAGAATTTGGTTGGACATTTTTTATTCATTTCTTGTTGAATGCCTTGATCTAAACCAAATCCTTGTGAAACAGTTTGTTCTTCATGTAATGTTTGAATTTCATGTTGCAGGTTTGGTTGATTCCAATCAAAAGGTGCATTTCCTCTTGGTGTTGGTGGAACACTCCCATGTCCTGGTTTCATAGGTACAAACACTGGTTCATATAATGGAGGTGGTCCAAGTTGAACCATTCCATATGGTGGTAGTGATGTGTTTGATAAACCTTCAATTTGTATTGTTTGACTAGTTTGAAATTGTGAATTTGATATGTTGTCAATGGGTTGATACGTTGGTTCAGCCATCTTTTTAGATTTTGATCTTGTTTCAACAGGCATGTCACTTATGCAAATGCAATATTTTTGGAAATTTTCAAAGATAATGTATGATATGCAGCTAAATGCAAACTAAATAGATGAAAATGCAATCTATGGCAAGAATGCAATCTATGTTTTTGGTTGTTTTTCAAGATTTTGACAACTTTTTGGAATGCAAATCTAAAAGAGACCCTTAGGAAATTGAAATGATGTCTAGACCTCAAAGGACCAAAAAACCAAGTGACAAAAGGACAAAATGACAATGTCTCCCCTATATGCTTGGATACTAAGCTAGGTTTGACCAAATGACAATGATGACAAAAAGACAAAAGGTTTGATAAGGTCTAGACTTCTTAACAATGACTTAGGGTTTATCAAAGATTTGGATTACTCAAGTATGACAAAACCCAGTTTTGACAGTATATGCAAAGGGACAATTACTATGCAAATGACCCTAATTTGATATGATAATGACCTAAGATTAATGAAGGGACCTAGGGTATGCAAATATCAATGTATGACAATGGTATTACTCTAATGCAAGTGGACACATGCAAATGGATGACCCTTATTGATATGCAAAGGAGTATGACCTAGGTGAAACCTAACCTTGGTACTTGACAATGACTTTGCAAAATGCAAACCTAGGATGAACCTAAATCTAAGTGACATGAATGTTGAGACAAGATTTTGAAAAATGTTTGACAACCATGTTTGAAGGTGTTTTGAGCTTTGTTGAATGAAATGTTCTTGGGTTTAACCTTGTTTTGAATCAATTTGTCTTGCTTTTGAAATGAGATGCAATTCAACTTTTGATAAGCAAAGAAGACAAGATATTTCAACTTAGACTCAATACAATCATGCTCATTCACACATTTCTTATGGTAGGCAAGGACATTAGGTACTTGAAAGGTAGACTCATTATGGGATTCAAGGAGAATACATAGATGCTTGACCCCACGGGCTACCCTCCATGACACTCACTTCTCAGGGTAGCCAAGCATCAGTCCCCATGGAAATCTCCCCATGGTGAACTTAGTATCTCTTCCAAGTATCCGAAATTGTCCTTCTCAAGCAACTAGAAGGATTTTTGGCCTCTAAATACAAGGTGTTTAGTAAGGATTTCTGTTAAGCTTTACTCCTTGGTGTCACGCAAGCGTGATTGAGACATTAAGCCCATCAAGATACCAAACAAATGTAGTCACGCAAGCATGATTTAGACCGTGAGGTCCTACTTAGATGTTGATATGAGAAAGGGTTCAAGGGTCATCACTTCCCAAGTAACTGCAATTCCCACGTAACCCTTCCTTCAAAGCTTTCGCCCATCAGGTATTTGTTTATAGTGAGTTAGAATGCCAAGTTATTCTAGCCATACTCACTTTGGGTTGTTCCCTTCTCACAATTGTCACTTGCTTGCAAAAGCAAATGGTCAGGAAGGCAGGCCCTCTAAAGGTGACACACAATCAAAAACATGAGCATGGTATCGAAGATCTGGATTTCTGATCACCCTAAGAAGGATGAGAGCATACTCTCCTACTCCAATGTCAAACTCATCAATCAAAGAAAACATATATTCATTCCATCCTATTTAGAAATCATACTAGGTGCCTAAATATTAATTACAAACACAAAGTTTAGTTGTAGTCCAAGGCAACCTGCAAAACCCAAGTCAAAAGTTTGATGTGTTTAGTCTTTGACTATCGAACCTGCATAAAATGTGTTAGTAGTTTCATTTGTTTTCTTTGCCATGCATATGCCAAGGTGCTGCATAGAGAATCAGTACCAAAAAACCAAAAAAAGTAGAAACAAAATGCAAAAGAAAACAATTTGCAAGTGAAAAACATTGTCTTTTACCTCTGTTTCTAGCCCTACACAGGCGTAGAATGATTGACATAGGCACAGATTGTCCTTGACACAAGCGCAAAATGCTTGACACAGGCGCAGAATGCTTGACACAGGCGCAGAAGTTCCCAGAAAACCCTGCATTACCTTGTTTCGTGGGTTTTTAACTTGCAAATCAACTCAAAAGCACTCAAAAGCATGATTAGGGGGTTAGTTCACGTCGGGTTCACCAATTAATGTATGATAGGAATCTAGAAATCATCAAAGCAAATCGATATTAATCTAGCTCAATCACAAAAGCTCAAATGCAATGATCAATCCTAAACACACTTAATAAAGACATAAAAACAAAACATTCAAGATTAAAAACTAAGCAAACCAAATGCAGATCTAAATGTCTCCTTCATGTGGCTCCATTGTCCTTCTTTCTCCTTCAAATAGCTTTGTTGTGGATCTCACCTACAAGTGCATACACATGAGATGAAAGCAAGTAGACAAGATAGTAGCGCAAGAATACTCGAAGCGTGATTGATTCGACAAAGTGATTAGTTGGGATTGAAGAAAATCATCCAATTTATAGACAAATTGGACAGATGAAAAGATTAGCATGAAGAGATTCAAATGGAAATTGCAAATCAATATGACAAATTATGACAAATTATGGCAAATTTGCACTTTCTATGGAAAATTTATTGATTGATAATTCATGACAATATTATGACCAATTTCTATGTCAAAATTGATTGACTGTCAATTGTGACAAATTATGACAAATTGAAATGTCATTCCGATGAAATTAGGAGAAAAATAGGAGGAAATTGAATTAGAAATTAGGAAAATTAGAAAATTGGAAAAATAGGAATTAGGAAATTAAAAAAAGAGGAAATTAGGAATTTAGTGAATTAATTAATAATTTTTCATTTATTAATTAATTCACAAAGAGGGAATTTAGAAATTGATGAAAAATTAGGAAATTAGGAATTAGGAGAAATTAGGTAAATCAATTAATAATTTGTCATTTATTAATTAATTCACAAAAAGAGGAATAATTAGTTAGCCAATTAAATTAAACATTTAATTGTGACACGAAGACCTACGATAAATAAATAAATTATTTAACCTAGAGGGAGAAATGACAAACAGGGTTAAATGAATAAAATCATGAAACCCTAAAAGATGAATTAGAAATGCAAGGATGACAATTAGGTCTTGACAAAGGATAATTGATATCGATTCGATTTGATCATGATTCTGACTTGATAAATGACCAATGCTGATAAGTGATTTGATTGATAAATGCGCCAATTGATGAGGAACAATGACTAATTGATCCAAATTGAGAAAGATGATGATCGATGACAAATCGATCACAAAATGACAAAATTGACAAAAAGACAAGGATCAATGAAAAAATAGATCACAAGACAACAAGATTGATGACAAATTGATCAAAGGACAAGGATCGATGACAAATCGATCGCATGATGACAAGATTGATAAGAGGACAAAACCCTAATTAGGATTGACGATGTCCAAAATGATGACAAATGAATACACACATAGATGCGACAGGATAAGATTGACCAAAATCATGACTGAAGATTGTTATCGACAAGACCAAATTTGAAAGTGAGACAACTGAAGAATGCAGAAGAAGGACTCGATGCTCGCAAATGATAAAGACCAAGTGCGAATCATAGGAGAAATGTTAATGCGACGCAAAAACCTAAAATAAGGCAATGCGCAAATGTTAAAGTACGATTCCGCAAGCGTTGACCATTTTTAGGTGTCTACATAAACTACTCCATCATTAACAAAATTTGTGTTATTATCTTCGTTGTATTTCCAGTATTTGTTCTTATCTCTAGAACTAGAGCCTTGATTTGTTTCTTTAAAAGGTGATATATCTCCTTTCCTTACAAGCACATCTTCCATTTTGAGAGAACTATCTACCATCTTGCTGAATGAAGGGTATACTTGCATTTGAATATTATATTTCAACTAAGGAATCACATTAATGAAAAAGATGTCCATTTTCTCAGAATCAGGAATGGGTCGTGAATATCTATAGAACATCTTTCTCCAACAGTGAAGGAAAGTGAGAAAAGGTTCTCCTATCTTCTGTTTGGTATTACAAAGCTTGATCATTATGACCATATGACAAATGTTATAGGAGTATTGTTGTAGAAACAATTCAACCAGTTTTTCAAAAGGTTTAATTCCTACATGTAGGCTTGAAAACCATTCCTTAGCTTGTCACCCTAAACTTCTTGGAAAGAGGGTCATGATAATCATCATCATCTTTCTGAAGTCTTTTTCCTTTTCACATTTTACTATTGTATCTGTTAGGGATCCTACAGATACTGAGAGAGGGGGTTAATCAGTATCTAACCGGTAATTAGAATTTCTTAACTTAAAACATGCAAAACATAATATAACAGTGTACCAGTATGCAACAAATAATGCAATAAATAGAATCAAGAACATCCACATTGAAAAAACACCATAATACAAGATGTTAACAAGGAAACCTAGTGTGGGAAAAACCTCGATGGGATTTGTGACCCACAATATTCACTCACTGGCTAATAAGAGAATATTACTTACAATAGGGGCTTGCACATGCAGGAAGGCCAACTGCCTAGAGCTCACTGCTCAATGGGAAGTCACACTGACTTACAATAAGGATTATACAAATCCAATATCTTGTACTGCTTTCCAATAGCATCTTCTATGTCAGATTCAGTGCTGGTTCCTGCTCTGTTCTTTACATATACCTCTTGACCTATATTTTGAACATTAGGTCTACCTAATATTTTCCCATAAAAAATACTACATCACTTCACAAATGTCTACAATGATCTCCTTTATATATAAGAGTCATTTTACAATTTTCCAAGTCAGCTTACACATTTTTAAAATAATAAGCAAAATATAATATAACAAAATCCTGTTGGCCTCTGTGTCGGTATACTTCCTTTCTTCTGTGCTAGTATTGGTGTCCAGAGTGTCGGTGTAGAGTGTGATCTGCTGATGCTGGTATAATGCCTTTGCTGGTGCCATAGGATTGCAAGATTGCCATCAATGACAAAACCTTAAATCACATACAATGTCTCATTGGAGTGTGCATATGCCAACAATCTCCCCCTTTGGCATTGATGGCAACACTCATGAGAAATTTCAAAAAGTATCCAAAAATGTGTAGTCCAAAAATGTTACCAAAAATGTGAGTTACCAAAAGTGTGAGAGCTCCCCCTGAGCATATGATTCTGGTCCTATGATTTGAATTTTCTCATCCCACTACCCCCCCTTTGGCATCAATGACAAAGGTTGTCAAGATGTCAGTAGAGTTTGTAGTTTCAACTTATCCATAAACTCAACATTGTAGCTAGGTAGTTATGATTTGAAAAAGATCTCCCAAAATCAAGTTTATAATATCCATAAACTTCTTGTTATCCTTTATTGTTGTCTTTGTTCTCTTTACTTTACTGGTGAGATGCTGCAAATGCTTTGCCGGTGTTTTGCTGCCCTATATTAGTGCCTCAGAAATTTCCTTCCGCAGAGATGCTAGATAGTCCAATCTTGGACTTAGTTTAGATTTCAAACATTTTGCCTTACTTATTATTATTTCTTTCTCCCTTTCCAATTTGAGTAGTTCTTCCTCAAAATTTGTTATCTTTTCTTCAAAAACTGATAGTGTATCAGGGGAGTTGACAAAACTATCTGCAAGTTTATTGATCTCATCCTGTACCTTGCTCATTTTCTTATCAATATCTACAGTCAAAAAGTTTGTTTTACAAGTATCTTTGTACAGATGTTTGTACTCTTTCAATAAATTACATAGTTCTGGTAGAAGTGTGTCAAAATCTCTATTACACTTCTTTATTTGCTCATCAAAGAATTTCTATTTTTCAATTTCTACTTTATCCTTTACTGACTCTTCCTTTATTTTCTCAATGTTTTCTGAGATGTATTTACACAGTGTATCCAATTGTCCTAAAGAATCTTTGTTATCTATATTACAGTTAGGAGCAATTACCTTCAAAATTGGTATGGTATCATCAATTGCTTTGTAAGCCTGTGAGCTGCAGTTGGTTATTTTCTTGATAGAATCAAGTAGTACCTCAGTCACATTGGTTGACTTGAAGCTTGATGATGAGTCAACAATCTGTGTACCGATGGAAGTATCCAAGCTTGTAATGACCTCTGGTAGGTTAGTTTGTGTCTGCATTTCTTTAAGCAATGGTTTTCGAACTTCACTAGTTGTCGGTGGCACTATTTCCGTATGTACCTGATCCAATTGTTGTTGTTCTGGAGTGTTTAGCTCTGTTTGTTTCTTTGTATGTTTCATTGCCTCAGTCTCTACCTTTTGCTTTTTATCTTCTGTCGGTTTATCAGTTTCCCCTGATACCGAAGGCTCACTAGCCATATATGACTTAACAGTTGTATCTTTGTCTACTACTATGTTGATCTTCTGAGTATCAACACTCACAGTATATAGGACTTCAGGATTAGGATTATTATCGTCTACATCCATACTCTCAGCTGTCGATTGATCTTCAGTAGTTGTTGTTTTTACCAGTGGAGTATTTAGAGAAGGTAAGGGTAAGTTGTCTCTAACTTTGATACTAGGTGGTCCACCAACTTTTCCTTTCCCCTTGTCTCTATCTTTCTGATATACCTTTATAGGTTTAAGGTTCCTGTACTCTTCTTATTTTTTTTTCTCAACCAGAAATATATCCCTTCCATTTTCTGTTTCCTCTGTCACTTCATTAACTCTTCCTGCCATTAGTGAAATATGTCGGTGTGTAGTAGAGAATACTGACCGATTGGCCTTTGCAATCAAATCATCAATTTATTGTGGAGAGTTTACTAGATATACAGCAAGTAGCTTCTCAATTTTTATTTTCTTATCGAATTCTATCACTGCTTGTCTTCTTGCCTCTAGTCTTTTGAATAATTCATTTGGTATTTCATTGACTATTTCCATCAGAAATTTCTTGTACATATCCATATGTAATATAACATTGTTTTCAACTTGCTCTTTTTCATCAGTTATTAGAGTGTCATAAATTTTCTCTATATTCTTCAATTTACCTTCCTCTATGATTTCATTCAGTAGTATATCAAGAGGGGCCAAGTCTTTGTTTATCCTTTTCTTCTTCTTGGGTGTCAGTTTCTTCTTTGGTGTGGCCTTTCTAACCAAAGATCTCACAACTTGTTTCTTTTGCCTTGTCCTCCTAGGTGAAGGTGTGGTTGCCGGTGAGGGATCTCTTTTTCTTACAACTCTTTTAAAAGTTGTAGGTATGTCACTTCCTGAAGAAGTACCTACCAGTGATAGGTGAGTTTCAAGCTGTGGAGTTGCTAATTCATCCTCTGTTATGCCGATTTTCTTCAATACATCTTCTTTCATGGATTTTGCTTGTCTAGACCCTTTCCTTACAACTGCCTCAACCTTTTTCACCCTTTTCTTTGATTGAATTTGTCTTTCAATATTTTTTGCACTGCCAAATATTTCTTCCTTAGGTTCTCTGGGGGCTTCTAGAAGTGCTTTAGCATATGTTTCAACTATGTGATCATCTGTTTCATATCCCATCTCGGTTACCCAAACTGTCCTTGGGATGACCACTTCCATCCAGATTTCATCTTTCTTGATGACAAAGCATATATCATCTTTGTATTTGTCTACAATCTTCTGTGATAACCTTACTCTTTTCTTCATTTTGGTTTTTAATGCTTGAAAGAAGTCATTAATATTTCTTTCCTTGTTCTCACCCATGTTACTGAATAGTTCAGTTAATTGTTTGCCTACCAGTATGTCATATCCAAGTTCTTTGTAACCTATACTGGGAACCTATTTTGTTAAATGTAGCATTAAGCATACTAACAGATTTCCAAATCTGAAAGTTCCTTTCTTGTCCTTCTTGATCTTTCCAAGATTGTCAATTAATTCATCCTTTAACCACTCACATATGTCAATTGTTACATTATCTGTAACCATATCATAAGCACTCTTAATGCATAAACTTGAAACTGAATTAAGTCTATTAGCATGAGTATCTTTATACCCTAATATCATACTGATGAATCTCACATTGATATCTTTTACATCATTAACCCTTAGAGACCTCTTGTCAAATGTTGCACCAGTTAGGTTTATAACTAGGTCATTGGAAACTTTCTTGGTTTTATCTGGTCTTTTACCGGTGGTCGGTAACCCTGTGACAGCTTTCACAGCTTCCTTGGTTATTTTGTGAATTGCATCTAGCCAGAAAAATTCTCCATGTACCCTACTTAAGACTATCCTAATCACATCCTTGGGTTATTCAGGAATGCTAAGGATCTCTGTAAATCCTAGGGTCTCAATGATCTTGTGTTCATCCTTTATATTTCTGGTATCATCACATATCACGGTTTTATACATGGTTTTAATTTCCTCATCTCCTAACTCTTCAATGTTGCAATGGATGTACATTCTAAGGTCTTCAACATAAACAACTCCCTTAGGAATTTGAGAAAAAGCACCTAAGGTATCATCCTTCTTTTCTATCTTGGGAACTAACTAAAATATGGGCCTAGGTCTTTTTATCACTTCAACAATAGTAGGGTTTGCTATATATTCAATTGTAGAGGTGGATGCCATGATTAAATACCTTTTACTGCCTTGGATGAATGATTGCTTGGAGTGTTCTTGCTTCTTGCTCGAAATGCCTTAGCTTGGAGTCTTCACGCTCTTCAAAAATTTAAAATCTTGGAGAAATGAAATGGAGCCAAAACCTTAATTTTATAATGTCTTTTTGCCATCTACCACATTAATTGCATGTCGGTTAAGTATTCACTTAACTTTGTTTGCCGGTAATAAGTAATTTCCAACTTCTTATCTCTAACCGAGGGAATAATAGCACATGTATCAATAGATTGCCAAACCCTCAAGGAAATTTTCTCCAATTAGATGAAGAACTTCCTGCCGGTGGAGTAATACTCTATCCTTCTGGTGAAGCATCACTCTATTCTGCTG
This sequence comes from Cryptomeria japonica, assembly GCF_030272615.1. NCBI lineage: Eukaryota > Viridiplantae > Streptophyta > Pinopsida > Cupressales > Cupressaceae > Cryptomeria > Cryptomeria japonica. Next base: position 656,446,311 of record NC_081413.1, read on the forward strand.
ATGAAGAATTGGTTGGTTCTACTGGTGGAGGAATATTCCCAATATTTAGATCAACTTTTCTAATCCATTGTTTTAAGAATTCTTGCTTAACTTCTTCAACTTTTTCTTTACCTTTCAAGCTCGAACTTTTGTTGTCTACCGGTGATCCTTTACTTCTACAAAATTTAGCAATATGCCCAATTTTGTTACATGCATAACAAGTTACATTATTTTTATGAATAGCTTTCCCATAACCTATGTCGGTTTGTGTTCTGCATTGATTAGATAAATGTCCAAATCTTCCACAAACATAACATCTCACATTCATTCTGCAGTTTTTAGAATTGTGACCAACTTTGTTGCATTTAGAACATTGACCAGTGGGTGTGTTGATATTCTGATAATTTCTAGATCTACATTCATTTGCTCTATGACCATACTTATTACAGTTAAAGCATTTACCATTGAATTTGTAAGCATTAGGTTGTCTTACCGGTTTGCTGTGATCCTGAGTATTTGCAGTACCAGAGCTTTCACCAACTTCAAAGCCAATTCCAGAAGTGTCACCTTTAGGTTTTTGATTCTTCAGCAAGGTGCCAAGTTCCTCTAAGCTTTTCTTGAATTTTTCTTTGTGTTAATTTGCAGTTTCTAGTTCTCTTTCTAGGACGTCTTTTTGTCTCATCAGTTCATTTGAGTCATTCTGAGTATGCATCAGATTTGTCTTCAACATGTCATTTTCATAGCTAAGTCTTGTGTTCTCATTTGCTGCATCACTTAGTCTTCTTGTCAATTCTTCTTCATTCTTCTTCCTGGCCTCAATCTCTTTGCAAAATCTCATAGTCATATCCTGTATTTCATTTTTTGTTGTCATGATCTCTTGTTTCAACTTGTTTATCATATCATTAAGTGATTCCTTTTGATCATTCTCATTTTGCAATTTTTCACAAAGTTCTCTTCTCTTATTTCTTGCAACAATAAAATTTTCTTGAAGTTCCTGAATAATGTCTTGAGCTGCTCTTAAATCATCTTCTAATTTGATATTTTTCAACTTTTCTGCATCATAGTCTGTAAGAGCTCCTTCTAGTTGCTTCATCAGATTTTTCATCTTTACCAGTGTCAAGATCTTCCTCAAGTTGTTAGGCTTTTGAAAATAGAGGACCAGGCTCTGATACCAGTTGTTAGGGATCCCACAGATACTGAGAGGGGGGGGTGAATCAATATCTAACTAGTAATTAAAATTTCTTAACTTAAAACATTCAAAACATAATATAATAGTGTACCAGTATGCAAGAAATAATGCAATAAATAGAATCAAGAACATCCACATGAAAAAAACACCATAACACAAGATGCTAACGAGGAAACCCAGTGTGGGAAAAACCTCAATGGGATTTGTGACCCACAATATTCACTCACTGACCAATAAGAGAATATTACTTACAATAGGGGCCTGCACATGCAAGAAGGTCAACTGCCTAGAGCTCACTGCTCAATGGGAAGTCACACTGACTTACAATAAGGATTATACAAATCCAATATCTTGTACTACTTTACAATAGCATCTTCTATGTCAGATTCAGTATTGGTTGCTGCTTTGTTCTTTACATAAACCTCTTGACCTATATTTCGCACATTAGGTCTGCCTAATATTTTCCCATAAAAAAATACTACATCACTTCACAAATGTTTACAATGATCTCTTTTATATATAAAAGTCATTTTACAATTTGCCAAGTCATCTTACACATTTTTACAATAATAAACAAAATATAATATAACAAAATCCTATCGGCCTCTATGTCGGTATACTTCCTTTCTTCTATGTCGGTGTTGGTGTCCTGAGTGCCGGTGTAGAGTGTGATCTGCTTATGCTGGTATAATGCCTTTGCTGGTGCCATAGGATTGCAAGGTTGCTGTCAATGATAAAACCTTCAATCACATACAATGTCTCATTGGAGTGTGCATATGCCAACAGTATCTTCTCCTGGTTTGGAAACTTCAGAATCACTGGAAGAAGAATCACTGTCATTATCCTGTATGCTAAGGTCATGGTGAGCTTTATGTTTACCAAACTCTTTTTCTTGTCTTTCTTTAGACATATTGGAAGACAAGGATTGATCCAAAAGTGGTTTGTCTGAGGTTTATTGTTCAAAAGGTTAATAAAAAATTAGTTGTTCTTGGAAAAATGGATTAGTTCACAATGTTATTGTCTCTTCCTGTTTCTAGCTGTCATTCTTAGAAGAGCTCCTGGTTTGAATAGGAATTTACAACAAACATGACCAAGAGTTAGATGTGATGCAGATGTGAAGATAAAATTAAAGCTAGTTACCTGTTTAATGTAGTGATTAAGAAAGGTGACTAAGACTTAGTCTGGCTTCAGGAACGATCTATCCTATATAAGACGTCATCTAAGCAACCTAGGCTGATTAATTTTGATAAGAGATTGATTGAACTAGCTAGGAGATTATCAAAAAAATCATGCAACACAATGATAGAGGTACACTATCATGGTTGTTTATGCTCAAGATTAATGGACTAGATTTACACTCACTGAAAACTGATTAGGCATGTACGACAGATGTGAAAAGGACACAAAAAGGCAAACTTCTGAACTGATAGAATCAGAGGGTCGTATGATAAAATATAACAACCCAAATGATAATTTAGTAACTTCCACATGATAAAGAAAAATAATCGTACAAGTTTCTTCCTATACTCGAATGATATTTTAAAGCTTACAAGATGACAAATTTTCACAGACTAGTGTGACTCATACGACAGAGTTTATAAGTCCAAACGACAATCTTCAGAGACCAAAGTGACAATTTCGAGAAGACAAAACAACAAACTAGATGACTCAGATGATAATGCAGGTAACTTGTATGAAAATTTAGATGACTCAGACGACAATCTAGGTAACTCATATGATAATTATGACTAGGGATAAATTTTTGTTAAGGAAATTAGGTTTTTTACCACTAAATTTGATTTTTTTGATTGTTTTGAGTTTTTACCAATTTTTAGAGTTTAAGTTTTCAGTTTCAAACAAAAAACACAGCAAACTGTTAGGATTCCCAAAGATACTGAGAGGGGGGGTGAATTAGTATCTAACCAGTTAATGGATTTTGTGAACTTATTAAATGAATTGTATTTCAAAACAGTGTACTGGTAAACTAGAATTAATGCAGTAAATAAGAATAATAAACACAACATAGAAAGCACACCATAATACAATATTTTTGGCAAGGAAACCCGGTGTGGGAAAAATCTCGGTGGAATTTGTGACCCACAATATTCGCTCACTAGCCAATAAGTGAATATTAGTGATACAATACGGGCCTGCACATGCAGGAAGGCCAACTGCCTAAAGGTCATTGCTTAAATACAAAAGGAAGTCTCACTGACTTGCAAAAATTGATTATGTAAATCCAATATCATGTACTGCTTCGGTTCAGCATCTGCTATGCCAGTTTCAGTACCGGTTTAGGCTCTTGCAATAATCATAAACCTTACTCCAAAATCTGCCTCAATATTCACACATAATATCCATCTATGCATATTCCCTATTAGAAATGTTCTACAAGATCTCATACTTATACATGAGCCTTATTACAATATGCCATGTTGGCTTACAAAAAGATATTACAATGAAATGCATTATGTAATAAACAAAATCCTGTCAGCTAGGGTGTCGGTAATCATCTTTTTGCTACCATTGAATTGTATGTCGGTGTAGAGTCTGTCGGTGTCGGTGCCTACCGGTGTCATAGGATTCTAAGGTTGCCATCAATGACAATACCTTCAATCACCTAAAAATTCTCATTGGAGTATGCATTTGCCAACAATCTCCCCTTTTGGCATTGATGGCAACACTCATGAGAAAAAGCCAAAAAAGTATATCCAAAAAGTGTTGTCCAAAATTGTCTTGCCAAAACTGTGTGCTCCCCCTGAGGAGATGATCTCTTCTATCATACATTTTTCTCATCCTTATTCATTTTTCTCATCCTCTACTACTCCCCCTTTGGCATCAATGGAAAAGGCTGTCATTCAATATCAATTGAGTGTACTTCCGCTTTGGATCCCTGTAACCGATGGGTTACAATCTGATAAAGATCCACTAATGCAACATTCAGATTGTTGTAGAATCTTTCATTGTTCTTTAGTGCTACTTCAATCCTCTAGATTGTACCTGTGAGTAAGTACATTTTCTCTTCTGGTGTCTTAAGTCTTGGAACAAGAGCCTTAGAAATCTCTTTTCTCAAAGAGATGAGGATATCTAGTTTAGGACCTAGTTTGCACTTCACTTCCTTTGCCTTAAATTTGAACCTTTCCTTGTCTTTTTCAAGTTTTTCTATTTTCTCTTCAAATCTTACAATTTCTTGTTCTACTACCGATATTGAATCTGATGAACCTATTAAATTGTCAGCAATATCATTGATTTTCTTCTGTTCTTTGCTGATCTCATTATCTATATCTTCTGTGAAAATGTTTGTTTTACATGTATCTTTGTATAATTTTTTGAAATCCAAAATTGTCTTGCCTAGTACCGATAATAATGTATCCATATGTTCCTTATTCTTCTTGACCGTCTCCTCAAAGAATTTTTCCTTCTCTTTATTCATTATCTCTCTGAAGGTCTCCTCATTGATTTGATCAATTGTTAGGAGGTTGTCGGTTATGTACTTGGACAATGTGTGTAATTGGCTTAATGAATCTTTATTATTTACTTTACACTTGGGTGCTATCAATTTCAAAATTGGTAAGGTATTGTCAATAGCCTTATATGCTAGTGCATTACAATCTATTATTTTCTTGATTGAATCTAATAATACCTCTGTCACATTAGTTGGTCTAAATTTAGTCATGGAGGTTCTAGATGATTGTCCAACTACCTTCACAATTTGTAATCTGCTGGTGGTAGTAATAGCTTTGCTTTCCTCTATGTTTGGAGGGTCAGTTTGTGTCTACATTTCAACTACCAAAGGTTTAGGTTTTTTAGTTGTAGCTGGTGGCACTGTCTCTATATGTATCTATGAATGAACCTATTGCTCTACCTGTTTCTCTGTATGTGTCTCTGCTTGTTTCTCTGATGGTTCCTCTGATGATTTTACAATGGTATCCACTATCGGTTTTCTTATTTGCACCTTAGTACTGTCCACTATTGGTGACTCAATAGGCTTTTTTGTATTTGGGGAATCAGTTGTCTGTTTAGTTTGTTGCCCAGTCCTAATTTCAATGTTTTCAACTATATACTCAATATTTGTCTCAAATGTAATGTCTTCTACTGGTGGCTCAGTTTCCATGTCTCTTCTCACTTGTCTCCTTATCAACCATAATGTTGACTTCCTGTGTGTCGATATTCATTGTGTACAACACCTCTGAGTCAGGATTTGTGTCCTCATGTGGTGTTTCCATACTGTCTGTTACCAGTTGTGTGTCAAAAGTTTGTGCTGATGGAGTATCGTAAGGTGGTGTAGGCAAGTTATCTGTTGTAATGCCCCGCCAGGAAACCCCGAAGGGATAAGCCAAAATAACACAAGAATACAGTGCAAATTTTTTTTTTAAAGATACAACACATAAGATGCAACATGATACCAGAGATTCAGATTACATAGCGGAAGACTTCAACTAATCTTCTAAAGATTTTCCCAACGAGATTACTTAATTTTCACAGTTCACTTAACTCATACAATTAATCCCATAAGCTAATTATCTAAACAATGAGATAATTCTTAATCAGGATAATTTCTTTCAAAGGACGGAAATATAATCACAACAAAGATTCATCCATTAAGATTCATTCATCAACCTCATTCAAGCTTTTCATTTAGAATTACAACCCAAACATCTAACATCTAACATTCTAATACACTAGGATTTCATCATAACATAAGAGATCTTTCCAAGCATATTTAAATTCCTTAACAACAACTGAGTATAATTCATTCCTCTAAGATGCATTATTCCATATTCCAACTTATTGCATTTAAAGGACGATTACACACATGCATTAGCAACAAATCGCATCTCAACCAATTATGCATTCGATCAACATGGCATTTAAGGAAGAAATGAATATAAGCATTAATAGTTAATTCCAATTATCCACTTAACCATTTTACATAAATTAATCATACATGATAGAGCTGAATAAAGGAAACATAAGAGAATACACCACACAACACCATAATGATCTCGGAGTTCACCCCTAAAGGGCTACATCTCTGGGTCTGCTCAACTGCAAGACCCCTTCTGATAATTAATAAGGTTAAGAGTACAAGAGGTTACACCAAGTACTATCCAGCCATCAAGGCGATACATAAGCAATATACAAATGACCACATCGGTCAATAATACATAAACGATCCTTAAAAAGAACAGGATCCAGCTGACATAATCAAAGCTAAAAACAAGAGGTCCATGAGAGCATCCATAAAACTGAGCCATCACCACCCAAGGTCTAACATGAAACCGACACTCACAAGGGCAGAGACAGAAAGGATGACTCACAAAGGTACTCAAAACAGGACAAAACGACAACCCACTAGTGAACGTAGGGACAAGTGTCATCACACAACCTGGTATGGATACCATGGCAAGTCTTCATAGGTCCCAACCCCATACACTGGGTCACCCTGGCACCCTAATCTGAACTTCCGGCCCATCCAAGCCTCGTGTGGACCCACACATCCTCTCGTGAAGAAAAGGAAGATGGTTTGCCATTTTAGGCCTTCTCACAGCATGCCGAATCTAAGATAGCATTCGTCCCATGTGTGAGGCACATTATCTTAATTATAAATTACATTCTAATCTACTTAGGTTATCGCTTATTAAAATCACTTTCGATGGGTTACCCAGTAGCCACTTTGGGTGCGACCCCCAATCGAAAGCCACTTTCCCATACGACACTAGACTATACTCAGACGAACTCAACCAAGGAATACACATGGTCAGACAAACGAAGTTCGAGAAGAGAGATACAATCATCTGGTCAAACACGACTCAAGGGTAATCACTTACTGATGGTACTCTAACTAGAGACCTGACAACTAAGGTTAACCACGAATCATTATTCGACTCACTCAAAGAGGATTTGATCAAAACGACACTATCACAATACCATAGTCAACTCAAAATTCAAGGACTGAAACAGGTACCCCAAGTCAAACCATACTACAGGGTCCTACTAAACAAAGCAAAACATGCCATTTCATAATTAAAGGCGAATACAGAAATCAAACTCACAAGGCAATAATCAGAAAAGACAATATTTCCTCAAATTGATTTAATCATTAAAATCGATCAAGTTTTCTACAAGATCTAAAAACAGGTTACAATTATCTACCTCATCAAGGGATAAGTTGTTCTTGGTTTTCTAACTCCTAAGGTTCAAAGCATCGAACAGGCAATTTAAGCCATTAGGAGTTTTTAAACCAAATTCATAATACTCAAATTCAGACAATCATTAAACAATTAAAATAAGATATTTAATCTCCAACAAGCATCATAGACAGACTGGTCTAAAATTAATCTCTACAGATTCATAATTTCAATTCCAGTTACATAATACGGATTACGGAAATAAAAATGTAGGAAGAGAATCTAAATGGAGATAGTCATTTCCAATACATATCGTTAAATTCTAATGCCCAACGATAAATATTTCACTACTTTACAGTTACTCAAATGATATGTTCTACGATAAAATTTAATGTCATCAAGCAGTAATTACTTCGTATTTCAACGATCAAGATCTAGATTCATTAATCCAAGATCGATCAGAATATATACAACAATATTCAATTGCAAAAGTTCACAGTTTCAGAACTGGATCAGGAAAAGAGCAAAAATCATGAAATGAAATTGAATAGTTAATTCACCTATAAACTCCGTTATAACACTAATCAATATCCAAATATCATTTTCCAAGATTAATGCCACCATATTCCTAATTAAGAAACTAACTAAAACTTAACATTAAGATAGCTTACATTAAAAAGATACTAATATCATATGCATTTTCATTTCTTCCTTTTTTTCTTAAATGATAAAAAAAATACATTAAAAACAAACCATGAATCAACAAACTATGTTTTCATTTAACAAAAAATGCATTTTAAAACATGCATTAGAAAACGCGTAACACAAAGACAAGGCGCGGCACCCATGCCCTAACCCTAGCCGAGGGAAAGGGGGGCGGCGCTCGCGGCTGTGCTCGCGGCTGTGCCCGCAGGTGCCGCGGCGCCCTGCGGCCACCGCGGCCCCTGCGGCCACCGCCATGGGCCGCAGCCGCAACCACAGCATTACATAGCGAGCGGAGGTAAGGGGGGCATGAGCGGGGAAAATAGGGGACACGCAGGGGAGGGGAGGAGGAGCGGGTGGAGCTCCGCTCCCCGCCTCCAATCCCCAAAACACAGTCCGAAACAGTTAAAAAAAAACAACGCCCAGTTTGGTTCCGAACCAAAAACGCCCAGCGCTAAAAAAATATAAACACAGTTCGAAAATGATATGTATTTTCTTTTAATAAAACACAAAGGTTCAAAATTAACAAGTTCGTTTTAAACGAACTGTGTATTGGGAAACAAGATATTTGATGATAACCATTTCTTTCCCAAACACAAACAGGTTTTAACACCGAAACGATAAGAGGAAAACAACATCTCAAAACACTTCCAGCCAAGCTGGTTAATCCACTAAATCAATCAAAAACATGAAGACATCCAACTCCCATTTCCATTTTAACCAATAACTAAAATTGGGAATTGAATCCTACCTGATCTCGCGTTCTTGGCAAGATCTGCTGAGGAGTCCCAATCTCCAGCTGTCCAAAACCATCTTTCTCAATCCAAAATCCCCAAATTCCTTCCAAAATTTTTCTCCAACCAAAAATTTTCCCAAATTTGTCCATCCTTCCATTTTTCCCCAAATTTGGGTTATATGGAAGAGTTGACCCAAAAATTCCATTTTTGGAATTAAAACTTTTATTTACAAATAATTCATAAAATTAATCCTTTACTAGCTAGCAACAAATTAACTTGCCTTTTCAATTCAAAATTCGATTTCTCATCTAATCAAATTTATCCTTTCAATTAATAATCCAACAGAATACAATTAATTTGTTGCGATCAAATATAAAACTTCATTTCATCAGCATATATAAAATGCATTAAATATTCGAAAACAGTCATTTAATCGAATTCACTCCCAATTTAAAATGAGCAACCCAATATCAACGAAAATCACATAACGGAAACCAGATTAATCTAATCCATTAATCATCAATGCACAAATGCATATTTAATCAAGAATTTACTAAGGACTAATTAATCAAATTAACCAAACACACCAAGCACACAAATCGAGAAAGTCAACCAAACAGATGACTCGCAAACCCAAACAAAAAGGGGTAACCGACGACGACTGACGATGCTCACTTGAGCATGACTAAGGTCGACTAGGGTCTTACGACCACCTAATCCAACTCTAAGGATTAAAAGGTATGCTCAAACCTGCAAAACCAGGTGACGACGAACCTCGCACTCATGCGACTTCGTACCTGAAATCTCCTGCAACCAACGATCATACATGCATACATATATAATAACTTAATGAATGCGTTAGCTCGATACTAACATCACGAAATAGGAACACTGAAAATCTGCATACAACTACTGTGAGAACCACATCAATAGCTATGCATTAAATCAAACATCTGATTGTAACATAATATTACGATAAACTAATCAAGATTAAGCCAAGGTTAGAAATAGACTAGGGTAGGGGTACTACATTCTCCCCCCCTAGGTTCCGACTTACTCCTGGAAGTCGTGAGGCTAGATGGAGAACATGTCGTATGCATCAGCCCTGAAACTCATTCAACAAAGATCAAATTGCACATAGAAATCTTTCCATAAATAAATGAAATATTATTGAAAAATCCTTTACAAACGCCATTATCCATTGGCAAGATGCATCTAAATCCATACATTCCTTAAAATATTCCAGGAATTATCAATAATCATAGCAAAGAAACGAGAATTTTCTTCCTTTCATAACACCAAATTAAAGCATTACAAAGAGGTAAACAACACTTACCATAATCCTCGATCAAAAATGACAGAAAAACATGCCATAAGATCAATTTTCCTTTACCAATCCATCTTTATCATAAAACTTTATTGAATAGAACTAGTTCGAAAGATCAATTTCTATAGCCAAATTAGCTTTCATGAAATAAGAGCAACATAAATAACTCAATTGATTACACTTGCCAGGTATAAGAAAACCTTTCCAAAGACTATGTCCCATAACATAGCGACAAGTTAACACAATTTACTCCATGATACAATAATAACCATCCACATAACTGGAATGCATAACAGAAAAGGCCACATGTGAGCATGTCTAATGCTCGGTCAAAGATAACATGCATGATCAACATCTCTATGCCTGATCTCATAACAACAATATGATCATAAATATCCAATATCTCACTCAAAGGCTTGATGGTGCTAGGCACACCATAGCGGTGCTACCTTCCATACAAAACCTTTGTGAATATCCCTTGTTGTGTAAGGTGTTTAGCCTCCAAGAGATAGTCACCACACATAGGTAGGTAGTGGGTACTAGCTGCGTCACAGCCTCACATACCCCCTATCCTCACGGTTCCCTATATCAACTTCCTCGCACACACTCTACCAATTCCGTATCATACGTCCTTGGAGAGGAATTTCACATTTCGACACAAGACCAGCATCCGAAAACTATAATGATAAACCAGTTTAGCCACCAAAGTACAGATGAATAAAGATAATAAATCATCAATTCCAACAATAAGGTAAGAAAATAATCCGGAATTTCAACACCAAATCAAAGTGCAAAAGATCACAAGATCGTGGCCAAACCTTCAAAGTCAAGGTAAAATAAATTGCTGATCCCCAAAGAAATATAAAGAATATCACAACTGCACATAATAGCATTGTGTGACTAGCATCTAGCCACCAACGAGGAAGGAAGGAACAACTGACTAGCTATTGCAGTAGCTCATCATGTGGTGCGACATAGTCACACTATCCACATGGCATGGCGGTGTGCACCTCGACATCACCCCGCATCACGTCGTCACATGGCATGGCAATACCCCAAGTGGAGAAAACACACAATGGACGTATCCCGCATGGTAGTGCACCTCGCGGAAAAAGCACGCGCAAGCCACATCCCGCATAGCGACGTATCTAGAAGGATACTCGCCGTAAGTCAGAGGTATACATGACTATGGTCCACCCACATGCCCACCCACACATACTAACTGGCAGCACATGTGAATTAACCTACCTTTCATGAAGACAAGGCAAAGGATCCTCCAAATCGCACCATCACTGAACACAAGAATCACCATCGAAATGCTCAAATAAGGAAGAGAATAGGCTGGCACACATAAACCTATAAATAGGTTCATCAAAGGGAAAGTATTGAGTACACCTTGATACAGTTTAGTAGTACAACTATATCATTCCTCGAAGTAGAGAAGCTAAAGTCGCTTCGCGCCGACATTACTCGTACGCCAATCCATACTATTCAAGGAACGGTCGCTTCGAATACTACCCCTTAACATACTGAGTTACCCACAACCCGAGGTTTGGTACTCAGCAGGGAAACAAATAAGCAACATCACATAAACAGTATGGTTTCCCATACTCATAAGCAACATATCCTCCATGGTTGATTACTTCACCAATCCATGGGCACAGATAATAAGCACTGGTTTCTCACAATACACACAAATACACCAATACTAGTTTAGTCACATTTACGGGGATTAATTTTCAGTACGCTAACATCTATACAAGGAAGATTCAATAATGCTTTCTACATAAATAACTGAATCAAGTTTACTCTAGATACAAGTACTAAATTCATTAACAATTCACAATTATATAAGGAATTAACATCATTCCTATAGCTTTCTCGAATCTCACTAAGCATTCATAATTAAATTACTAGCTAAGCAAATTCATTACGAAAGCTTAAGACTTTCATCTATCACTATGAAGCCAAAAGCAAACATACAATTTCACATGTTTTATAAACATTCTATTTAAATCCATGCATTCTTAATACCATTTCTAAAATTCTTACGATTAGGCAAAGAGAAAGGCAAGAGAGTTTGATAACCCAACTATTTCCTACAAAGACACAAGATCAATCAAGATCACGCTACATTATTAAATTTTCTCACTATAAGCCTATCATTTCAATTATACGGTTTTCATTTCGCTACCGTTAAGAAGGATGATAATCAGCCTGACAAAACATTTCCAATAATTATGGTTGCATAGGAGGTTCTAGTTTTCAAACAAAACAGAGATCAAGAGAGGCAATCTTTTCGATAATGCAAGACCTCTTAAGAACACTCTCTTATAATAATACAATTCAAACGAATGTCATAATTTGCAACCTATTAGAGAAGATCACATTACGATCAAAGATAAGCAAGAGCTATTACCCAATTAAAACATATTAATGCATGCACATCAAACAAGCTTTCATCCGCACTTTCTAAACACATTAAGGTAATTTCATATACCCAAAAGCGAGTTCAATGGAGCATTTGCTAAAATAAATCTTCAGTCAAACTGGTTTAATGAAACACATAAGAAAATCTTTCGGAAAACACATACACAATCTTTCAGGGAACACATTAATACTTTCTCGAAGCTACAATAATATGCTCTTTTTAACACTTCTTCTACAAACCAAGCAGTTTCACATAATTCATCTATTCGCATAAAAAAAAGCACCTTACTAAGGTAGAGTTTAATCATGCTACTCCTACAAAATACTTATGGAGAATTCTTTAAATGTAAACATACAGTTTTCTCCCATTCACCCAAAATAAATTTTAAACCCATAGCCCCTTTAATAATCTAGAAACATAAGCATCATAAGGTTCACTCAAGGGTCCAAGAAGTCACACCCTTTTCTCTCTTGCAAACAAGAAACTCAAATCAAAGATAATTACTCATATCCTAATCATTTCAATTTCCAGAAAGAAGAGAGGAATGGTGATAATCATTTAATTTTCTACAAAATAAGCATACAATAATTGCCATATTAGTCCCTCAAGTGGACAACACTAAGCTAGATCATAAACTTTAAACAAACAAAATTCGCACTTTCAGATTCAAGACAAGCACGGACCAACCCAATTGGGTTAGTCTAAAGAGTACAACACTCAATAAGGGAAGGCACACAATCCACATATAAGCAATCAAACACCAACATCAAGAAGGCGAAAACAAGGTGTGAACACACACACGTTACACACCAGCAAGGTCTGCTCAATCACTCACATGCAAAAGGAGGACAAGCATACGCATAAGGTCGATACACCTCACACCAATAGAGGGCACACGCGACACCAGAGATCCCAATGTTTGCAACATGGGCTCTGATACCAAATGTAATGCCCCGCCAGGAAACCCCGAAGGGATAAGCCAAAATAACACAAGAATACAGTGCAAATTTTTTTTTTAAAGATACAACACATAAGATGCAACATGATACCAAAGATTCAGATTACATAGCGGAAGACTTCAACTAATCTCCTAAAGAGTTTCCCAACGAGATTACTTAATTTTCACAGTTCACTTAACTCATACAATTAATCCCATAAGCTAATTATCTAAACAATGAGATAATTCTTAATCAGGATAATTTCTTTCAAAGGATGGAAATATAATCACAGCAAAGATTCATCAATTAAGATTCATTCATCAACCTCATTCAAGCTTTTCATTTAGAATTACAACCCAAACATCTAACATCTAACATTCTAATACACTAGGATTTCATCATAACATAAGAGATCTTTCCAAGCATATTTAAATTCCTTAACAACAACTGAGTATAATTCATTACTCTAAGATGCATTATTCCATATTCCAACTTATTGCATTTAAAGGACGATTACACACATGCATTAGCGACAAATCGCATCTCAACCAATTATGCATTCGATCAACATGGCATTTAAGGAAGAAATGAATATAAGCATTAATAGTTAATTCCAATTATCCACTTAACCATTTTACATAAATTAATCATCCATGATAGAGCTGAATAAAGGAAACATAAGAGAATACACCACATAACACCATAATGATCTCGGAGTTCACCCCTAAAGGGCTACATCTCCAGGTCTACTCAACTGCAAGACCCCTTCTGATAATTAATAAGGTTAAGAGTACAAGAGGTTACACCAAGTACTATCCAGCCATCAAGGCGATACATAAGCAATATACAAACGACCACATCGGTCAATAATACATAAACGATCCTTAAAAAGAATAGGATCCAGCTGACATAATCAAAGCTAAAAACAAGAGGTCCATGAGAGCATCCATAAAACTGAGCCATCACCACCCAAGGTCTAACATGAAACCGACACTCACAAGGGCAGAGACAGAAAGGACGACTCACAAAGGTACTCAAAACAGGACAAAACGACAACCCACTAGTGAACGTAGGGACAAGTGTCATCACACAACCTGGTATGGATACCATGGCAAGTCTTCATAGGTCCCGGCCCCATACACTGGGTCACCCTGGCACCCTAATTCGAACTTCCGGCCCATCAAAGCCTCGTGTGGACCCACACATCCTCTCGTGAAGACAAGGAAGATGGTTTGCCATTTCAGGCCTTCTCACAGCATACCGAATCTATGATAGCATTCGTCCCATGTGTGAGGCACATTATCTTAATTATAAATTACATTCTAATCTACTTAGGTTATCGCTTATTAGACTCACTTTCGATGGGTTACCTAGTAGCCACTTTGGGCGCGGCCCCCAATTGAAAGCCACTTTCCCATACGACACTAGACTATACTCGGACGAACTCAACCAAGGAATACACATGGTCAGACGAACAGAGTTCGAGAAGAGAGATACAATCATCTGGTCAAACACGACTCAAGGGTAATCACTTACTGACGGTACTCTAACTAGAGACCTGACAACTAAGGTTAACCACGAATCATTATTCGACTCACTCAAAGAGGATTTGATCAAAACGACACTATCACAATACCATAGTCAACTCAAAATTCGAGGACTGAAACAGGTACCCCAAGTCAAACCATACTACAGGGTCCTACTAAACAAAGCAAAACATGCCATTTCATAATTAAAGGCAAATACAGAAATCAAACTCGCAAGGCAATAATCAGAAAAGACAATATTTCCTCAAATTGATTTAATCATTAAAATCGATCAAGTTTTCTACAAGATCTAAAAACAGGTTATAGTTATCTACCTCATCAAGGGATAAGTTGTTCTTGGTTTTCTAACTCTTAAGGTTCAAAGCATCGAACAAGCAATTTAAGGCATTAGGAGTTTTTAAACCAAATTCATAATACTCAAATTCAGACAATCATTAAACAATTAAAATAAGATATTTAATCTCCAACAAGCATCATAGACATACTGGTCTAAAATTAATCTCTACGGATTCATAATTTCAATTCCAGTTACATAATACGGATTACGGAAATAAAAATGTAGGAAGAGAATCTAAATGGAGATAGTCATTTCCAATACATATCATTAAATTCTAATGCCCAACGATAAGTATTTCACTACTTTACAGTTACTCAAATGATATGTTCTACGATAAAATTTAACGTCATCAAGCAGTAATTACTTCGTATTTCAACGATGAAGATCTAGATTCATTAATCCAAGATCGATCAGAATATATACAACAATATTCAATTGCAAAAGTTCACAGTTTCAGAACTGGATCAGGAAAAGAGCAAAAATCATGAAATGAAATTGAATAGTTAATTCACCTATAAACTCCGTTATAACACTAATCAATATCCAAATATCATTTTCCAAGATTAATGCCACCATATTCCTAATTAAGAAACTAACTAAAACTTAACATTAAGATAGCTTACATTAAAAAGATACTAATATCATATGCATTTTCTTTTCTTCCTTTTTTTCTTAAATGATAAAAAAAATACATTAAAAACAAACCATGAATCAACAAACTATGTTTTCATTTAACAAAAAACGCATTTTAAAACATGCATTAGAAAATGCCTAACACAAAGACAAGGCGCGGCGCCCATGCCCTAACCCTAGCCGAGGGAAAGGGGGGCGGCACTTGCGACTGTGCTCGCGGTTGTGCCCGTAGGTGCCGCGGCGCCCTGCGGCCACCGCGGCCCCTGCGGCCACCGTCGTGGGCCGTGGCCGCAGCCACAGCATTACACAGCGAGCGGAGGTAAGGGGGGCGCGAGCGGGGAAAACAGGGGACATGCGGGGGAGGGAAGGAGGAGCGGGTGGAGCTCTGCTCCCTGCCTCCAATCCCCAAAACACAGTCTGAAACAGTTAAAAAAAAACAACGCCCAGTTTGGTTCCAAACCAAAAACGCCCAGCGCTAAAAAAATATAAACACAGTTCGAAAATGATATGTATTTTCTTTTAATAAAACACACAGGTTCAAAATTAACAAGTTCGTTTTAAACGAACTGTGTATTGGGAAACAAGATATTTGATGATAACCATTTCTTTCCCAAACACAAACAGGTTTTAACACCGAAACGATAAGAGGAAAACAACATCTCAAAACACTTCCAGCCAAGCTGGTTAATCCACTAAATCAATCAAAAACATGAAGACATCCAACTCCCATTTCCATTTTAACCAATAACTAAAATTGGGAATTGAATCCTACCAGATCTCGCGTTCCTGGCAGGATCTGCTGAGGAGTCCCAATCTCCAGCTGTCCAAAACCATCTTTCTCCATCCAAAATCCCCAAATTCCTTCCAAAATTTTTCTCCAACCAAAAATTTTCCCAAATTTGTCCATCCTTCCATTTTTCCCCAAATTTGGGTTATATGGAAGAGTTGACCCAAAAATTCCATTTTTGGAATTAAAACTTTTATTTACAAATAATTTATAAAATTAATCCTTTACTAGCTAGCAACAAATTAACTTGCCTTTTCAATTCAAAATTCGATTTCTCATCTAATCAAATTTATCCTTTCGATTAATAATCCAACAGAATACAATTAATCTGTTGCGATAAAATATAAAACTTCATTTCATCAGCATATATAAAATGCATTAAATATTCGAAAACAGTCATTTAATCGAATTCACTCCCAATTTAAAACGAGCAACCCAATATCAACGAAAATCACATAACGGAAACCAGATTAATCTAATCCATTAATCATCAATGCACAAATGCATATTTAATCAAGAATTTACTAAGGACTAATTAATCAAATTAACCGAACAGACCAAGCATGCAAATCGAGAAAGTCAACCAAACAGACGACTCGCAAACCCAAGCAAAAAGGGGTAACCGACAATGACTAACGATGCTCACTTGAGCACGACTAAGGTCAACTAGGGTCTTACGACCACCTAATCCAACTCTAAGGATTAAAAGGTATGCCCAAACCTGCAAAACGAGGTGACGACGAACCTCGCACTCATGCGACTTCGTACATGAAATCTCCTGCAACCAACGATCATACATGCATACATATATAATAACTTAATGAATGTGTTAGCTCGATACTAACATCACGAAATAGGAACACTGAAAATCTCCATACAACTAGTGTGAGAACCACATCAATAGCTATGCGTTAAATCAAACATCTGATTGTAACATAATATTACGATAAACTAATCGAGATTAAGCCAAGGTTAGAAATAGACTAGGGTAGGGGTACTACATCTGTTATCTTTATGCTACGAGGAAAACCTACTTTGCCTTTCCCCTTATCCTTTTGATAGACTCTGAGAGTCTTTGGTCGTTTGAGCTCGTCTTGTTTTTCCTTTTCAACAAAGAATATATCCCACTTGTCTGCAGTTTCTTCTGATATCTCATTAATTTTGTCTGCCATTAGTGCTACATGTCGGTGACCAGCTGAAAATACTGTCTGGTTAGCCTCACTTATTAATTTATCTATCTCTTGTGTTGAGTTCACTGGGTGAACTGCAAGTAGTTTTTCTATCTTGATATTTTTATCCAATTCAAAAATTGCTACCCTTCTTGCTTCTAACCTTCTATACAAGTCCTTAGGTATATCATCTACAATTTCCATCAAAAATTTCTTATATATATCAAGGTGTAAAATAACACTATTTTCTATACTTTCTTTTTCATCATTTGAAAGTGTGTTATACAACTTGCTGATATTTGACAATTTGCCATCTTCAGTTATCTCATTCAAAAGTTTGTCCAAAGGAGGGACAACTTGTTTTTCTTTCCTTTTCTCTAGTGTCAACTTCTTTGTCGAAGGCCTAACTGCCTGTTGTTTTTGTCTTGTTATCTTAGGTGTAGGAGCGGGTACCAGTGAAGGTTTTCTTTTTCCTTACTACCCTTATAAACTCTGCTGGTATTTCACTATCAGAGGAGGTAGCAACTGGTGAAAGATGTGCCTTTAGTTGTAGTCCTTCCAACTCACTCTCCTTAATACCAGTTTTATTTAATACATATTACTTGATTGCTTTTTCCTGCCTTGTTCCTTTTCTAACTATTTGTTCAGATTTTTTTGTTCTTTTCAAGATTGAATACTGCTTCCAATTATTTCCGTATTTCCAAATACTCAACTGTTGGTTCTTTAGGAGCTTCTAGGAGGGCTTTTGCATAAGTTTCAATTATGTTCTCATCTACCTCGTATCCCATTTCTATAACCCAGACAGTCCTTGGGACTACTGCCTCCATCCAAATCTCATCCTTCTTTCTTATAAAGCATATCTCCTTTTGATATTTTCAACAATAGCTTGAGATAGCCTTATCCTTATTTTCATTTGAGCCTTTAATGCCTGAAAAATATTCATTTATGTTCTTTTCCTTGTCATCTCCCATGTTGTTTAGAATGTCCAGTAGTTGTTTTCCTACCAATATGCCAAAACCAAAATCATTTCTACCAATACCAGGTACTTGGTAATGTACAACATTAAACACACAAGTAAGTTGCCAAATCTAAAAGTCCCTTTCTTATCCCCTTTGATTTTCTTTATATTGTCTATTAGTTCATCCTTCAACCATTCACATATGTCAATCTTTCCATTGTTGTTTACCAAGTCATAAGCACTTTTTATACATAAGCTAGAAACATAGTTTAATCTATTGGCATGAGTAGCCTTGTATCCAAGAAACATGCTAATGAACCTTACATTGATGTCTTTTACATCATTTACTCTAAGGGATCTTTTGTCAAAGGTTGCACTAGTTAGGGTCATTGCAGTGTCATTTGAAACCTTTTTAGTCTTGTTAGGCCTACTACCGGTGGAAGGTAAGCCTGTCACTACCCTAACTGCCTCTTTGGTTATCTTATGAATTGAATCCAACCAAAAGAACTCCCCATGAACTCTTCTTAACACAATCCTTATAACATCCTTGGGAAAATCAGGAATACTTAGAATTTCCACAAAACCTAGGGTTTCAACTATCTTATGTTCCAGTTTAACATTTCCATTTACATCACATATAACAGTCTTGTACATGTTCTTAATTTCATCATCTCCTAGTTCTTCTATGTGACAATGTATGTAGATTCTAGGATCGTCAGCATATGCAACTCCTTTAGGTATTTTTGAGAGTGCTCCTAGGGTCTCATCTTTCTTTGCAATTTTAGGAATAATCTTAAATATGGGTCTAGGGCATTTAACAACTTCAATCAAAGTAGGGTTTGCAATGAATTGAGGTGCAGAGGAGGAAGACATTGTTATAAATACTTTAATCTACCTTTAGGTATGAGTGCTTGAATGATTTGCTTCACTTCTCGCTATGGATGCCTTCACTCAGAATTTGAATGCTCTGTGAATGAAAAAGAGCCAAAAATACTTGTTTTATAATGCCATTTCCTTCAACTACCACATTTAATGCCTGCTGGTTAAGTGAAACTTAACACATCTACTGGTAAAGAAGTATTAAACTTCTCACCATCAACCGAGGGTAAATTAGCATGTTTTTAAATTTGTTTCCATACCCCCAAAGGATTTCTCTTTAGTTAGATGAAGAAACTCCTGTCAGTGGAGTGATACTTTGTTCTACTGGTGAAGGAATAGCTTCACTAACACTTTGATCTGACTTTCTAATCCATTGTTTTGAGAATTCTTGCTTTACCTCTTCAACCTTTTCTTTACCTTTCAAGTTGGGTCCTTTGTTATTTGTCGGTGATGCCTTCTACAAAATTTTGCAATATGTTCAATTTTGTTACAAGCATAACAAGTCATTTTGTTCACTCTGCATCTTCTCAGAAAGTTTTCTTCTTTTGTTCCTTGTAATAGTGATATTTCCTTGAAGTCCTAGAATGATTTCCTATGCAACCTTCAGATCATCTTCAATTTTGATATTCATCAACTTTTCTACATCATAGTTTGAAAGAGCTATTTCCAATTACTTTCTCAAGTTTTCCATCTCTACTGGTGTCAGAATATTCCTTGAGCTGTTAGGCTTTTGAAAATAGAGGACCAAGCTCTAATACCAATTGTTAGGATTCCCAAAGATACTGAGAGGGGGGGTGAATTGGTATCTAACTAGTTAATGGATTTTGTGAACTTATTAAATGAATTGCATTCCAAAACAGTGTACCGGTAAACCAGAATTAATGCAGTAAATAAGAACAATAAACACAATATTGAAAGCACACCATAACACAATATTTTTGGTGATGAAACACAATATTTTTGGTGATGAAATCTCACTGCTTAAATACAAAAGGAAGTCTCACTGACTTATAAAATGGATTAGTTAAATTCAATATCATGTACTTCTTCGGTTCAGCATCTACTATGCCAAGTTCAATACTCATTTAGGCTCTTGCAATAATCATAAACCTTACTCCAAAATCTACCTCAATATTCACACATAATATCCATCTATGCATATTTCCTATTAAAAATTCTCTACAAGATCTCATACTTATATATGAGCCTTATTATAATATTCTATGTTGGCTTACAAAAAGATATTACAATAAAATGCATTATGTAATAAACAAAATCTTGTCGGCCAGGGTGCCGGTAATCATCTTTTCGCTACCGGTAAGTACACACCCAATAGATAATCAGGATATGAATGTTGAGTCTTACGCAATGGATTCTCAATGTTGTATTAGCTGAATCCAAACGCTAATGGGGTAAGGAAATGGGAAGTCTCTTAGGAGAGCTACTATCTCTCTTGCACAAAGATTATCCCCTTTTTCAGAGGTGAAGCGACTAGCTGCTATTTAAAGTTTGTAGTAAGTATTTCCATTCGAAATACCCCTTGAAGTCGCATAAGCACGATTGAGACCTATAACCCAACAAGGTACTGAAACAATTTGTAGTCACATAAGTGTGATTGAGACTGTCAGGCCCTACAAAATGCCTCATATGAGAGATCTTAAAAGAGAAAACTCAAATAATCTTGTCCTCTGAGACTTTAATCCCAAAGGCCTATTAATTATAGTGAGTCAAAATGCTTGGGTTTAGTTGTACTCACTTGGGTCATTCTCATAGGGTGATTACTTTTTCCCACTACGACAAGCCTACTAAAAGGTACACAAATCTCAAACTTTAAAAAAGCTCTAAGGGTCTGGATTTCTAATTATATGTACAGACAAGAGCATACACTCCTACCTCTTAGATTTTTTTTAAAACACAAAAGACAGATTTGTTCATTTACCACATAGCAATTTAAGTGCCTAAAAAAATGAATGAAAGAATACACAATATTTGGTCAATTATTCTTAGGTAACTTGCAAAATTAATGCATCATTGGTCATATTGTTTTCAATTCTTTGACATGATGTAAGTTTGATTAGACAAATTCTTTGACATACGTTCTGTAGAAAATCACTTAGGCTGTGAAAATCTCAGGTATACAAAAGACAATTAAGGTTAGCGTTAGTAAAATCTAAAGCCAAATCAAGAAAACCCCAAAATGTATAATGTTTATAAAATGAGCCAAGCAAAAATCTGTACAATAATTCCCACAAAGAAGAATGAGAATTTGCATAGAACAGAATGATTAAACCCTAGAAGAAAATGATAAAAATAGATACTCGTATGATGATTCCATAGAGCCGAATGATAAATCTCAGAACTCATCCTCTATGTTGTAAAAACTCATACGACCTTTTGTAGAGGTTGTACGGACATAACCTGTAAAGTAATAAAAAATAATAATTTTGCAAGACCAAAAATTGACTTCTTGAGCCCCAAGTGGGTGCTAAAAATGTGTGTAAAAAGTTGACCTATATTTGTATCTGTATCTAAATAAAGAACACTTTAATGAAGTCTTAGATGCATGGTTAGTAAATCAATAATTAATAAATAATGAAACCATTACAAAGTTACCTATTACCTTCTAGTAGATGTGAGTTTAGGTTTTCTCTTAGATTTCTTTATGCAACACAAGTGACTAGATGACACCTAAATAAAGGATTTAATCTATGAGTATGAAATTGAGCTAAGTTGATGTAAGATATGCAAGATTAAGCTAACATGATTTAAGCAATTTATCCATCTATATTATTTTAATAAAACTAACATGATTCAACAAATATGATTAAGCTAATTTAATATTCTCAATGCACAAAAATTTCAATAGACCTAGAGAAAGCACAACATAATAACAATAATCTCCAGTTTTTTTTTTTTTTGAGAGATGAGAGCTTGAATTTATAGAAAATCTAGAGAGACACCAATGCTCAGGATCGATCAATGATGAATGAAAAATATTCTCCAAGAGGAAGCACAATCTAGGTGAACTGATGTGATTGGCTGCTTTTCTCAGCTTTAAAGAAAATTGAAGTAATTTTAAGATAAAAACATAAAAACCAATTTATTTCATATTTTATTTAATTTTGATATTTAATTGATTTTCATATATTTTTTATTTTAATTCCTTTTTGATTACTTTTTTTTTCAATAAAAGTGGGTAAGCAACTAAACTTTATTATTATATTTCATAATTTTTACAATGGGTTCAAATGACATACTAGCAGGAAAGAACCCACAAGAAAACCTCTGGTTATAGCATTGAATTAAAAAATAAAACTACCCTTACATAATCTGTTACATATCCAAAAAACCCACTTACCCCATAGAACTGAAAGTATACAAAGAGGTCCCATAGGACATGTCTAGATACAAAGCTAGCTAGCTGCAAAATAAAGAGCTGGATAACAAAACTATGTCTGTGAGAAGATCATGTAGAAACACCAAAGAGACCATAAACTCATGCGAATTGGGGAGAATCAAATAGTTACAAAATGAATAGCTGGACATCTAAGAGAAACTCCTCAAGAAGATCATACAGGGGTACCAAGGAGTTAAATCTTCAACATGTCAAAAGTGAATAAGCCAAAATTATCCATATCTGCATCAAAAAACCATACGAAAACTCCAAGATATAGTAGTCAAGCATATAGAAACCAAGAACTAGTGCTTTGTACCAAAGGATCATGAGCTGCATCCGGAGGAGGAACAACCCTTAGAGGAAATTTTAATTGAGCAGGAGCAGAGAAAAGGAAACTCAAAGAATAGAATGATTTATTTGCCATGTGACATTAATGACTAAGAATTAGTTAATTAGGTGTTCAATATTGATTTAACTACCTTTGGTTAGGACCTTGGTGATGTAGTTGAGATTAGGGGATCATGATTTAGGTGATCATTTTTAGGGTATTATAGTAACAAGGAGGATTTTTAATCTCTATTCTTTAACTTAAATAACTTGAAATAGCTATGAACTTTAGTGGTGAGAGGTGTTAACAAATTGTTGTGTGTTCTTTAACAATATTTGATATAATATTTAACCATATTCTCTATGTTATCTCTATTCAAAGACTTTTGGATTTCAAATAATTTATTCATATTTGATATTAACCTAGTGAGAGTTATAGGATGCAGGTGTGTCCTTCTTTGGATACTTTTTTTATACTATACCATTGAAACTCTTAACATTTTGTCACATAGCTTTGTGTTTATTACCTCAAAAGACTTCTTGTGCAGGATAGAGTATACACATAAATGAATGATTGAGTTTGATATGCTGATGGTAGAAGGTCTAATTCTAATGATGAGAATATTGTTCCATGTATGGTTAATTGAATACATTAGAAACCAATCATAGACACTATTCCATATATTTGAGACTTTTACATAATTTCTTAATCATCAATTTTAGACACCAAGCAAGTACACATCACTTAACAAACTTTTAATTGTAATAGAAAATGATCTCTGACTATGTTTTCCTTGCAAATCTTATATAAAAATATTTCACTTCACAACAAAATCTACATACCCGCTAATTAAAAAGATGACAACATTTGAATAGTTGTTAATTTTTTAAATGGGTGCAGGTTAAGATTATAATTTTTTAGGTCAAATTATTTAAATTGTTGTAGGTTTTTGTTGGTTGGATATAAGGCGCCCAAAGAATGGTCCCACAATTCTGTTAATGTGGATACCCTGCATCATTAATTAAATCTAATTAGGTTTATAAATTTTATTTATTAGTACTTGCTTTAAGATTAGTACTATTTCAATAAGTTGTATCAATTTTCATTAACTAATTATTATTAGTACTTGTTATTAGGCTTGTTGGCATTATGTGAACCGGCATGAAGACATAATGATATTGTATGTTGTCATTGATGTCAATATGTGACATGATGTGAACCGACACATGTGATAGGTGAGTGATAGGTGAGAAGAGAGAACTGGCATATGTATGAACCGGTATATATGCCAAAGTGAAGCGATATATTTGTTCAAGGTGAACTGGCATTTAGTTATGGGAATCGCACATGGAAGCATTGTATGACTACCAGTTGGTAGGTAGTTTCCACTTTAGGATTTCCAGTTGGAGTACCTCATGCCTGTGTGACTCAATCGGTGATCTTTGTGTGATGAGTTAGCAGTTTAATGGAGAACAGGTTGTGTTGCCACGTAAGCTCTATGCACGTGAAGGATCTTGCATGAAGAAGACTATTCCTATCTACCTTGGGAGTGTGTGAAGCTTTTCAAATGGTGATAACATGTGATGGGTTATCAGCCACCATGAAATTGGTGGATAATGGACGATGGAGAATGTATTGAGATTGATTCAAGATTGTTTCATTTAATGCAGTATGATTCAACGGTTAGGATTGAACCGCCTGAATTGCTTAACCTAACAGGTTTAGGGTTTAGGGTTTTTGCTACCGACCTGTATGTTTCCTATAAGGTCTATGTTACGTTTCTTTCTAAGGTTGTTGGCAAAAGTTGTGAGTGTGTATCCAAGGAAAGTGATACATGATTCTTGCTAGACCAAAGGAGAGAAGAGATACCTACAAAGTGAATGTGCAGAAGGTGAAGAGGAGCCAAAACGGATTTGCATTAGCATTGAGTGCTGTTACCAGATCATTGTAATTCCTGTTGATCTCTAACCACTTCAATAGTTGGGAAATCCCTTAACAGGGTATCCTTAACTGGCTTGATACAAATCCCCTAACAGGGTAGCTTTAACCGGCTTGATTCAAATCCCTTAACCGAGTAACTCGAAGTTAATGAGTTCTGAGAAGCTATAGAGCTCTAGAGATCCTTTAGCTATTAAGTTTTTGAAATCCTCTAACAAGGTAGCCCCAACAGGGTTTAACCCTTAACCAGGTATTGTAGCCATCCCTTAACCAAGTAATCCCTAACAGGATCGGTTCCTAGCAGAACCTATTGTAATGTATTTAACCGGACAAGGCTCCTAATAGAGCAGACTTCTAAAGAGTTCAAAAGAAGATTGTGGGTATTCATCCCCACCGGGGTTTTTCCCAGTTGGGTTTCCATGTGAAAAATATGTGTGTCATGTGATGCTTTTGTCTTGTGATACTTTGTTATTACCTGTTGAACATATGATGGTTCTATGTTTTATGCCTATCTATAGAACATACTGAACTAACTGTTGTGAAGATCAGATGATAGTTTACCTATTCATGCATGTGGGTGTAATAGTACTATATTATTATGCTAAGAGGAAATCTCAGTGAGTGACCGGTTTATGATTGTTTTAGTTGTTCTGGGTCTTACCGGTTGCACTTTGTTTCAGCTAATATCACTGCTTGCTAGTTTTTGCTACTAAACCGGTTTTGGACTATATTTTTATTTGTACTGATTCAACACCCCCCCCTCTCAGTACCGGTTTGGTACTATTGGTTCATCATTGAGTTATCAAGGCTAGTATTATTGCAATCAGTTGTACCCAATTCAATTGTTTTTCCACCAATTCTATCTATGATTTTTTTCTTTCGATGCCTTTTTTCAGTTTTTTAATAATTAAGATTGGCTCAAACAATTTGAATCTTATTACTAGATTTCCTGGATTCACATTCTACATGAATTTTTTTAGGAAAGGTTTTAGATACATTCAAATAATTTACTATGTTTTAATTTACTTTTCAAATTATTTAGTATATCTATCTAAATCTTTAAATTTTTTAAATCTTTATTTTAGGTATCCTCATGCAATTTCATAATATAAAATTTTTGATAATAAATCTAAACTTTTTTTTATTTGATATATGTTCCAAGGTAACTATAATGACAAATGCAAGGCTTTATATGGGACTCATGTTAAGCACTATTGGAGGGATGGTGGCTAGGTGGATCTCTTTCGGATCACCATAGACCTAGCATCGATTGAATCTTCCCTGATGGTAGTTATAATGGGGTCTAATCACCAAGATGATATATTAGTTTGGATGACTACCCCTTCTGATAGATACTCAGTCTCTTCAGCTATCTCGTTAAAGTCCTTTTCTCCCACCCACCTCCCTTTTGGGCTAAAGAATGGATCAAACACCTTAATCCTAAGGTCAACATATTTTTTGGATTCTTTTCCAAAATAAAGTACTCATAGTTGATAATCTTTGCAAGCATGGTTTTTAGATCCTCAATGAATACTACTTGTGTAAGGAAGAAGCGGAAACAACTAATCATCTTTTCCTTCATTGTCCCTATGTGGCTGTTATTTGAGGAATATTTCTATCTCTCTTGAACTTCTCTTGGGTGTTTCTTGGCTCCATAGAGGACCTTTTTATTCAATGGAATACTCCCTCTTTGAATCCCACTATCCACAAGTTGTGGTCTTTTACCTTCCCCCATATTGCTTGGCATGTATGTAAGGAGAAAAGCAATAGAATCTCCAGGGACAAGGAGGCTTTGTAAAATATTGTGTATGAGATAATATAGAGGCTAATCATGGAAAACATCAATAGTATACCATGTAATGAGAATAAGATGGAGGCTATGGTTTGTATTGACTATGACCTCAAGATGGAAAAAGATTGGCATATCAAAGGTGGTATTTCTAAAGCTTCTAGACCAGCAAAAAATAATCATGAAAGTGCTTGTTGGATTCACCCTCCTAGGGGCTGGATAATAGCTAATTTTCATGGGGAAGCCAAGTGAAATCTGTGATCTGCTAGAAGTGGGGGAGTGTTAAGAGATTATAATGGAAATTTTGTTTTGATTGAGGCACTCTCCTTGGGCTCATAGTCCAATAATATAACTGAAGGCATAAGAGGTTTCTAGGTAATCAACCTTACAAATAAAATAAACTTTAAGAACATCTAGATTGAAGGTGACTCCAATAACATTATCGAGTGCCTTCTTGGCAATTTCCCCCCTTCATGGACTATAAAAATTTGGATAGAAGAAGATAAATTTATCTTATCCAACTTTAATAAGGTTAGAATTTCCCATGTCTTCAGGGAAGATAATAAGGTGGATGACTATTTTGTTAATGAAGGGGTCAAGCAAATGGGTTGATTGACATGGTACGCCTATAATGAACTAGGAGCTAATGTTAGAGCCTTAATCAACTATGATGTCACCCATAGGAAACTTGATGCATTTAATAATGATGAATCCGAGTAGAGCTTGGCAAAGTGTCATCATTTGATACAGTGGTGGCACCTCAAATATCTCTACGAGTTGCAAGGGAAGGTAGGTATTGTGGGTGCTTTGGTTTTGTTGTTGGCTCTATGTTTAGTTCATTTTCTCTATGATACAAAGAAGAAAGGTGAGTGTGAAGATAGGGGTAAGTAGAAAGAGGGTTGAGCTGAACAATTGTGAGAAGCACAAGAAAAATTTGAATGTCTGAACACATATTGAGGGATGGGTTGAATCCATTCCTCGAGAAGATCCATGGTACTAACCCAAAAATTAAATAATATTTTTCTAATAACTAGAAGGATGTCAAAAATTTTCTCTTTGGGAGGAAGGTAGAGATAGATGAGAATCTCATTGGGAAAATCATTGGGCTCTCCACAAAGGGGGTGAAGTTATTTTGTGATAGAAAGTTTTTAGATGAAGTAGTCATCAAATTTCCCAATACCGATGAGGAAACAGAGCTGTTGATCAAAATTTCTAATAGTTATTTTGATGATGGGAAGGAAAAGATGCTATGGAGGGAGGTGTTCAGAGTTATCATGGAATATAATATGATAAATGGAAAATTTACCAGAGTCTATGGCTACCATATTTCCCTCCTTAATCATTTTCAACACAAGGTGAAGATTTCATTTCCTTACTACTTGTTTTTCTCTTTGAAACATAGTATTAAGAAGCACAGAAAAATCCATAGGAAGTATCATGTCTTGCATGCTGGCCTTATTCGGTTAATCCATGAACATTTTGAAAATATGTCAAACCTGTCTAGCCTAATTTAAGCTTCGGCCTCAGAAGGATATAATACTAATATTAGTATGTCTGAGGAAAAAGATGAATGAGAGACTGAGTGGAAAGAGGAAGAGTCTCCCTCCTCCATGAATGTGTATAAGAAAACCCCACAAAGTAAGCCCTTGGATAAAAAAGATCTTTGTGAAAACCCCCATTGGCACTTCTCAAAAAGCTAAAAATGAGGAGGACCCCCAAGAGAAAAAGTTGGTTTCTTATTCTAAGGACTCTCTCAAGAATTCCCTTGCTACTTCAAGCCCAACTAATAATTTCATGATGACATACTAGCAATAGCCAGAAATAGTGTTGTTGACTTCTTCGAGATTATTAAGTGGGTTTTTAATGAGATGAAGGACCTGATGAATACTAAGAAGGGGGGGTGAATTAGTATACCAAAAAATATTGTAATCAAACTTCTAAATAGTTTAGCAAATAACTGGTTAAGATAAATGCGAACCAAATAGAAAACAAATCATTCACCCACAAGAGCACGATCACCATAACACAAGATATTTGATGTGGAAACCCAAATGGGAAAAACCACGGTGAGAAGAAACTCACAAGTAACTATCTGTAGAATAGAAACCATACCGATTAAGGTCAGACTGGTTAAGTTCATACAATGTTCTTCACCAAAACAGATCCTGTTAGGAATCTAGATCTCTGTTAGGAGATAAGTCCTGTTAAAGACTACCCTATGAGATGATTTCAAGTCCATAGTTGTGAACCACCTTGTTAGAGGATTTACAAAGGATTTTCTAGGCCTACCTGGTTAAGGGTTTCAGAATTGTCAAAGATATTAGTAATCAACAAGTGAGTGATCTAGATACTAGCACAGTATGGTTGGTTAGATCCTTGACAACTCATTGTTAATGCATTTCAGCATTACTTCAGTCTTCAATATCTCCACACTCTACATAGACCTAATATTCTCTAGAATGATTGCACATAACCTTTTCTATCACAAATCTCTTACACATCATACATACAAACCCTAGACATGATGTCCTTATAAGGAAACTGATTTCATGTCGGTCCAATAGGATTAGACTACAAGTTCCTAGGTTTAGTGCATCTAGACACATTTGGTAACATGACACAAAATCACCACCAAAGTGTCTGTGGATGATAACTCATCACACATTACAAAAATACCAGTTTGTAACTCATCATAGAGTAATATCGGTTAATACAATATACCAATTACCAGTTGTCAAAAATGAAGATTGGTAGATCATAGTGTTCCGATCAAAATTTAACTGTTGCTTGGGTCCTTCATACCGCTTGAGCTCCTTGAACCTCTTAGGATCTCCATATCACTTGATCTCGTTAGTCAATCTATGACCGATAAACATCTTCTGCAAAATACCAATAGTCTAAAGACTATACATTCAACAATACACAATACTGGTTGGAACAATTACCGGTTGAGCATAACTCATACATCAAGAAAGTGTGTGTCCATCATCAAGAAAGTGTGTGTCTGTCAATGACAATCAAAACATCATCAAAATTCCAACAATCTCCGCCTTTGGCATTGATGGCAACACTTAGGAAAATTTTGACATCTAAGTGTTTTTACAACAAAAAATGTCATAATCAAAATTACTCCCCCTAAGCATATACACTATCCATTTTGCAGAAATTACAATGTACACTACTTCCCAAAGTGGTAACATGAAAGTACATGAAATGGTAACATTCACCAAAATTTAAATGTACACTACTCCATTATATATAAAAATAGAGTAAATGTTCATGACAATAAGGAATGAAACTTATCAAAATCAGATTTAAAATCCTGCATAAAAGTTTACATGGCCAATGTCCATGACTCATGTAATGAGGTAGCAACCTCACTTTCAGTCTACATCTAGAATACTAGTTCTTCCATTGCATCAATGGTACTCAGCTCTTGAGTTACCGTGATAGCTTCTAGGTTGAGAAAACTTTTCTAAAGAATCTGCAATCTTGGCAATAGGAGCAGTTGAAGCTCTTGCAAATCTCTGGTCCGGTTGCTGATCTCTAAGTCCATCTTGGCTATTTGCTGCTAATAACAATGAATCATTTTCCCATATGTAGTGAATGAATCATATGGCATCTTAAAATTGTTGATATAAGCCTATAACTCTGATTGGAGTTGAGCTTTTTGTTGAAGCACATTGTCACAAAATAGATGGGTTTGGTAGATTTTACTTAACAGTAATTTAGCTTCACCCATAGCAACACTGATATCGTTCTCGTGTTTGAGTAGTTGTGACCGAAGGTCATTCATTTTCTGGACTAAGGTAGTGTTGAGTTCCTTTTCATGGTTCTTCTTTACTGTGGCTTCAACAATATCTTCCAAGCATTGTACCTAGTCCTCCACTATGGTACACAAAAGTTTAAGCCTAGACAAAGAGGAATCGGTACTGGGGAGGTTGGTACTAGGAATCAGACTGGTAAGGGTGTCAACCGTAGTTTGTATGACATCCTGTTCCTTCTTCCTCTGTAATGCTTCTAGTCTTTCCTATGCAAGTTTGATGCTTTGAAGCAGCTCAGACTCATCTACTGATTGAAGATCAATAGGACTGGTGGTGTCAACCTGTTTGGCTTGACCATCGGTTGCCTTAAGAGTATCCACTTGTTTGGTCTTCTATACTTCCTTCTCCTTTTCTGCTATTTTCTTTTCCTCTTCTTTCTTCTTTTTCTCCTCTTTCTTCTTCTCCATTTCTTCTTTCTTCTTGTCCTCTTCTTGCTTTTTCTTCTCTTCCTCCTTCTTCCTTTCTTCTTCCTTCCTCTTGTCTTCTTCTTCTTTCTTCTTCTCCTCTTCTTTCCTCCTCTCCTCTTCTTCCCTCTTCTCCTCTTCTTTCCTCTTCTCTTCTTTTCTCTTCTCCTCTTCTTTCCTCTTCTCCTCTTCTTTTCTCTTCTCTTCCTCTTTCTTCTTCTCTTCCTCTTTGTCCTATTTTTCTTTTTCGACTTTTTCCTTGTCTTGTTTCTCTTTTTCAGCTTTTTCTTTATTTGTTTCTCTTTCTTCATTTCTTCTTTGTCTTGCTTTTCTTTCTCAGCTTGTTCCTTATCCTGTTTCTCTTTCTCTTTGTCTGGAGTGACATCCTCAATATATAAAGCATCTAGATCAATAGGATCATTTGTCTTTGTCTCTCTTTCACCTTCACTATCAAATACTTCATTTGGTTGACCTAAGGATAGATCAAACGCTTTATCAGCCTGCTTAGTAGCTTCAGATACTTGGTGCATTCTGACAGCAACTTTAGCATGTACATGTGTGTCCTTTTCCACTTCAGACATTCTACCTTCTAGTAGCTTGAGTCTTCTCCTTCTCATTAAGAAAATGCCTTTGTGTGTATCCATTATTTCAAATAATTCAGAATTTGAGGCATCAGGAAAGTACTGTACAAAAAAGTTCTCCCTGATCTCCTGTTCTTTCTCAATGGCAATGCACCATTTGCTATCTAAAGAATTGTAGAAATAATCTTTTGTAACCGATCTAATTTCTGATGGCGATTTGTCATTAACACATAAATATTTGATGACTTCCTGCTCTACTTCTTCTTTCTCATTATCATTAAAATCATCAAAATACTCCTTTAGAACATCAAGCACTTTTCTCCTAATATTCTTAATAGTCCTCTGAAAATGTGTCATTGGCTTAGAAGAGGAAATGTCTATATTTACCGGTGCTAAAGTTGTAGGCACATTACTAGTATACTTTGTCTTCTTGCTTGATTGCCTTGTCTTCTTTGGTTGAATTTCTGGTTCAGTGTCCTCTGACTCCGGTGAGTTAGTTTTGGTTTTCCGCTTCCTCTCAAAGACTTTGTCTGGAACAATGTCAATTTTATTCTTAGCTGGTGACCGCTTGGTCGATTTTGGACTGGCAGAGGTAACCGGTGTAGATACCGATGGAACTACTTTATCCTTTTTCTATTTTGGTTCTTCAACTGGTGTGACCCTCTCCAAGTAGGTACTGTTAGGTCCCAGAGACAACTAAGAGGGGGGTGAATTAGTTGTCTAATAATATTAAACCAAAAACAACTTAATCAAAATACTGCTTAATACTGATCAAATAGTCTATTATACCAGTGGATAGATTTAATAGATAAATGCAATATCGATAATGATTAATGCATGAACCTAAAAGACAAAGTCATCCACAACACATAACACCAATATTTGTACGTAGAAACCTTGTAAGGGGAAAAACCACAGCGGGAAACCTTACCCACAATCAAATGATACTACTGCAGATAGTAAGTGTACATAAATGGGGTTTGCACATGCAGAAAGGCCAAGCGCCTAGAGCTCACTGCTCAATCACAAATTTGAGTCATACTGACTACAGTTGGATGGATAAATCCAATATGAATGTACTACACAAAATAACATCTTCATATGTTGGATTCAGTACCGGTGTAGTTCTGATATGCTTTCACAAAAACCTAGCTTCACATTCAAATGATGTCTACATGTATAGCTCTGCTTAATCTCGCATATACCTTCACACAAATCTTATTTGCATTCCACACTTGATCTTACAATTTAAGATCATACATTTATACCGTAAACTAAGACCAATTTTAGTAGGTCGGCTCTACAAGAAATTACAGTGAAGTCATTTTACAAACAATATAATATCCGATGCAATAACCAGTTCAACGTGTTGGCTTAATGCATTTACAACAATAATTAATCATCTCCATAGCATGCGATGCTGATCTAGAAAAGATAAACCTATCCGTGTAACCTTGGACCTATTTGCCGGTAATATCAAATGTGCAAATATGAATATGCCAATAAACAATTCTCCAAGATAAGATGTCCAAACAATGTCCTCAACATTACCAAGTGTTTTCCAAGTTATTCCAAGTGTCGGTGATCATTATTTCCTAATGGTATACCATATATCGGTGATTGTGCAAAAGTCACTTGCTTGCTGATGAATGTTGCTGGATCTCCAAAGTGCTAGAGTTTTAGTAGGTGTTGACATCAATGACAAAACCATACCAAAATACCAACAATCTCCCCCTTTGGCATTGATGGCAACACAAGATTGAAAAACCATCAAAGTGCTAAAACATAAATCCCAAGTATAAAAACCAACAATCTCCCCAAAGTAACAATCTCTCCCCCTAAGAGTAATATGAATTTCCTTATGTTTTTATGTACCAATCTCTTCCCAAAGGATACTCTATTTTTCCATAGATATATCTCCCCCTTTGAAATCAAATGCCAAAGTTACAACAAAACCAAGTTCATATATAAAATACCAACTAATCCCCCTGAGAAGTAGCTTCCTCATCAAAGACAGAGTAAGAATATATCTCTGTTAATTCTGTCGGTTGATGATAGACATCAACTCTCTAAGTGTCTACTGGTGGCAGTATAACCCCAAGCTATTCTCTAAGATATTCAATAGTCTCCTTAGGCAAAGTTTTAGTGAAAATATCTGCAAGTTGTTCTTTAGTATTCACATAAACTAGTTTTATTTCTTTTGCTTCAACTTTTTCCCTTAGAAAATTCAGTTTGATTGAAACATGTTTTGTTTTAGAATGTAATACCGGATTCTTAGATATATCAATTGCTACTGTATTATCACAATATATAGTTATAAGTTCCTTGCATTTTACCTTTAAATCTTTCAACATTTGTTTAAGCCAAAGTACCTATGTATAGTTAGTTGCGACTGCAACATATTCTGATTTTTCTATTGATAAAGATGTACAACTCTGTTTCTTACTTAACCAAGAAACTAATCTACTTCTAAGAAAAAATGCTCCACTGGTGGTGCTTTTTCTATCATCAATATCACCTGCCCAATTTGCATCTATGTATGCACATAGGTCAAAGTTTTCATCTCTAGGATACCATAATCCAAGATTTGTAGTGCCTTGTAAGTACCAAAAAATCCTTTTTATAGCTGATTCATGATTTTCTCTAGGATTACTCTAAAATCTTGAAACAATACATATTGCATTCATGATATCAAGTCTGGTTTGTGTCAAATATAGTAAACCTCCTATCATAGATTTGTACCTTGTTGGATTAATAGGTGTAGATTCATCCCTTAAGGATAGTTTGTCATTTGTAGTCATGGGTGTGCTTACCAATTTAGAGTTCTCGATCCCAAATTTCTTTAGTAACTCTTTTAAGTATTTTGAATGACTCAAGAATATACCTTTTTCAGTCTGTTAAATCTGCAATCCTAAAAAGAATCTTATTTCACCAATCATAGACATTTCAAATTCTTGTTGCATTTTAATAGAAAAGTCTTTGCACAATCCATCTTCTCCTCCAAATACTATATCATCAACAAAAACTTCTATAGCCAAGATGTCATCATTAGTCACTTTATAGTATAAGTTACTGTCAGCATTACCTTTAGAAAAACCAATTTTTAAAAGATACTTATCCAGTCTTGCATAGCAAGCTCTTGGAGCTTGCTTCAATCCATACAAAGCTTTCCTTAACCTGCAAACCATATCTTTGTCATCTGTCAAAGAAAATCCATTAGGTTGTTCAATGTAAACTTCCTCTTCAAGATCTCCATTCAGAAATGCACATTTAATATCTATTTGATATACTTTGTAGTTCTTGTGTGCTGTAAAGGCCAAAAATAATCTAACTGCCTCAATTCTAGCTACTGGTGCAAAGGTTTCATTGTAGTCAACTCCTTCCTTTTGAGAATATCTCTTACACAGTAGTCTTGCTTTATTTCTGATAACCTTACCATCTTCATTAAGTTTGTTTCTAAATACCCATTCTGTTCCAATTACATTTTTATCTTTAGGCTAGGGAACTAATGTCCAAGTGTTATTTTTCTTAATTTGCTTTGATTCTTCTTCCATAGCTTTAGTCCAATATTTATCTTCACATGCCTCATTAATTGATGATGGTTCAATTTGAGAAATAAGACATACCTCTTCATTTGCCAATCTCCCTCTTCTCATAACTCCTTTGTATTTGTTTCTAATTATCTGATCTTCAGAATGATTCAATCTTACATACCGGGGTGTCTTTGTTTGTTGTAGTTCTTTAGTCATAGTGGAATTTTTCAGATGATACCAGTGTAACTAGATCTTCACTCTGTATCGATGGATTTAGTGTAGGTTCATTTATAATTTCTATTACTGGTTTAGAATCTATGTACCTTGAAGTTCCTTTGAATTGTTCATCAATCTTTACATTTGTACTCTCAACAATTTTCTGCAATCTTTTGTTAAAACATCTATATGCTTTACTCTTAGATGAATAACCAAGAAATATTCCTTCATCACTTCTAGGATCAAATTTCCCAATATACTCATCTCTTCTAATGTAACATTTGCTTCCAAATATTCTGAAATATTTAAGAGTAGGAGTAATACCAAACCATAGTTCATGAGGGGTCTTACCGGTTTCACCTTTGATGTGAACTTTGTTGAATGTATAGACCACTGTACTTACTGTCTCTCTCCAATATACATGTGGTAAGTTTGCTTTTGATAACATACTTTTGGCTACATCCAGGATAGTTCTATTTTTCCTTTCAACAACTCCATTCTGTTGTGGTGTCCGAGGTGCTGATAGTTGTCTTCTGATTCCATTCACTTCACAAAATTCATTAAACTCCTTAGATGTAAATTCTCCTCCTTGATCTGATCTTAAACATTTGATTTTCTTACCGGTTTCATTTTCAACCATTGCTTTGAATAATTTAAACTTTCTAAGTGCTTCTGATTTTTCTCTAAGAAAAGTAACCCAACACATTCTAGAATAGTCATCAATGATTAGCATGAAATATCTATCACCTTGTAAGCTTTTAGTTCTATCTGGACCACATAAATCAGTATGAATTAAATCAAGACCATTATTGGATTTTTCTGGAATACTTTTGAAACTAGCTCTAACCTATTTTCCAAATTGACATTCCTTACATAGTGTGTTGTGAGGTCTAACAATTTTAGGTAAATCTCTAACTGCTTTAGTAGTACTGATTTTTACCATACAATCAAAGTTTACATGACAGAGTCTCTTATGCCACAGCCAACTTTCATTTATGTGTGCATTCAAGCATGTCTTTTCATTGTTATTCAAATGAAAGATATTACCTCTAGTCTGATTATCGGTTGCAATTTCTAAACCAGTTCTATTCATGATTTTACATTTTCCATTCTTAAATTGTAACTGAAATCCTTTCTCAACTAATTGACCAACACTCAAAAGATTATGCTTTAGACCTTCAACATAGCAAACATTGTCAGTGTTATGTGTCGGCATATGCACACTCCAATGAGACATTGTAGGTGATTGAAGGTTTTGTCATTGATGGCAACCTTGCAATACTATGGCACTGACAAGGCATTACACCGACAAGATAGTGCATCGGCATCAACAGATCACACTCTACACTAGCACTCAGGACATCGACACTGGCACAAAGAAAGGAAGTATACTGGCATAGAGGCCGATAGGATTTTGTTTATTATTGTAAAAACATTGTAAGCCGACTTGGAAAATTGTAAAATGACTCTTATATATAAAATAGATCATTGTAGACATTTTGTAAGTAATGGAAGCAAAAAAAAAAGAAAAATATAAGGCAGACCTATTATGCAAAATATAGGTTAAAAGGTTTATGTAAGAAGCAGAGCAGCAATTGGTACTGGATCTGGCATTATAGATGCTATTGTAATGTAGTACAAGAAATTGGATTTGTATAATCCACATTGTAAGTCAGTGAGACTTCCTATTGAGTAGTGAGCTCTAGGAAGTTGGCCTTCTTGCATGTGCAGGCCCCTATTGTAAGTAAATTCTCTTATTGGCCAGTGAGTGAATATTGTGGGCCACAAATCCCACTGAGGTTTTTCCCACATTGGGTTTTCTCATTAAATCCTTGTGTTATGGTGTGCTTTTCATGTGGATGTTCTTGATTCTGTTTATTGCATTATTTCTTGCATACTAGTACTCTGTTATAATATGTTCTGCATGTTTTAAGTTAAGAAATTCTAATTACCGGTTAGATACTAATTCACCCCCCACTCTTAGTATCTATGGGATTCCTAACAATTAGTATCAGAGCTTGGTCCTCTATTTTCAGAAGCCTAATAGCTTGAGGAAGATCTTGACACCGGTAAAGATGGAAAATTTGATGAAGCAACTGGAAGGAGCTCTTTCAGACTATGATACAGAGAAATTGAAAAATATCAAACTAGAAGATGATTTAAGGGTAGCTCGGGATATCATTCAGGCACTTCAAGAGAATCTTACTGTTGTAAGAAATAAGAGAAGAGAACTTTGTGAAAAGTTGCAAAATGAGAATGATGAAAAGGAATCACTTAATGATTAGATAAGCAAGCTGAAACAAGAGAACATGACAACAAAGAATGAGATGCAGGATATGACTATGAGATTTTGTAAAGAGATTGAGGATAGGAAGAAGAATGAAGAAGAATTGACTAGAAGACTAAGTGATGCAGCAAATGAGAACACAAGACTTAGCTATGAAAATGACATGTTGAAGATAGATCTGATGCATACTCAGAATGACTCGAATGAACTAATGAGACAGAAAGAGGTCTTAGAAAGAGAACTAGAAATTGCAAATCAACATAAAGAAAAATTCAAGAAAAGCTCAGAGGAACTTGGCACCTTGCTGAAGAATCAAAAACCTAAAGGTGACACTTCTGGAATTGGCTTTGAAGTTGGTGAAAGCTCCGGTACTGCAAATACTCAGGATCACAACAAACCGGTAAGACAACCTAATGCTTATAAATTCAATGGAAAATGCTTTAACTGTAATAAGTATGGTCATAGAGAAAATGAATGTAGATCTAGAAATTATCAGAATATCAACACACCCACTGGTCAATGTTCAAAATGCAACAAAGTTGGTCACAACTCTGAAAATTGCAGAATGAATGTGAGATGCTATGTTTGTGGAAGATTTGGACATTTATCTAATCAATGTAGAACACAAACCGGCATAGGCTATGGGAGAGCTATTCAGAAGAATAATGTAACTTGTTATGCATATAACAAGATTGGGCATATTGCAAAATTTTGTAGAAGTAAAGGATCATCGGTAGACAACAAAAGTTCTAGCTTGAAAGGCAAAGAAAAAGTTGAAGAGGTTAAGCAAGAATTCTCAAAACAATGGATTAGAAAAGCTGATCTAAATATTGGGAATACTCCTCCACCGGTAGAACCAATCAATGCTTCACTGGCAGGATAGAGTGATGCTTCACCGACAGGATAGAGCAATGCTCCACCGATAGGAAGTTCTTCATCAAATTGAAGAAAGTTTCCCTGAGGGTTTGGCAATCTAATGACACATATGCCATTATTCCCTCGGCTAGAGATAAGAAGTTGGAAATTACTTGTTACCAGTAGACAATGTTAAGTGAATACTTAACCGGCATGTATTTAATGTGGTAGATGGCAAAAAGATACTATAAATTTGAGGTTTTGGCTCCATTTCATTTCACCGAGATTTCAAACCTATGAAGAGTGCAAAGATTTCGAGCTAAGGCATTTTCAAGAAAGAGGCAAGAACACTTCAAGCAATCATCCATCCTAAAGGCAATAAAAGGTATTTTATCATGGCATCCACCTCTGCAATTGAATATATAGCAAACCCTACTATTGTCAAAGTGATAAAAAGACCTAGGCCCGTATTTCAATTAGTTCCCGAGGTAGCAAAGAAAGATGATACCTTAGGCGCTTTTTCCCAAATTCCTAAGGGAGTTGTTTATGCTGAAGACCCTAGAATTTACATCCACTGCAACATTGAGGAATTTGGAGATGAAGAGATTAAAACCATGTTTAAAACTATGATATGTGATGAATCCGGCAATGTAAAAGATGAACACAAGATCATTGAGATCCTAGGATTTACAGAGATCCTTAGCATTCCTAAATTCCCCAAGGATGTGATTAGGATAGTCTTAAGCAGGGTACATGGTGAATTTTTCTAGCTAGATGCAATCACAAAATCACTAAGGAAGCTGTGAAAGTTGTCACAGGGTTACTGACCGCCGGTAAAAGACTAGAAAAAACTAAGAAGGTATCCAATGACCTAGTTACAAACCTAACTAGTGCCACATTGGATAAAAGGTCCCTAAGAGTAAATGATGTAACAGACATTAATGTGAGATTTATCAGCATGATATTAGGGTATAAAGCTACTCATGCAAATAGACTTACTTCAATTTCAAGTTTATGCATTAAGAGTGCTTATGATATGGTCACTAATAATGCAAAGATTGATGTATGTGAGTGGTTAAAGGATGAATTAATTGACAACCTTTGAAAGATTAAGAAGGACAAGAAAGGAACTTTCAAGTTTGGAAATCTGCTAGTATGTCTGATGCTATATATAACCAAGCAGGTTCTCAGTATAGGCTACAAAGAAATTGGATATGATATACGGGTAGGCAAATAGTTAACCAAACTATTCAATAATATGAGAGAAGATAAGGAAAACAATATTCATGATTTCTTTCAAGCACTAAAAGTCAAAATGAAGAAAAGACTCAGGTTATCACAAAAGATTGTTGACAAATATAAGGATGAAATATGCTTTGTAATCAAGAAGGATGAGATCTGGATGGAAGCAGTCATCCCCAGGACTGTTTGGGTAACAGAGATGGGCTACGGAACAGATGATCATATAATTAAAACTTATGCTAAAGCACTTCTGAAAGACCCTAGAGAACCTAAGGAAGAAATATTTGGTAGTGCAAAAACTATTGAAAGCCAAATACAATCATAGAAAAGAGTGAAAAAGGTTGAGGCAGTTGTAAGAAAAGGTTCTAGACAAGCAAAGGCCATTAAAGAAGATGTATTAAAGAAAACCGGTATAACAGAGGATGAGTTAGCAGCTGCACAACCTAAAAATCACCTATCACCGGTAGGTACTTCTTTGGAAAGTGACATGCCTACAACTTTCAAGAGAGTTGTAAGGAAAAGAGATCCCTCACCGGCAACCACACCCTCACCCATGAGGACAAGACAAAAACAACAAGCACTGAGATCTCCAGTAAGAAAGGCTACACCAAAGAAGAAGAAACTGACACCCAAAAAGAAGAGGATAAATAAGGACTTGGCCCCTCTTGACAAACTGTTGAATGAAATAACAGAGGAAGGGAAACTAAAAAAATATAGAGAAAATATATGACACTCTAACAGCTGATGAAAAAGAACAAGTTGAAAACAGTGCTATATTGCATATGGATATGTATAAGAAATTTTTTATGGAAGTAGTAAATTAAATTCCAGATGAATTATTTAAGAGACTGGAAGCAAGAAGACAAGTAGTAATAGAACTAGAAAAGAAAATAAAGATTGAAAAGCTACTTGTTGTATATCCAGTGAATTCACCCAAAGAAATTGATGACTTAATTGCTCAAGCCAACCGGTCAGTATTTTCTACTACACACCGGCACATTTCTTTAATGGTTGGAAGAGTTAATGAGGTAACTGAGGAGACAAAAAATGCATGGGACATTTTCCTTGTCGAAAAAGAAAAACAAGAAGAATATAGGAACCCCAAACCTATAAAATTTTATTAGAAAGAAAGAGACAAGGGTAAAGGTAAAGTTGGTGGACCACCTAGCATCAAGGTTAAAGATGACTTACCCCCACCTCCTTTGATTACTCCACCGGTAAAAACAATAGCTACAGAAGATCAACCGATAGCAGAAAGTATGGATGTAGAGGATGGTAATCCTAATCCCGAAGTCTTATATACTGTGGATGTTGATACTCAAAAGATCAACATTGTGGTAGACAAAGATATAGTTGATAAGACTGACATGGCTAGTGAGCCTCCGGTAGCTGAGCTAACTGATAACACACAGCAGAGACCAGTAGAAGACAAAGAGAAAAAGGCTCCGGAATACCAATAGGAATAGAAACAGGAACAGGTTCATAAGGAAACAGTGCCACCGGCAACTGGAGAAGTAGAAAAACCATTGCTTAACGAAATGCAGACACAAACAGACCTACCAGAGGTCAATACAAGCTTGGTTACTTCCACTGACGGTGTTCAGAATGTTGGTTCATCGTCAGGATACAAATCAACTAATGTGACTGAGGTACTATTAGACTCAATTAAAAAGATAATAGATTGCAGCTCACAAGCTTATAAGGCAATTGATGACACCAT
This sequence comes from Cryptomeria japonica, assembly GCF_030272615.1. NCBI lineage: Eukaryota > Viridiplantae > Streptophyta > Pinopsida > Cupressales > Cupressaceae > Cryptomeria > Cryptomeria japonica. Next base: position 656,488,169 of record NC_081413.1, read on the forward strand.
ACCAATTTTGAAGGTAATTGCTCCTAATTGTAATATAGACAATAAAGATTCTTTAGGGCAACTTGATACCTTGTGTAAATATATCACATAAAACATTGAGAAAATAAAGGAAGTGACATTGAAAGATAAAGTAGAAATTGAAAAGCAGAAATTCTTTGATGAGAAAATAAAGAAGTGTAACAGAGATTTTGCCACACTTATACCACAATTGTATAATTTATTAAAAGAGTACAAAACTTTGTACAAAGACACCTGTAAGACAAACCTTTTGACTATATATATAGACAAGAAGATGAGCAAGGTACAAGATGAGATCAATAAACTTGCAGATAATTTTGTTAACTCACCTGATACACTATCAGTTTTTGAGGAGAAGATAACAAATTTTGAAGAGGATTTACTTAAATTGGAAAGAGAGAAAGAAAGAATAGTGAATAAGGCAAAGCATCTAAGATTAAAACTGAATCCAAGATTGGACTATCTAGCATCACTACAGAATGAAGTATCTGAGGCACTAATTTAGGGAAAGAAAACACCGACACAACACTTGCAGCATCTCACTGGTATAGTTAAGAGAACAAAGACAACAATAAGAGATAGTAAAAATTTTATGGAGAGTATAAACCTAATTTTGGTAGATCTATTTCAAATTTTAACTACCCATTTACTAGGTTGAAACCACAAACTCTACTGACATCTTGACAATATTTGTCATTGATGCCAAAGGGGGAGTAGTGGGATGAGAAAATTCAAACATCACAAGAATCATATGCTCAGGGGGAGCACACAAATTTTTGGTAACATTTTTGGACTTCACCATTTTTGGATAATTTTTGGATACACTTTTGAAATTTCTCATGAGTGTTGTCATCAATGCCAAAGGGGGAGATTGTTGGCATATGCACACTCTAATGAGACATTGTAGGTGATTTAAGGTTTTGTCATTGATGGCAACCTTGCAATACTATGGCACTGGCAAGGCATTACACCAACAAGATATTGCACCAGCATCAACAGATCACACTCTACACCGGCACTCAGGACACCAGCACCAGCACAAAGGCCGATAGGATTTTGTTATATTATATTTTGTTTATTATTGTAAAAACTTTGTAAGCCAACTTGGCAAATTGTAAAATGACTCTTATATATAAAAGAGATCATTGTAGACATTTTGCAAGTATTGGAAGCAAAAAAAAAAGAAAAATATAAGGCAGACCTATTATGTGAAATATAGGCTAAAAGGTTTATGTAAGAAGAAGAGCAGCAACCGGTACTAGATCTGCCATTATAGATGCTATTGTAAAGTAGTACAAGATATTGGATTTGTATAATCCACATTGTAAGTCAGTGAGACTTCCCATTGAGCAATGAGCTCTAGGCAGTTGGCCTTCCTACATGTGCAGGCCCCTATTGTAAGTAATATTCTCTTATTGGCCAGTGAGTGAATATTGTGGGTGACAAAACCCACCGAGGTTTTTCCCACACTAGGTTTCCTCATTAAATCCTTGTGTTATGGTGTGCTTTTCATGTGGATGTTCTTGATTCTATTTATTGCATTATTTCTTGCATACTGGTACTCTGTTATAATATGTTCTGCATGTTTTAAGTTAAGAAATTCTAATTACCGGTTAGATACTGATTCACCCCCCCTCTTAGTATCTGTGGGATTCCTAACATTATGCTTCCCATCAAGAGATATTGAACCCTTACCTTTGATCTGACAAGCTTTGTCATCTCCAAATCTTACTAAGTCACCATTATATTCTTGAAAGTTCAAGAATTTACCTTTATCTCCTATCATATGATGTGAGCATCCAGAATCAATGATCCATTCATCCTTTACTTCAATTTTAGCTGTCAGGGCCTGGTCTACAGGTTGGGCTGTAGGTGTCGGTTGATCTTCTGTTATAGCAACAAAAACCCATCCATTGTCTGCCGAATCTTCATCAGAATCATCAATCACTCCTTCATCAGCTACATAACAATATTTGTCCTTATTCTTCTTAAATCTGTATCTCTAATATTCAGGATTAGGCTTGTATGTCCTTCTAGCTTCTTCTCTTAGTCTAGCATGTCTATCAGGGCATCTTGAAGCCATATGATCAATCTTGTTACAATTAAAACATTTAAAGGGTGCTTTACCTTCATACTTACATCCAACTAGACCTTTAGGCATTTTTCTTGCGAATAGTCCTTCAAGTTCTTCAAGTTCTTCATTTTCTTTCCTGCTTTCCTCAAGTTCTCTTGCATAAAAGGCTTTCCAATCAGATTTGTCAAATGATGATGCAGATGATGTTGATGCTTTAAAGGCTAAATTTGTCTTTATAGTAGCAACAAGACCAAATTCCTCAATTTCAAAGGCTAAAAGTTTTCCAATCAATGTATCCCTACTTACTGATGTATTAGGCATTGTTCTTAACACATTTATAGTAGTAACCTTCATTTTATATGTCGGTGGCAATCCTCTTAAAACTTTTGAAACAATTTCATCTTCACTTAAGGTTCCTCCACAACATTTTATACCCAAAACAATTTCATTAACTCTTTCCATAAAAGCAAAAATTCTTTCATCTTCTTCCATTTTCAGATTTTCATACCTGACCCAGAAGCTTTCAAGTTTTGTAATTTTGACTGTGGAATCTCCTTCATTCAGTGCTTCCAAATGATCCCAAATAGCTTTAGTAGCTGATCTATCTAATAATCCCATGATTTCTTGATCTATTAATGCACTCAAAAGTGCTTCTCTTTCTTCGCAATCATTTTCCTCATCTTTAGTCAAGCTAGGTGGATTAGGCTGACTGGAGGTAGTAGGAGTATAACCATTCTTTGTAACTTCCCCGATGTCCTTTCCAATGCAATTCAGATGTGTCTCCATTCCGATCTTCCATATGCCATAGTTAGTTCCATCAAGTTTAGGGCTATCCTTCCTGAAATAGTTAGTAGACATTGGATCTCCTCAAGTTGTTAAACTTCTGGAATAAAGGACTAGGCTCTGATACCAATTGTTAGGTCCTGGAGACAACTGAGAGGGGGGGGTGAATCAGTTGTCTAATAATATTAAACCAAAAACAACTTAATCAAAATATTGCTTAATATTGGTGAAATAGTCTGTTATACCGATGGACAAATTTAATAGATAAATGCAATACGGGTAAAGATTAATGCATGAAACTAAAAGACAAAGTCATCCACAACATATAACACCAATATTTGTACATGGAAACCCTCTAGGGGGAGAAAACATGATGGGAAACCTTACCCACAATTAGATGATACTACTACAGATAGTAAGTGTACATAAATGGGGTCTGCACATGCAGAAAGGCCAAGCGCCTAGAGCTCACTGCACAATCACAAAATGGGAGTCACACTGACTATAGTTGGATGGTTAAATCCAATATGAATGTACTACAAAAAATAGCATCTTCATATGCTAGATTCAGTACCGGTGTAGTTCTGATATGCTTTCACAAAAACCTAGCTTCACCTTCAAATGATGTCTACGTGTATAGCTTTGCTTAATCTTGCATATACCTTCACACAAATCTTATTCGGATTCCACACTTGATCTTACAATTTAAGATCTTACATTTATACCATAACCTAAGACCAATTTTAGTAGGTTGGCTCTACAAGAAATTACAATGAAGTCATTTTACAAACAATACAATATCCAATGCAATAACCAATTCAACGTGTCGGCTTAATGCATTTACAACAATAATTAATCATCTCTATAGCATGCCATGCTGATCTGGAAAAGATAAACCTATCGATGTAACCCTGTACCTATTTGCCGATAATAGCAAATATGAAAATATGAGTATGCCAATAAATGATTCTCCAAGATAAGATGTCCAAACAATGTCTTCAACATTACCAAGTGTTTTCCAAGTTATTCCAAGTGCCGGTGATCATTATTTGCTGCCTATGTACCATATACCGGTGACTGTGCAAAAGTCACTTGATTGCCGGTGAATGTTGTTGGATCTCCAAAGTGCTAGAGTTTTAGTAGGTGTTGACATCAATGACAAAACCATACCAAAATACCAATAGGTACCAGTTCTCTTTTTGTTAGCATCCAATGGTGAGGCAAGTAGGATAGAGGCATACTTGATAAACATGTCATTCATTACTTCATACCCCATTGGTTCAACTACTTCCTTTCTCGGTTCCACCGCTTCCATTATGAATTCATCTACCTTTATTGTGAAGCTGATGTCATCTTTATACTTATTCACAATATCATCAGATATCCTCATTCTCTGGCTCATTTCTCGCTTGAATTCATCAAAATACTTATTAAGAACCTCAAGATATCTTGTTCCCACTATTTGTAGACTTTCCTTGATTTGCCTGGAAATCAGTAGGTCAGGAGACCATTGCACATCACCTACTCCAAGAAAATAACCTTGAAAGTAGAAGAATAAACCGACCAGAAGTTGTCCAAATCTGAACCTTAGAGAATTATCCTATTTGATGGACCTCAGATTTAACAACAATTGCTTCTATAGATAGGTACAAAGATTAAATGTAGTGTCTTCCTTGATCATTCTGTATGCAGCATTCACCGCAGCAGTAGGGACAAAATTCATTCTACTGGCATAGAATATTCGGTAACGAATCACCATGCAAGCATATTTCACCAGATCATCTTTGATGGTGTTGACAGTCATCGCCCATTGGTCACTCATAGAACTGGTGAGCTTGGTAATTTCCATTTTGGTGACGTTCCTTAGAGCTGGTACCTCTCCAATATTGCAAAAACCGGTGACGACATGAATTGCTTCTGGTGTGATATCATGTGTCCACTCAAGATACATCTTATCACCATGTACTCTACTGAGGATGATGCAGATATGTTCTTCTGTGAACTCTTCAAAAAAATATATCACATTATGTAGTTTCATCTTCTCAAGGACATTGTACTCCGGTTTGATCTTCTTATCATCCCCACAGAATAGACTTAGCTGGGAATGAATCACTAGGGATCCTAGGTCTTCCAATTTATAATCAATATAACCTAAAATATCTTCCTCAATGATAACTCCAATGGGTATTTGGGATAGGGCATTGTATTTCATTTTCTTTTGAATAAATTCAACCAAATCTACAGGTGCACTAGAACTAGAGTGCGATGTAGAAGCCATGATGAGAAAGAAATTTGAGAAATACCTTCACAATCCAGAATTTAGGGTTTGCCAATGTCACTCACAATACACCACTTCGGTTGCTAGATTACCACTTAGTGTTCTTCACTTGATAGATTGAAAAAGATCTTTGGATTCTTCTGCAAGATTTTTAAATTCACTTTGAATCGCTAGACCAATCGCTCTTTGTCGCTCTGCTCTCGAAAATTCTTCTAAAAAACAAATAAGTGAAAAATGGTGACGAAAATCCTTTTAAACAAACTTTTCACCTACAATAATAAATGCATCATCGCTAGGGCACAAACCCTAATTTTGCCTTTTACCGCTTCAAGTCTTCTGCCAATTGATTGGTAACATATACCAGTTAAGGTCTTTACCAATATAAACTGGGGGTTTAAAATATTTCACTGATATGTTCCCCCTAAGCTTTTCTCAAGCTTAGTTTACTGGTTCAAAGACACTAGGTGAAGAAACTGGTTCATCCTGTGACAACTTTTCAGATATCTCTTTCTATGTTTGTTCATTTCTGTTTGAATGGTTTCAACATCAATCTTTCCTCCTGGAGTGATTGGTATATCATCTGATAGGTTCTTCCTCAGTCTACAGGTTCTGGTAGTGTGTCTTGATTTGTTGTAATGATAGCATACCATTTCAGGTGTTCTTCATGGTCCATTATTCATACTTCCATTTGTCCTTCTGTATGTTGTAGCAGTGTGATCGTTACCACAACAGATCAAACAAGTTGCTCTCCAACTTGTTGCTGCCTGATAACCACCTGACCGATGGTCATAGGTATTGTACCAGTTGGGATTCTAGTTCATAGAGGGTTCCGGGATAACTCCTTGAGTCCTTGAAGGGTATCTCCCAGTGTTGTGCAAAACAGACCTGCATTCAAATTCTCTATACCCAAACTTGTTGCATGCATAACAGTTTCCATTGAATCTATTGGATCTAGACTTATTGTTTAGAAAATAAGGAAAATTGTTGTAGGCCTTGCTTCTACATACATTAGCAATATGTTCTTCTTTGAGACAATTAAAGAAAATAGGTTTAAGATTTTTCTTACCTATATCCTTGGATTTCGGTTACTTCTTTGATGCTTCAACTTTTATTCCAGAGGTCTCACCTTCCTCATACCCAGAGAAACCAACTCCAGTGGTATTCTTTACTAGTTTTGCCGATTCTAGCTTTTTCTCTAGCTTAGCAGTAGTCTGATTGAATTTGACAAGTGTCTCCTTTGACTCAATAAGCTCCTCAGAAATATAAGCATTAGATTCTATTAAGGTTCCATTCTCAAAAATAGCCATGGTAGGTTCACCTTGCATTTCTTCTTTTTCCACTTTACTCTCTTGGAGATAGCAGTAAGGGTACTGATTTCTTGTTTCAACTTGGAGATCTCATGATCTTTGTGTTTTACCAGATCTTCAGCTTTCCTCCTATTCTCAAGCTCCTGACTCATTCTAATAGTCAGTCCTTCCAGCTCTCTTCTGAGGCTGGCTTTAGATTCATTTAGTTTTTCAACTTCTTCAACTAGGGCATCCATGTCTGCTTCATCAGAAGAGCTATTTTCAGTAAGTTCCATCAGTTTTTAAACATGCTCTCTTTTTTTGGTCAAAGAGGCTTTATACTTGACTTTGAGCTCATCATAGGATCTCTCAGTTTGAGTGAGACAATGAGTAAGTTCCCTCACACTGTATTTCCCCATATATCCTTCCAAGTGGTTAGACTTATAGAAAGGTTGGCTCTGATACCAATTGATGAATACTAAGAGGGGGGGGGGGTGAATTAGTATACTAAAAAATACTATAAAAAAACTTCTAAATAATTTAGCAGATAATCAGTACATTAGATTATTTAATAAACTGGTTAAGATAAATACAAACCAAATAGAAAACAAAGCATTCACCCACAAGAGCACAATCACCATAACATAAGATATTTGACATGGAAACCAAAATGAGAAAAACCACGTTGAGCAGAAACTCACAAGTAACTATCTGCAGAATAGAAACTAGATCAGTTAAGGTCATACAATGTTCTTCACCAGAACAAATCCTATTAGGAATCTAGATCTCTATTAGGAGATAAGTCTTGTTAAAGACTACCTTGTGAGAGGATTTCAGATCCACAGTTGTGAACCACCTTCTTAGAGGATTTACAAAGGTTTGTTGGCCCTACTCGGTTAAGGGTTTCAGACTTGTTGAAGATATTATTATTCAACAAGTGAGTGATCTAGATACTAGCACAGTATGCTTGGTTAGATCCTTGACAACTCATTGTTAATGCATTTCAGCATTACTTCAGTCTTCAATATCTCCACACTCTACATAGACCTAATCTGCTCTACAATGATCGCACATAACCTTTTCTATCACAAATCTCTTATGCATCATACATACAAACCCTAGACATGATGTCCTTATAAGGAAATTGATTTCATGTCGGTCCAATAGGATTAGACTACAAGTTCTTAGGTTTAGTGCATCTAGAAACATTTGGTAACCCAACACAAAATCACTGCCAAAGTGTTGATGAATAATAACTCATCACACATTATAGAAATATCGGTTGGTAACTCATCATAGAGTAATACCGGTTAATACAATATATCGATTACCAGTTGTCAAAAATGAAGACTGGTAGATCATAGTGTTCCAATCAAAATTTAACTACCGCTTGGGTCCTTCGTACCACTTGAGCTCCTCAAACTGCTTGGGATCTCCATACCGTTTGAGCTCATCAGTCAATCTGTTACCAGTAACCATCTTCTATAAAATACCGATAGTCTAAAGATTTTAAATTCAATAATACACAATATCGGTTGGAACAATTACCGGTTGAGCATAACTCATACATCAAGAAAGTGTGTGTCCATCATCAAGAAAGTGTGTGTCCGTCAATGACAATCAAAACATCATCAAAATGCCAACAGGACCTCAACATAAAGAACATCGTTGTCACTAGTAAGCTAGGTGATATGGAAGATACCAGAAGTTGAAGAAGGTGGCCTAGGAGATGTGTAACCTCGAAGCTAAGGTTGTTGATACCTTAAAGTCTTTAGGTTAGCTTAGTCTGTTTGGTGTTGGCCTTTTGCTGGTTTTTGTTTCATAGTCATTATCCTTTTTATTTTCTCTTTTATGCACCTTTCCTTTCTAAGAGAACATAGTTTGAATATTTTTATCTACCTTGTAAACTCTGTGGTTTCAGGTCCTGTAAAACCCTTTTTTCCCTAATAAAAAACTACCATGCCAAATAAATTGTCTTTTTTATTGAAACTAAGTGAAATTTTTTTGATCCTAATTAATTGATTATTAGTTAATTGTGAAAATTTTAGTAGTTACCATTACAAGGTAACAAATCTTTTACTTTTTAAGTAATTTATAAATAGCTCTTGGCTGGTTAGGTTAGTAGAATGATCACCTAATTTAATACTATTAAATTTTGATAACATAACAAAATTAAAATAATAATAGAATAATAACATAATATAATGTAAAACATTATTAATATAGTCATTAAAATTATAAAATAGTAATATAATGTTTAAAATAATAATTAAAGGATTAATACTGATAGTAATACAATAAGTCAAAAACTTAATATATTAGTTATTAGAATGATAAAAAATTATAGTCTACTAATTTTAACATTACTAATATTAAATTAACATTTTAATAATGCAAATAAAATGTAAGCTTATATTATGCTTAAGATTAAAGATCATTTTATTGAATAAATATTAATATAAGATAATACCAAATAATAATGTTTTAAAAAATAATACAATGAATATGACTGAAAAATAATATAATGAATACTAATACAATGTAATATAAATAAAAATTGTTCTCAGTTCTATTATAGATTTTTTTGCTATAGTAAATATTTAAATTTTCTTTACTATTATTTAAGTATAATTTATGATTTTTTCACTAATCACTTTCTCAAATAAATATTAGATGTTATAAGAGTTGTAGTATTCTTTTTTTATATTGCATATAGAGAATAAACTGATACAATAATCTTGTCTTCAACAATATCTAACTACTTACAACTATGAGTACATATAGATCACAGATCCAAACACTATTAGCGTCTATGCACACATCTAACAAACTAGTCTATATTATGAAGTGATCAGATCACATAGGTATGCTAATAAATTGGACATGTTCAAACATCATTTCATCACATGTGTTAATGGTCCTTATAGGCCTCCATCCAAGTCATCCACGCCAAAGGGCCTTCCATTCATATTATCTTTCTTGCCTCATGCGACTGGCTTAGCATCTAAATCTATTCCAATGTTGGGTCTCTGGTTTTTCTTATTTCAACCCCAAGGCTCTCCATTATTGTGTAAAAGGAATTGTTCTCCCCTGCAGTCTACCTCCACTTATATCCATTCTCTAACTCATGTATGAATATCTTGGCTTGTCCATCTTTAAGGAGCCTAAGGAATTTGTTCTTCTCTATCTTCATTGTAACAGATACCTACAAAAATATGTGATGGAGAGTAAGTCCATGGAATGACTCAGTAAGGGCCCTAGCTTTACCATGGAACTTATCTTCATTTCTAATTTTCCAGATATGCCATAAAATCCATGTAGCTAGTATATGCCAATATAGATTAGTATCCTTTTTCAAACCCTAAATGTAGCCAGTGAGAACATCTAAAATAAGAACCTAGTTAGGGATAAATACCAAACAACAACCATATTTCTCTAGTAATATTACACTAAAAAAAGATGTGCCTAACAAACTCAGGCACTCTACAAACATTACACATATCACTATTATTTTGATCTTTTCTGAAAGGAAACCTATTAATAATCATCAACCATTTAAAAAAAATTTCTTAGGAGTGATAGGACTGCTCCAGAGCCCCGTGAATACCTTTTGCCACTATTTTACAGAGAAATCTACGTACCATAAAGTGTTAGCATATTTGATAATAGATTCATCATACGGAAGGTTATTATAGACAATAATATATTTGACATTGGAAATAGAAATTTTATCATTCATAGTAAAATTAGTGTACCTTTCAATATCCCTCTTACAACTTTAGGCAATTGCAGATCAACACACACATACTTCACCATATTATAAGTTCCCTTTTGGGAAACCTGAAGATCATATCTAACCCTAAGGGTATCCCAATTCATAAGTCTAACATTCTCAATAATATAGTTAAAGAAGCATATGCCTTTATTAGCCTAGGCTTTGGTAGAAAAACCTTGAGTAAGTGCAAGAGGTTTAGAAGAGTTGAAAAGGTTCCATGAGATAGACCTCTCCCCATGAATGTGGCCATTTTTGTTGGCCCTACTATTCATGATGTAAGGTCTAATACTTTTCCAAGCTCTCCAAATAGACTTAAAGACACATGAACCCTACATTGAGACTGGAAATTATCTAGCCACTAGGTCACAAAAGGGTAAAGGTTTCTAGGATTTATCTTTCTTAGGAACAACTCTCATAATGTTGTTTCTGACCAAGACAATCCTTGATTTACTCCCTTCAAATGCCTATAAAATCCATTTTGTAGCAAGAGCAACCCCTTGGATTCTCAGGTCTTTTAGTCTGAGCCCTCCCAGTCTCTTCTAAATGTGGCACCACCCCCACTTAAAAGAGTGTATCTTCTTGTTTCCTTTCCCATCAAACCATAAGAACTTCCTTATATATTTTTAAATTTCTAGGATTTGATAGTTGCAAAACATCCAGACAAAGGAGTAGTAAATGTTATACAAAGATAGAATCTTTTGACATACTTGCACTCTACCAATAAGTGATAAATATTTATTATTCCACTTATTGAGCTTCTTATCAATTTTATCTCTAACCCTTATCCATATTTCCTTAAGAGAAGGGGAGATGGAGAAGGGTATCCCCAAGTATCTGACAATCTTATTAGCCCCCCCCACTGGATTCCAAATTTATGTAACCATTTCGAAGTTTCCTCTCTCCACCTAAGAATGAGATATTTTTTCCCCTAAGATCTCACCTAAGAACTTGATTTTGCATTCTAGGGCTTCCATATTTTTCTTGGTAAGTTCAACAAAAAGTGCAGTGTCGTTTGCAAACTGAGTATTGATCAAAATCTGACCCATCTGGAAGAATAAAACCTCCTATCTTAGGGGATATAGTGTAGTCTCTTAATATATAATATAGTGCATCAGAAGAAATAATGAATAGGATAGGGACAAGAGGGAATCCCTATCTAATAGACCTATAAAGTTTAATAACCTCAGTGAGAGAGCCATTAATCTCCGCCTACACTGAAGCATCTTTAAGGAGAATCTTCACCCAATGAAAAAATTCAATAAGAAATCCAAAGGCTTATAGCATCATCAAAATAAAGTCTCAATCAACCTCGTGATAAGCTTTCTCAAATTCTAAGAGAAACATGTCCACATTCTGCCCGAAAGCATTAGCCTAGTCCTTCACCTCCCAAATAGTAATTATATTCTCCAGGATGAATCTACCCTTAATGAACCCTATTGAGTGGGACAGATGAATTTGGGGAACACATTCTCAGGACTAAGAGAAAGAACTTTAGCCAGAATCTTATACGACACATTGAGGAGTGTAATAGGTCTCAAGATTTTTATAAGACTTATCCCCTTCTTTAGGTAATAACTTAGTAATCCCTTTATTGATGAGTTCTCCTAGAGATCCATTCTCAAATTCCCGATTATATATCTCATGGAGATCTTGGCATATTCATTCCTTATTAGCTTTATAAAAATCAATAGGAAATCCATCTAGGCCTGGTGCCTTGTCACTGCTAAGGTTTTTAATGACATTCTTCACTTCACCCACATAAATAGATTTTTTCAAGGATTGTGAGTCTTCCTCTATAATTATATTGGGAATAATTTCTCTACATTTCTCTCTGGCTTCTTGAGACTTGGGGGAGTCTTCCAAGGAGAAGAGTCCTTTGTAGAAAATGCAAAATGCCTCTTTAATATCTTCTACCTCCACTACCTCTTTGTTATCAACCCATATCCTATCAATCTTTTCTCCAATCTATTTTTGTTTAAGCATATTGAAGAAGAATTTAGACCCTTTGTCACTGAATTGCATCCACTAGCTTTGCACCTTGATCATTGCACCTCTAATCTTAATCTGTTGGTGTTTCCACAAAGCATCTCTAGCCTATGCAACTCTATTTGATAGTTCAACTTTGCCAGGGTTGTTATGGACATCTACTTCACACTAGTGCAATGTGTTTTCTCCTCTAATCTATGGTCTTGAGATTTCTTTCATCCAATAGTTTGAAGAAGGTTTTTCCAACTCTTAACATTTTGGTTCCATCTGTTGATATGAGATTTCATATACTTGTTTCCTTTATTGAGCAACCTAATAATGTTAATGATGGCCAATACATCTGGATTCTTAAGAAGATGGGTGATGAGGATAAATTTGTTTCCTTCTTTCCCTTGCTTGGATGGAGAGTCTCTAAACCAAATGAGGGAAACAACAGGGTGGTGATCAGAGAGTGAAACCAGCCAAACTTTTAAAACATTGCCCTAATCATCTAGTGTAAAGGATAATTGTTCTATGTTTGCATAAAATCTATCCAATCTACAATAAATTCTATGTTTACCTCTCTGGTAATTGTACCAAGTAAACCATATTCCTTTCACAACCTTCTTATTAGCATGTAAGGGATCAAAGAGCTTCTTTCAATTCTTCATCCTTTCCCAGTGCAATTTATCGACTCCTTTCCATTCCATAGTGATACCATCACATTTATCCTCATGTCTTTCAATCATGTTGGAGTATCCCCCAATAATCCATGGAATGTTAGGAAGAGAGGCAATCTAATCCCATAATTCAGTCATTTCCCTATTATCATTGGCAGTATAAACTGAGCACACTCCTAGGACATAATCATTATGTTAAGTGAGGTCCAAACTGCTCTGTTACATGGCGAGTGACCTTGATTAACAATGTGATCTTTCCACTTAGGTTTGATGAGTAATCCAACTGCCCCTCTCCCTTTATCATGGCCTATGAAAATATTTATATCCTTCCAAATAAATTCCATATTAACCTCCAATGTAAACTTAATTGATTTTAATTATTGTAACATGATAAAATCTGAATCTTTATGCAACCAATAAAATTCCTAACAATCTGTTTCCTATCTGGTGACTCTAGACCTCTAATGTTCCATGAAATGCACTTCATCATAACTAAAGGAGATATTGTTAATTTTTAGCAATATTAAATATGTTGAAGCACCTAGGGAGATCTTTCCTCTCTTTAGCTTTCCTTCTATTGGATGATCCTTTATTCTTGGATCCTAGTGGTCTACCTCTTCTTCTTTTGGGTTTAAGTTCATTTTTCTCACTATTAGCCATCTCCTCCCCTTTATTGATAGTATATTCATCATATTGGGAATCATTCCCATAGTCTAAATGTTGGCATTTTGATGATGTTTAGTTGTGATTGTCATTCATGGACACATAGTTATTTGTTGTATGAGTCATTCTCAACCGATAGTATGTGATGTATTGTTCAAACCAGTATTATATATCATTGTATGCATAGTCTCTGTTTGTTGAAGACTATCTGTGTTTGTAGAAGGACCTTACTAGTCAAAGCATGACCGAGGACCTCAAGTGGTAGGAGGACTTCAAGCGGTACGAGGACCCCAAGTGGAAGCCAATCTTTTTTAGATCAAAACACTATGTTCCAATTTACTAGTCTTTTTTTGTAAACTAGTAATCAGTAATACTATGTTTTGTTAACTGACAAACTTGTAAAGTGTGATGAGCTATCATCCACCGACACCAATGTGGTGATTCTGTGTCATGTTACAAATTGTGTCTATATGCATTGTACCTAGGAAATTGTAGTCTAATCTCATTGGACCGACATGAAATCAGATTCCTATATGATGACATCATGTCTTGGGTTTTGTATGTAGATGCGTGTGTGTGAAATGTGTAGAAAAGATGAGGTCTTTCCGGAAAAATTATCTTGCAATAGAGATTGAATAAAAGACTGAAGTAATGTTGTAATGCATTAACAAAGAGCATTCAAGGATCTAACTAAGCATTATATGCTACTTTCTAGATCACTTACTTGTTGATTACTACCCTCTTTGACAAGTTAGAAACCCTTAACCGAGTAGGCTTAGTTAAGCTTGTTCCAAATCCTCTAATAAGGTGGTTCATAGTTATGGATCTGAAATCCTTTAACAGGGTAATATTTAATAGGACTTATCTCCTAATAGAGATCTGGATTCCTAATAGGATCTGTTCTAGTGAAGAACATTGTAAGGCCTTAACCAATCACCATAAAACAAGATTCAAAATATCTTGTGTTATGGTGATTATGTTATTGTGGCTAAATGCCTTATTTTCTATTTGGCTTGTTTGTGTATTAACCGGTTTACTGTTTAAAGGGCTATACGAGTCTGCAGTAAAATTACTTAAGTGTTTGTTAAAGTTTTTGTGTATACTAATTCACCCCCCCTCTTAGTATTCATCAATTGCTATCAAAGCCAACCTTTCTTTAAGTCTAACCACTTGAAAGTAGATATGGGAGAATAAAGCATGAGGGAACTCACTCACCATCTGGCTGAATCTGAGAGAGCCTACGATGAACTTAAGGTCAAGTATAAAACCTCTTTAGCCAAAAGAAGATAACTTGCTAAGCAAATGCTTAAAATTACTGAAAACAACTCTTCTAATGATGATGCCCTAGTCGAAGAAGTGGAGAAACTAAATGAGTCCAAAATTAACCTGAGGAGGGAGCTGGAAGGACAGACCATTAGGATGAGTTAGGAATTGGAAAACCGAAGAAAAGTTGAGGATCTAGTTAAGGACAAGGACCACGAGATCTCTAAGTTGAAACAAGAAATTGGTACCATTACCACTTATCTGCAAGAGGGTAAGGAAGAGAAAGAAGAAATGAAATAAAAATTGAATGCAACCATTTATCAGAATGAAACCCTAATGAAGACCAATGAACCTCTTTCCAAAGAACTTGCTAAGACAAAGGACATACTTGCAAAGTTCAACCTGAGCTCTACAAAAGTGGACCAATAGTTGGGATCAATGAATTCATCAAAGGATAACACTGGACTTTGTTTCTCTTCATATGAGGAAGGTGAATCCTCAGGAGCCAATATTGATGCACCAAAAGAGAAACCGGTACCTAAGAAAACTAGCAAAAGCAAAGGTAAGACAAAGTTCAAACCTGTATGCTTTAACTATCATAAGGAAGGACACACTACCAATGTATGTAAGAGAAAGACTTATAATGATTTTCCTTAAATGCAAAATAATATGGATGACCACAAGGAAATAATTGGTAGATTTAATGGTCATTGTTATGCATGCAACAAGTTTGGGCATCGAGCCTTTGAGTGTAGATTGGTTATGAACAAATCTGGAAGTTATACATCAAGATCAAAATGTGTTGTCCAAGAATCTCTTATGAATTGGAACCCAAACCGATATAGAACCTATGACCACTAGTCAAATGGTCATGGAGCGACAAACGGTTAGAGATCAACCTGTGTGATTTGTCATGGTAGCAGTCACACTGCTGCAACATGTAGGAGAAAAAATGGAAATGTGAATAACGGACCATGGAGAGAACTTGGTATGGTATGCTATCATTGTCACAAACTAGGCCATATTGCCAGATCATGCAAACAGAGATAAAATCCATTGGAAGAAAGATTGGTCGACCCAAAAGGTAAAGGATAGGTCGATGTTGAAACCACTCGAGTAGAAATGAATGAAACTTGGAAAATAAAATTTGAAGAGAAGCCACAAGATGTACTAGTTTCTGCACCCAGTGTGGAGACCCCTGAATTGGCAAATTGAGCTTCGAAAAGCTTAAGGGGGAACATATAGACAACAATGTTTTGGACCCCTGAAGTATATGGGTAAAGTACTTTTATCGGTATTGGTTACCTATCGATCGAGAGAAGAAATGAAGTGGTAAAAGGTAAAATTAAACCTTAATGGTGATGCATTTATTATGGTAGGTAGAACCATGTATAAAGGTGATTCTTGTAGTCATTTTTACTTACATATTTTCAAAGAAGCATTTTTCTAACTTGAGCAGAGCAACAAAGTGATCAATCTTACAATCGAAGAAGAAATCTTGTGCAAGATTCAACAGTTATTTCAAGTTATCCATAGTGGAGGTTAAAGTGGTAAAGAAAGCTTTTGGAGGAGTGTGTTGTGCTTGACATCGACAAACCCTAGTTTGGAGTGAAAAGGTATTTTTCGTCGAATCACTCTTATCATTCAAAATTATTTAGACATGGCTTCTACATCCAATATCTCTTCTAGTTCTTCCTGTTGGTATTATGGATGTGTTGCATTGGTTTTGTAATTGATGCCAACACTTATCAACACTTGAGAAATACTTGGAGATCTTTGGTTATGTTCACCAGTATTTGGTTCAACAGCAGGTTATATTGTTTACTGGCACTAAAGATGATCTATTATCATCCGAAGATTACTTGGTTATGTCAAATATATTGTTTTGACACTTGGTTTTTGTGATTTGTTCGTTGGTCTAATCGGGTTTGCATATTTGCTTTTACTGACAAATAGGTCTAAGATATGCACCAAAAAGCATATCTATTCCAGATCAGCATGACACGTCATGAAGATGATTCATTATTATTGTAAATATATTGAGCCAACATGATGCATCACATATTGATTCATTTGTAATTGATTTTATTGTAATATCTTTTAGTGAGCCGACCTACTCATTTGGTCTTAGGTTTTGGTATAAATGTAAGATCTCATTTGTGAGATTGAAATAAGGATAGTGCAAGAGGAATATAATAAGGTATATGCAAATATAAGAAGAGCTATACATGCAGACATCATTCAAGATTGAAGGAAGGTTTGAAGAAGGCAAATCAAAGCTTAACCGGTACTGAATCCAGCATATGAAGATGCTATTTTGAGAAGTACATTATCATTGGATTTAACCATCCAATTATAGTCAGTGTGACTCCCATTTTCTGATTGAGTGGTGAGCTATAGGCAGTTCATTTTTATGCATGTGCAGACTCCATATTGTACACACATACTATCTGCAATAGTATCATCTAATTGTGGGTAAGGTTTCCCACCGTGGCTTTTCCCCTTATAGGGTTTCCACATACAAATGTCTATGTTGTGTTGTGGATATTATTGCCTTTCTATTTTATGCATTAAACTTTACCGGTACTACAGTTAACTGATAAAACTGTCTACCGACATTAAATTTTGGTTTACTGATATTAAGTATTAAGTTTGGTTAAGTTAGTTTTGGTTTGTATTTATGGGACAACTGATTCACACCCCCTCTTAGTTGTCTCCGGGACCTAAAAATTGGTATCAGAGCTATACATGCAGACATCATTCAAGATTGAAGGAAGGTTGGAAGAAGGCAAATCAAAGCTTAATCGGTACTGAATCTAGCATATGAAGATGCTATTTTGAGAAGTACATTATCATTGGATTTAACCATCCAATTGTAGTCAGTGTGACTCCCATTTTCTGATTGAGTAGTGAGCTATAGGCAGTTCATTTTTCTGCATGTGCAGACTCCATATTGTACACACATACTATTTGCAGTAGTATCATCTGATTGTGGGTAAGGTTTCCCACCGTGGCTTTTCCCCTTATAGGGTCTCCACATACAAATGTCTATGTTGTGTTGTGGATATTATTGCCTTTCTATTTTATGCATTAAACTTTACCGGTACTACAATTAACTGATAAAACTGTCTACCGACATTAAAGTTTGGTTTACCGATATTAAGTATTAAGTTTGGTTAAGTTAGTTTTGGTTTATATTTATCGGACAACTGATTCACTCCCCCTCTTAGTTGTCTCCGGTACCTAAAAATTAGTATCAGAGCTTAGTCCTCTATTTGCAGAAGTTTAACAGCTATATTGTTCCTACTAAAGGTCAACCTATTCCACCAACCTTGGATAAAGATGAGGAAAATGATTGCAAAGCTATGGAAGCACTTTTGAGTGCATTTTCTGATCAACAAATCATGGGATTATTAGATAGATCTATTGCTAAAGCTATTTCAAACAAGTTGGAGACATTGTATGAAGGTGATACCACAGTCAAAATTGCAAAACTAGAATGCTTCTGGGTCAGGTATGAAAATTTGAAAATGGAAGAAGATGAAAGGATTTCTGCTTTTATGGAAAGAGTAAATGAAATTGTTTTGGGCATATAATGTTGTGGAGGAACCTTAAGTGAAGATGAAAATATTTCTAAATTTTTAAGAGCTTTTCCACCGACATATAAAATAAAATTTACTGTTATAAATGAATTGAGAACAATGCCTAATATACCAGTATTTAGAGACACTTTGGTTGGTAAACTTTCAACTTTTGAACTTGAGGAATTTGGTCCTGTTGCTACTATTAAGACAAATTTAGTTTTCAAGGCATCATCATCATCTACATCATTTGAGAAATCTGATTGGAAAGCCTTTTATGCAAGAGAACTTGAAGAAATTAGAAAGGAGAATGAAGAACTAGAAGATCTTGAAGCACTATTTGCAAGGAAAATGCCTAAAGGTCCAGTTGGAAGTAAGTATGAAGGTAAAGAATTGTTTAAATGTTTTAACTACATTAAGATTGGTCATATGACATCTAGGTGTCCTGATAGACATGCAAGATTGAAAGAAGAAGCTAAAAGAACATACAAGCCTAACCCTTAATATCAAAGGTACAAATTTAAGAAGAATAGAGACAAATCATGTTACTATGCTGATGAAGGAGTTACTGATGATTCTGATGAGGAACTAATAGACAATGGATGGGATTTTGTTGCTATAACAAAAAATCAACTGGGACCTACTATTCAACTAGTAGAGCAGGCCCTCATAGCTAAAATTGAAGAAAAGGATGAATGGATTATTGATTCCAAATGTTCACATCATATGACTGGTGATAAGAGTAAATTTTTAACCTTTCAGGAATACAATGGAGGTCTAGTAAGATTTGGAGATGACAAAGCTTATTTGATAAGAGGAAAAGGCACTATATCTTTTGATGGTAAGCACAATACTGATAATGTTTACTATGTTGAAGGTTTGAAACACAATCTTTTGAGTGTTGGTCAATTAGTTGAAAAAGGTTTTCAGTTACAATTCAAGAATGGTAAATGTAAAATCATGAATAGAGTTAGCTTAGAAATTACAACCGGTAATCAGACTAGAGGTAATATCTTTCATTTGAATAACAGTGAGAAGGCATGCTTGATTGCACATATTGATGAAAGTTGTCTATAGTATAAGAGACTGTGTCATATAAATTTTGATTGCATTGTGAAAATAAGTACAACTAAGGTAGTAAGAGATTTACCTAAGATTGTTAAACCTCACAATTCGGTATGTAAGGAATGTAAGGAATGTCAATTTGGAAAGAAAGTTAGAACAACTTTCAAGAGTATTCCAGAAATATCCAAAAATATTCTTGACTTAATTCATACAGATTTATGTGGTCCAGCAAGAACTATAAGTTTACAAGGAGATAGGTACTTTATGCTAATCATTGATGATTATTCTAGAATGTGTTGGGTTACTTTTCTTAGGGAGAAATCTGAATCTTTAAGGAAATTCAAACTATTCAAGGTCATGGTAGAGAATGAAACCGGTAAGAAAATCAAATGCTTGAGATCAGATCAAGGAGGTGAATTCACATCTAAGGAATTTAATACATTCTGTGAAGTGAATGGAATTAAAAGACAGTTATTAGTACCTCGGACACCCCACCAAAATGGAGTTGTGGAAAGAAAGAACATAATTATTTTGGATGTAGCTAGAAGCATGATATCAGAAGCAAACCTACCTCATGTATATTAGAGAGAAGTAGTCAATACAACTGTTTACACATTCAACAAAGTTCACATCAAAGGTGAAACCAGTAAGACCCCTCATGAACTATGGTTTGGTAACACTCCTACTCTTAAATATTTCAGAATATTTGGAAGCAAATGTTATATTAGGAGAGATGATTATATTGGAAAATTTGATCCTAGAAGTGATGAAGGAATATTTCTTGGTTATTCATCTAAGAGCAAGGCATATAGATGTTTTAATAAGAGATTGTAGAAAATTGTTAAGAGTGTAAATGTGAAGATTGATGAACAATTTAGAGATAATTCAAGGTACATGGACTCTGAACCGACAACAGAGATAATATTAAATGAACTTACAATGAGTACAATGGTACAAAATGTTGATCCAGTCACACCGACATCATCTGAGAATTCCATAGTGACTGAGGAACAATAACAAGTAAAAATACCCCAGTATGTAAGATTGAATCACTTTGAAAATCAGATAATTGGGAACAATTATCAAGGAGTTGTGACTAGAGGAAAAATGCAAATGAAGAGGTATGTCTTATTTCTCAAATTGAACCAACATCAATTAATGAGGCATGTGAAGATAAACACTAGATTAAAGCTATGAAAGATGAATTGGAACAAATTGAAAAGAATAACACATGGACATTAGCTCCCCAACTTAAAGACAAAAATGTAATTGGAACTAAATGGGTATTCAAAAATAAACTTAATGAAGATGGTAAGGTAATTAGAAACAAAACAAGATTAGTGTGTAAGGGATATTCACAAAAAGAAGTAATTGATTACAATGAAACCTTTGCACCAGTAGCTAGAATTGAGGCAGTCCAATTATTCTTAGCTTTTTCAACACACAAGAACTATAAAGTGTATCAAATGGATGTTAAATGTGCATTTCTGAATGTATGTCTTGAAGAAGAAGTTTACATTGAAGAACCTGATGGATTTTCTTTAACAGATGACAAAGATATGGTTTGCAGCTTAAGAATAGCTTTGTATGGATTGAAGCAAGCTCCTAGAGCTTGGTATGCTAGATTGGACAAATATCTTTTGAAGATTGGTTTCACTAAAGGTAATTCTGACAACAATATATATTACAAAGTGACTAATGATGACATCTTGGTTATAGAAGTTTTTGTTGATGATATAATCTTTGGAGGAAAAGATGGATTATGTAAAGACTTTTATAATAAGATGCGGGAAGAATTTCAAATGTCTATGATTGGAGAGATTAAATTCTTTTTAGGATTGCCAATCTCATAGATTGATAAAGGTATATTCATTAATCAATCAAAGTACTTGAAGGAATTACTTAAGAAATTTGACATGGAAAACTCTAAACCGCTAAGCACACCTATGACTACAACTGATAAACTATCTTAGAAGGATGAATCAACACTTGTTAATCTAACAAGATACAAGTCTATGATAGGAGGTTTACTGTATTTGACACAAACAAGACCTGATATTATGAATGCAGTATGTATTGTTTCAAGATTTCAAAGTAATCCTAAGGAAATTCATGAATTAGCAGTGAAAACAATTTTCTGGTATCTACAAGGCACACCAAATCTTCATTTATGGTATCCTAAAGATGAAATTTTTTATTTATGTGTATGCACAGGTGCAAATTGGGTAGGAGATGTAGATGACAAAAAAAGAACCACTGATCGAGAATTCTTTCTTGGTAGTAGATTAATCTCTTGGTTGAGCAACAAACAAAGTTGCACATCTTTATCAACAGTAGAATTAGAATATGTTGTAACAACAACTAACTATACACAGGTATTATGGATTAAGAAAATATTGAAAGACATAGAGGTAAAATGAAAGGATCCTATAATCATTTACTGTAATAATATGATAGTAATTGATATATTAAAGAATCTAGTATTTCACTCAAAAACTAAACATGTTTCTATCAAATTCAATTTTTTGAAAGAGAATGTTGAAGCAAAAGAAGTGAAATTGGTTTATGTGAATACTAAAGAGCAGATTGCAGATATCTTTACTAAACCTTTTCCTAAGGAAACTTTTAAATATCTTAGGGAGCATCTTGGAGTTATACCCTCACTGGTAGAAACTTAGATAGCTGGAGGATGGCATTAGACCGACAGGATTTAACAGAGAAATCTTTTTTTCTGGATTTGATGAAGGAGAGCTACTTCTCAGGGGGAGTAAATTGAATAAATGTGGTTATAAAAATTGGTATTTGTAACAAGATTGTATTTGGTTTTGTATTGATTTGGCATTTGATGTCAAAGGGGGAGAGATATCTATGGAAAAACCCATTATCTTTTGGGGAGGGATTATTTATTGGGGGAGAGATTGTTACTCTCTTTATCTGTATTTTGATGATCTCTCTGGGAGATTGTTGGTTTTTGGTTTCTGGCATTTCTGCTTTGGCACTTAGATGGTTTTTCCATCTTGTGTTGCTATCAATTCCCAAGGGGGAGATTGTTGGTATTATGGATGTGTTGCATTGGCTTTGTCATTGATGTCAACACTTGTCAACACCTGAGAAACACTTGGAGATATTTGGTTATGTTCACCGACAGGATCAGTGACTTATGCACAGTCATCGGTATCTAGTTCACAGATATGTTATATTATTCACTGGCACTGACGATGATCTATTATCATCTAGAGATTACTTGGTTATGTCTAATACATTGTTTGGACACTTGGTTTTGGTGAATTTTCAATGGTTTAATCAGGTTTGCATATTTGTTGTTACCGGCAAATAGGTCCAAGATATGCACCGACAAGCATATCTATTCCAGATCAGCACAACACCTCATGAAGATGATTCATTATTATTGTAAATGCATTGAGCCGACATGATGCATAACATATTGATTCATTTGTAATTGATTTTATTGTAATATCTTTTAGTGAGTTGATCGACTCATTTGGTCTTACGCTTTGGTATAAATGTAAGATATCATTTGTGAGATTGAAATAAGGATAGTGGAAGAGGAATATAATAAGGTATATGTGAATATAAGCAGAGCTATACATGCAGACATCATTCAAGATTGAAGGAAGGTTTGAAGAAGGCAAATCAGAGCTTAACCGGTACTAAATGCAGCATATGAAGATGCTATTTTGAGAAGTACATTATCATTGGATTTAACCATCCAATTGTAGTCATTGTGACTCCCATTTTTTGATTGAGTAGTGAACTCTAGGCAGTTGTCCTTTCTGCATGCCCAGACTCCATATTATACACATACTATCTGTAGTAGTATCATTTGATTGTGGGTAAGGTTTCCCACCATGGTTTTTCCCCTTACAGGGTTTCCACATAAAAATATATGTGTTATGTGTTGTCAATTTTATTGCCTTTCTGTTTCATGCATTAAACTTTACCGGTACTGCAATTAATGGATAAAACTATCTACTACCATTAAAGTTTGGTTTACTGGTATTAAGAATTAAGTTTGGCTATGTTAGTTTTGGTTTGTATTTATTGGACAACTGATTCACCCCCCCCCCCCCTCAGTTGTCTTCAAGACCTAAAACTTCCCCACCTAAGGAGTCATCCAAATCGTGTAGGAAGAATTTGAATTACAATGCCCTATCTCAAATTTCCATCGGAGTCATTGTCGAAGGGGATGTTTCTAGTTATATTGATTGCAGACTGGAAGACCTAGGGTCTTTAGTGATTTACTCCCAGTTAAGTTTTTTTTGTGGAAAAAATAAGAAGATTAAACCAGAGTACAGCATGATCGAGAAGAAGAAATTCCACAATGCAATATATTTTCCTGAGGAATTCATAGAAGATCATATAAGAATTACTCTTAGTAGGGTTCATGGTGACAATATGTATCTTGAGCGAACCCATGATATCACACCGGAGGAAATCCATGTCATGACTAGTTTCTGCAATGTTGAAGAAGTCCCTCTTCTTCATAAGATCACAAAAGACAAAGTGACAGAGCTCACTAGTTCTGTGAGTGATAGGCAAGAAATGACTATCAACACCATAAGAGATGACTTGGTGAAGTATGCATGCATGGTGTAATACCCTAAAAATGGTCATCTAAACCATGGGCCCCTAATCTCGACAACGTCACCAAGGTCCTAACCAAAGGCAATTAAATAAATCTTGAGCACACAATTAATTCCTAAAATCATCAAATGTCACATGGCAAAATCAATCAACCAATATTAATTAAATATTTATTTAATTAATAGATCATTCCAAGTAAATCATTTTGAACAATTATCTTATTTATTTTAATTAAATATCCTAGCATATTTAATTAAATAAATCAATTTGCCATTAAATCATCAAAAAGAGGAATTAATTTAATTAAATAAATCAAATTGCCATAAATCTTCAAAAAAGGAAACAAATCAAGAAAGAGGAATTAATTCAATTAAATAAATCAATTATGAGCACAAATCTTCAAAAATGGAAATAAATCAAAAAAGGAATTAATTGACAAAAAAGAATTAAAAATTTGAGAAAAGAAATCAATTGGAGATAATCTTGAAAAAAACAAATTAAAAATTGATAGATAATCTCAAAGAAAGCAATTAAAACAATTAAATATTAAAATTGAATGAAATAGATAATAAATCAGTTTTTTCTGATTTTATCTTAATTTTAGTTCAATTTCCTTTAAATCAATTTTTTCTTGATTTAATCTTCAATTTAGTTCAATTTCCTTTAAAACTGAGAAAAGCATCCAATCACATCAATTCACTTGGATTGTGCTTCCTCTTGGAAAATCTTGACCGCTCATCATCATTTGATCTCAACCGTTGGTTTCTTTCTGAATTTTCTATAAATTCAGGCTCATCTCTCATTCAAAGAGAGGGTGGAGAATATATTGTTATTATACTATTTTTGCTCTAGACTCATTGATATATTGCATATTTATTATTTCATATTAATTAAATCATTTAGCTTAATATTGCTTAAATCTTGTTAGATCAATATTGCATCCATCTAGCATTCATCATGTTCATATAGATAAAATCCTTCGTCTTGATGTTGTCTAGTCACTGGTATTGCTTATAATCTGAGAGCAATCATATACTCGCATCTTTTAGAAGGCAATGGGTCAATTTGTTATGGTTTATTTATTCATTGATTATATCTTATTAACCATGCATGTAATGACTTAATTGAAGTGTTGTGTCTTGCAGATACAAATTCTCATTCCACTTTTCACACACACACATGGTGATCAGGTATAGAGTATTCTATGCTAGCAGAATGAACTATGTTCCTACAGTTGTGCTGCATGCCGCTTATCAGATGATCAAGGATGATGCAGAATACAACTTGTGTACCTATATTCAAAAACAAATCATGGATAATTTGAAATCCATCAAAGAGGACAAGACACTAAGGTCCAAATTTGGTCAACTACTTGTCAGGTTATTTTTCTACTTTCAAGGGTATTTTTAAAGAGTTGGTGATGTTCAATGGTCAAGTGACCTACCAGTTACAATACAAATGAAGGAGAGTCTACTAGCAGTGGGATCCACTTATCTGGAGATTCTGAACAGGTATTTTGATGAGTTCAAATTAAAGACGAACTAGAGGACAAGGATATCAGGTTACTTGGTTAAGAAGTATGAAGATGATATTAGTTTCACGATCAAAGTGGATAATTGCATAATAGAAGCGATTGAGCCCAAAGAAGAGGAAGTTGAGCCTATGGGCTATAAAGTGGTGAACGATATACTCATTGGGTATGCCTCTACCCTACTTGCTTCACCTCTTGATCCAAAGGAGAAGAGGACCGGTACCTACTCTAAGAGGGTTAATCCTAATATAGTACTAAAGAAGAAGAAGAGGAAAGTTGTGCCATCAGCATCGACACCAGTTACATCTGTTGCTAGTCTAAAAGTGACCAAGAGGTCACCAGCCAAGAAGAAACCGAAGGCTATTCTGCCAAAGGTATTTGAGAGGAAGAAGAGAACCAAGAATGAAGTAGAGGATTTAGTAGACACTAAATCGGAAGATGAAATAAAGAAGATGAGGAAATCGATTAAGAAGACCAAGATAACCGGTAATGTACCTGCAACCTCTGCACCAGTAAATATACATGTTACTTCTTACAAGACTATGACACACTATCAAAGGATTATAAAAAATATTAGAAGGAAAATTCTTGATGATCTAAAATATTATTTTGATGATCTTAGTGATACTGAAAAATAGGAGGTAGATGATGCAGAGCATCATGGAAAACCAACCAAGAACCTCAAATCATTCGTGAAGTTCAATTATCAACACAAATCTTCCAACATGTTAGAGGCATTGTCATATATTTCCCAACAAAATTATCAATCAAATAACCATTATCAAATCTTCTCCATAGGGTATCAGAGCTAGAAGAGCCTAAGATTGTGAGGAGTGACAACTCACACCAGGACCTAGCCAAGAAGGATTTTTTATTTGGTTTTTTCTGATGATTTTTTGGTTACACATCTAGCTACAAGAAGGCAAACAAGGAAGGTCTATCAAGGGCCAAAGGGATGGTCCATTGATTACCAAAAGACTAGGGAGAGAGGCAAAGAGGAGAACTCCTAGGTGAGGCACAGAGGTTTCTGGTAAGGTGATGTAGCATGGAGAGGTGGACTTTTTGTTGGTAAAAGCACTTGGATGGCAGCCACTACAAACTCCATTGGTAGGAGTCACAAAGTGATTGTTTGAGAAGGAAGCAACAACATAAAGAGGCATAAAGAGGTAAAGATGAAGACAAAGGTAAAATTTTCACTCAAAATTTTTCTTGTAGGTCATTGTACCCATGTTTCCAATGGACTTGGAAGCTTTTAAAGGTTGGGAGTATGGTGCAGAGGCACCTAAGAACACAAGCATACCAGGAGGTCAAAAGTCATAATTTGAGCAATTTTATTGTATTTGAGTCATTCATAATGTATTAAGGTTATTTGAGTCCATTGAATAATAATATGTAAGGATAAATGATCCATTTTGTCCAAATATATCATATTTGGTCCATCTTGAAGTGTTAAAAGTGTCCATGTAAGGGTTAGAGTCATTTATGTCAAAAATGCAAAAATTGTAAAAAATTGCAAAGTTGCAACATTGTCAAAAAGTGCAACAAAAGTATAAGAATGAAATCCATTGGTCATGAGGTGGTTAGAGTAGTTAAAAATGAGTTGGCAATGGTTTATAAAACCTTTTTTTGTTTAAATCAAGGGGGCAGAGAAGTTTGGAGGGGATTTGACAAAGATTATCCATCACACCCTTAAATTGTCATGAGGTTTTAAGGAATCTGTGGTTGTCATAGATCCATGGAGGATCACATTTGGTGTAATTTTTATATGTAGATGTTATTGAATTATATATTAATGAAATATATTTCAGATGAATCCTTTCTTATGCATTTTTGTGGATTATTTGGCAAGATATGTTTGTTTTTACAATAATTGTCAAAACCTTGCCAAGGGTTACCCATTTTTGGAAAAAAACTCATAACTTTCAATTGAACCATTGGATTGGGATGAAATTTGGAGATAAATTGTTTAACACAGTAGTATAAAGTCAGACTGAAGAGATTTTATTTAGGATTAATATTTAAAAAGTTATTGATGTCTGTTTGTTATAGTTCATGGTGAAAGGCAGACTGGTGAAGGCAGAAATAGTTTTGTTGCAGCATTTGGTGAGGTCACATGAGGGATAATATTTAAAGAAAGGATATATGTGTTGGAAAGGACTCTGAATCATCTTTCTATTTATTTTTGTCTTTCTTTATTTGGTTAAGAATTTAATATTTTGTGATTATTTTGGTGAAAATAGTTTTTAAGGGATGAAACCCTGAACTAGGGTATTCCATGGCAAATAAGAATTTATTTTCTCATGTTATGGTGAATGTTATGATCTGAAATATTGAATGAAGGTCTGTAGGGAAGTAATATAACCTTTGAAATTGGTTTGCAGAGGAGAAGAATGTTTTATCTTTTTATATGCCTCTTGATTCAAGTTTAAAGTCTACCCTTGAATGAGGGTTTTACGGTTTGTGATAGATGCTCTACATCAGTAGAGAAATAAATTATTAAGTATTTATGTGATAATTATTGGTCTCCAATTGATATCAAACCTATTGTTTCTAATTCTTTGTGAAATTCTTTGGATAATAAATGGTGCATTGACATTGAAAAGGAGAAAACAATTAGGGAGCAAATTTTTGTTCAATATTTTCTAGATGCTTCCAACTTTGAATTATTTGAGCTTCTTGATTGGTATAAGGGCATCTTTTTCATGAGAAAAAAAAATATTTCAGTTACTTGGAGGTAAAATATTTGAAGTAGAAAAAGACACTCATCTGCAAGCTAAAGAAGTTGTCAAGATGTAGAAGGTATTCGAAGAAAATCAATAGGTCGAGCAAGAGCTTGACCTATCAAAATCTAAACTAGATCAAACCTTAAATGATAAGGGACAAAGAATAGCTAAGAAAAATGATCCTATTGATGTGGAGGCATTAGATGTTGAAGTTACTAAACCAGAGGTAGCTGAGAAGGAGAAAGAAGATAAGGAGAAAGCCAATAAGGAGACAACTTAAAAAGAGAAAGCGGAAAAAAAGAAAGCTCAGAAATAAAAAGAGGAGAAAGAGAAAGCAGAGAAAGAGAGAGTGGAGAAGGAGAAAGTAGAGAAAGAGAAAGTGGAAAAAGAGAAAGATGAGAAAGAAAAATAAGAGAAAGAGAAAGCGGAGAAAAAGAAAGTGGAGAAGGAGAAAGCAGAGAAGGAGAAAGCGGAGAAGGAGACAATGGAGAAGGAGAAGGAAGAGAAGGAGAAAGAGGAAAAAGAGAAGGTCAACAAGGAGGCTAAGGAGAAAGAAGAGCAGGAGAAGAAGGGACAAGAATATATCAAAGCAAAGGAAGGTGGACACACTCCTAAGGCAACTGGAGATCAAGTTCAAGCCAAAAAGGTTGATCCCATTGGTCACAGTGAATTGACTCTTGCCTGTCTAACCAATTTGGTAGATGAAAATGAGCTACTGAGAAGTATTCAACTTGCTCAAGAAAGATTGGAGGAAAGAAGAAGGAAGAAATAAAAATATGTTATTCAACTTGTTGTTTGACACTCTTTCAACCTTAGTCCCTGATACTGATCTTTTTGGTACCGATTCCTCACTAGCCCAGTTGAAGCTTCCATGCACAGTAGTGGGTGATCAAGTGAAATCATTGGAAGATGTTTCCCAGGATACTGTACAGAAAAAGCATGCAAAGGAACTAAAATTTGCATTGGTGAAGTAATTTAATGAAGATGGAGCCAAGTTGATCCATCAAAGAGATGATATCAGTCTGGCAATGGCTGAAGGACATAAACTTTTGAGCAAAATCTGCCAGCCCAATATATTTTGTGATGATGCTCTGAAGAAGAAGGGTCAACTCCAATCAGAATTAAAGAAGTATATAGAGAACTTGAAAGTGCCATATGATTCCTTAATAGTGTATGGGTAGACTATACAAACTCACTAGCAACAAATTAATAGGATTGATTCAGAGATCTGCAAGCGGTCTCAAGATCTGCAGAAACTTCAGTTGTTGTTGTTACCTAAGTTGTAGATTCTTTAGAAGTTCTTTCTGAACATGGACGCCGTCATTGTCACTCAAGAATTGAGCACTATTGATTCCATGGATGAGTTTGCATTCTAGATGAAGACTCAGAGTGAAATTGTTGCCTCACTCCTAGATATGTGGTTTACAGATATGAAGGAATTTTTGAAAAACTTTAAATTCATTTTTGAAAAGTTTTACTCATTACAATTATAAACATACACTCTGTTTTTGTATTAACCAGTTTACTATTTAAATGGCTATATCAGTCTGTAGTCAAATTGTTTAAGTGTTTGTTAAATTTTTTGTGTTTACTAATTCACCCCCCCTCTTAGTATGCATCACTGAATCCTTCATGGTATGAGGTTGACTGAGGGCTTCTCCATTTTCAGTATAGGGTCCGTGTGTCCTGAAGCTATCATAATTGTCGATGGCCTCATCTTCAATTGCAAATGGCTTACCAGGATCAACATCACCTCTATTAGGTTCATCATCAATGAACTCAATAACATAGTTGTCTATAATTTCAACAAACTTCTTAGGGGGAAGGCCAGTGTCCACCTCAAATATGAATTCTATAAGAAGGGGGGCTCCTTCAACATTATTAGGGACATTAGTTGAAGCAAACTCATAGGAAACATCCATATCTACAAAATTATTATGAGTAGCACTTATAACCAATGACCCACTAGAGCTTCCTCCCTTACCTAATTCACTATTGAAACCATCACTCCCTTTGAAATTCTTAACTAAGGATCTAACAAGGGAGGAGTTCGCATTCATGCTAGAGAATCTCCTCTCTGGGCAGATTTCCTATGCATCATCTTTCATAGGCGAGGCAGATTTGTTTGCCATAGAAGTTTTATCTTTTCTATGCTTACTACTATCAGGATTAGCCACTCTATTTTTTTCCAGTGCCAATTGTTGGGCATTTTTCCTCCTCCCCTTTCTAGGGATTTTACCAACCATTTGGAAACCTTCTTGCTAATCTTTATCCATCTGCTCCAGGGTTTCAAAAATTGTAGAATGGGGAGGGAGATCTTCATTAAAACTCCCAAAATCTGCATTTTTTATAAAACTCATGAGGCATGCTATTTGTTCCACTCATATATTTTTAAATAGTTTTACTAAGGGATTCAAGTTTTTCCATGAGATGTATTTGGTTTTTGGAGACCTGTGGGGGTTTGTGAGAACATTTTTGGGGATTCTCCACACCTTTTTTCTGATTAATAATGGGACAATTCTTTTGAATGTCTCTCTTTTCTGCATAGGAAGTACACATTGATTCCTCTGAGAATTTTGATGGGGCAAGAAATAATTTCAGCCCCTAATTTAATGTTGAGAGAATTGGGAATGTCTAAACTAGGATTGATCAAGACCAAAACCCTAGCATCCATGTGTGATATAAGGGAGGCTGATTTATCCAAACAAATAGATTTTCCAATAGGTTCAATCATTTGGGGTATGAATCTCCACAACAGTAGAGGGACATTCTTAACTAGAAGCCACCTAAGGCACGAGGGTGCCAATATTTCTTCATTGACAGCTTCAGGAGACCACCCTAGGGAACAAAATGTGCATCTACCCACAGTCCAGTATTGATTACTTATACTTTCCAATTGATCCTTATGATCTTTGAAAAAAATAACGAATAATACTTTTTGAATTAACTTACAAAATGAAACATGAAATCCTAACTTGATATTCCATCCATTTCTAAACTAGTCATCAAGAAATTTTCGAGCCGGACACTTATCAACATAAACAACAACAAAGAAAATAGAATTGTCTTTTAATCTATTATTTTTTATGGCTATCTCATTAGACATTAGATCATCATCTATTGCCAAAGGTTCTATAGTGACAAACCGAGCACCATCTCTAATGGCGTCGAGCGGTTGAACAACGACTTCTTTGGAGGTTATTTTCACTTCTTTAGCACCCCCATTGTTTATTACCTCTATTCTGTCATTTGAGGTCGTAACATCTCTAGATGAGCATTCCATAATGTTTCATAAACCCTCGCACGCAGAGGCAAGTGTGGATGACGGTGGGAAAGAACAAAAACAAAAACAAACATAAATGCAAAAATAAAACTTGGGGTGAGATAACTTACCTATGTGGAGGAGGCCACCTTCTCTCATTCATGTTAGAGGCTTCAACCCCTACACTCCCTTTCCAAACCCTACATGTGTGGTGTAGTTGCAGACCTCCCAAAAATTCCCAGATGAGAAAGTTTTGTCATCAAATTTCTAATATTCTTAATTGAAAAATTAAAATTTGTTTACATAAATTTATAATCTCTTCTATAAGAGTTATAGTATTCTTAATTGAAAAATAAAAAATTGCTTACATTAATTTACAATCTCTTGTATTTGCTAATTATTTGGAAAAAAACACTCAATTACTATCACAAATATAAATGGCAAGTACTATCCACTAAGCACTCAATTATATCTATAATTTTTTTTTTTCTTTTTGTATATTATTGTCCCATTTTCAGATCTGTCTACATGAGTTATTTTAGGAAAAATTTTAGATCTTTAAAATAATATTTAGTATTTTTTAATTTTGAGGTCTTTAAAATATTATATTATGATGCTAATTAACTAATCAATTTAGATTTGAAAGAAATAAGTACTCCATGTTTAATAAAAACACATTTATCTTTATTATAATTATGAAACATAAATATTGAAGAATAATTAGGATATTAACTTTTTTCACATGTAATTAAAATAATAAATATTATTTTTAATAATCTTACAATATTGGGATACTTTTATTAAATTATATTGTTGTCTATTCATTCATTAAATTATTATTATTGTTAAGTTATTACCATTTTCGTACATTGAATAAGTTTTCATTTAATTATGTTTATTTTCAAAAAAAATATTATAGTTAAATATTAGCAAATGATGAAATATTATGTCAAATATGTTTTATTCTATTAATCCAACTCAATGTTCTCTCTCTATTAATTTTTTTGGGGGTAGGGTTATGTTGTACACTAACAATTATAAATGGAATATAATTAAATTATTATTATTATTAAACTATCTTGTACACTAACAATTATAAATGAAATATAATTAAATTATTATTATTATTAAACTATCATTATTTTCTTACATTGTATAATTTTTTATTTAATTTTTATGGAAGGAGGTATTCCACATTTCTGTCATTTAACTTTTAGAATTCATTTTAGATGTCCCTATTGAGAATTGAACTTGGGTCTCCAGAGTGAGAACATTAGTCTAATTCAATGTTAGTCTTTCCCATTACTGCTTTCAAGTGAGAAAAATAAATTCCCATTAGTCTAATTCAATGTTAGTCTTTCCCATTACTGCTTTCAATGTTAGTCTCCAGAGTGAGAACATTAGTCTAATTCAATGTTAGTCTTTCCCATTACTGCTTTCAAGTGAGAAAAATAAATTATTAAAAAGTACAAACTATTTATTGAAAAATAAAAGTGATTACATCATATCTCAATTCTTTTATTCTCTAAATAAAGGCAGATAAAATACCAGTAACAGCATCGGCTGCAATATTAGTGTTTAAGATTTGGGCAGGCAGTATCAGGAGGACAGCAGACAACGCCAGTAGGCGATGAATCGCAACACGTTGGGTGAGATGCAGGGCAATCCTCACACTTAAATACAGGACTAAGAGCGCACTGCTGCCCTGCATTTCAATTCACACAAGAAATATTTCATTGAAAACATTTATACTTAAACTGATGACTACCATTAGATGTTTGTAAACAATTCTATCCAAATAAAAAATAATACAATAAGATAAAATGGTATGAATATATCTCACCCATAAGTGTAGTTGGTGAAAGAAAAATGAGCGCAATAAGAATGCAAGCATGCAATGAAGAGCCCATCACAGCCCCTTTGCCTGCCATCTGTTTTGAAATTACAAACTATATGCAATGAATTCGATGACAAGTATTTTTATATTATGAATGTGAATAATTTAAAGAAATTTCTATTTTTTCTCTCAACGTGTTGGAAACTTTCTGAGATTCAAGTGCACTTAATTGGTAAGGTTGTCAAATTATCGTGCAGATGTTTTTGTTGTTTCTACTGTTGTAAAAATAAATTGAAGGTTGATATTAGATAGTAGACGGTGATCATAACGGACAGTCTAACTCCGCTGATTTTAAGTGGAGGAAAAAAGTTATTTTTATGTAATAAAAATTACATTATAATATAATAATAATTAATAGGATGTTCAATTTGAAATTCTTTGTTGAGTAGGTCTTTATTATCCTCCTCTTCGTCTTTTGTGATTGGTGTTTCCAATAAGCATGTTTTTAGCTTATATCCCAATACCAAAGTCGATGTGTTGGTTTTTTCTCCTAGGTTTTGACCATCTTCATCTTCGTTCATTTGCTCTATGTTATCTTAGCTTTTCCATTCTCCTAGTGGATACATCCATCACTGTCATTGCTTCGAAAAGGCATATGTCTTTTCTTTGTCCAATTAATCATAAATGGCTCTGTGAAGTGGTAAACCATTCCTATAAGCTCTTTTTCCATGTTTTTCACCAAGTTCTTGGGGTAGAATTTATAGAACAAATCACCATTATAGAGTCAATGTAGATATCTCTGCCCTTTTTCTTGACATGACCCTCATGGTTGGTGAATCAAAAGTGGTTGTAGAATCAAAAGTGGTTGATGGGGTTCACGGAGGACGACCTAAATGGCTTCAACATCATTGGTGACAATGTAGGTTAAATAGAGTATTGGTTCGTGGACTGTAAATTTATGAAAAGTCTAAATGCCAACAATGATGTGGAAATGACTTCAATCTCAAGTGAGGAGTCTAGTGAGGTGGAAGGTGAAATGGAGCATGTTGTGGTTGCCTCCCCTTCATCTAGTTTTGTGGCCTTCTCTCCTGGTTCACCTTGTAGTCATAATATGGATAAACAAGTTTTAAGATGCCTCTGCCTCTACTTTTTGTCAATCATGTGATATGAAAGCCTCTCTTCACAAGTCTCATTTTTTTTGTTTGAACGTAGTTAGCTCATTTTTCTTGTGTGTTTAAAGATTTTTAGTTCTAAAGTTATAAAATTTTGTGGCTGGTTATACTTATGATGGTTACTTCAATGCCCTATTCATGGGATGGTTTTTGTTTTTTGGTTATCATTTTGTAGTCTTTCTAGAAATCATGACTCTAATGTTTATTATCTATATTATATTAATATATTTTTGCCTAGGCCTTTTAATGAAAAAGAAAAGTTTGTACTAGTATTGTTATAATTACAATATTAATATGTACAATAATTTTTTTTACCTAAATATGTTTAATGTATAATTGAACTAAGAATAAAAAATAATTTTAAAATAAAATAATAAAATAAAATATTATATAGTGTTAAATAAATGACATGCTATATATTACATAATATAATATATTAATATGATAGTATTCAGAACCAAGCTATGATGACTATGAGGAGAGGGGTTTGTGTGTTTGCTAAGGTTGAGAGGCCCTTACTGCATTTTGTGCCTGCGTGGGAGTCTTTGTTAGAAATGTTTGGGGTTTTCCCTATTTGCCTACCATTGTGTTCAGAGTGGGGTGTTTGTGGTTGTTGCTTTCTTTACATTGTTCGAGTGAGGTGTCATTTTTGGCACAATTGGGTGTGGGGTTGGGCATCTTTTTCTAATCATTCTCATGGCTTCCCTTCCCTTCTATTGCTTGTATTTGTTTTCTGTGCATGCAGGTGGTGGAGGTTTCCTTTGTCAAAGTTTCTGTAGGTTTATCTCTATGTGTTCTTTATTCATCGGTGGCCTTGCATGTCTATTCATGGTGGACCTCTATTTCAGAAGATATTTCCCTTCAGTGATGCATTAATTGGTAGGTCTTCACCTTCAATAATGAATGAATTATCTGACATTGGGATGAACATGTTAGATTTTTAGGTGATTTCCTGTCAGAATGAGGTTTTCATCCTTCAAAGGGGAATGGTTGTCTTGCAAGAAGTAAACATAGGATGGTGTTTGTGATTTATCCTAACATGATGGACGAAGATGTAACTTATCTTTGTATTCATGTTTTGATATACAAGTTCATGCAAATTTGAGTCTCTTCCATTCTTGGAATCATGGGCTCATCATAGGTGGAATCAGAGGGGGAAATGGAAGTGATTTTGGCTATGAACAACTAATTTTTGGTGGTTTTTTTTTAATGTTTAATCAAAATAGAGCCTTTGTGGTGTTGGAAAAAATGGTGTCTCAACCTTGCATTTACAGAAAGTGACTATTTATAGTAAGTTTTTATTTGAGCACGAAACGGTGCGAAATTCTCACAAAAGCTTTTGGTTTGCTAGATAAGTATTCCAATAAAGTTACGTCGCAAGATCAGAGCTAATTTTAAAGATATTAAATTTTCCATTTTGGAGGGGTCCAATGAAAGGTTTAAATTTGATTTTGAGGACTTTAGAGGACTCATGACGACTTGATAAGTGGGTGCAAATAGCATAGAATTTACGAGGCAATAGAGTACTTCATAAGATTTCTGACCCTTCAAACGGTTCATCAATAAGACACATGGTTCTCAAATTATGGCCTTCAGAAGTTTGTACTCCTAAATTAGGAAATATAAAATACATCGAACACATAAATGATCTGTAAAAGGGAGGGACAATTCATAGGGAATCTGAAAGGGAGATAAGATCATCTAAACCTTATTGGGTATTTTTAGCCCATGTTTTTGTGATACCGTTTGACATTTTCTTGTATTGTATCTCCTATATATGAGGTGCATGTGATAGAGGTTGTGTGTAGAAGTCTTATGGCTATTGAGTTACCTTTGAATCTCTGATTAGCGATACTCATGCGAAGAGCTTGCTCCTAGAGTATATTATAATCTATTTTGATTGTTGAATAATATACTTGGCGGCTTTTGGAGTGTGGGGTTTTTCTCCCAAAACGGTTTTCCCTGCGTAAATCACTGTGTTACAGCATGAATGTTATTATATCTATTTTTGTTTTCTCTAACTATTATATCTGTAAAAAAATTTGCATTACCCTCCTCTCAAGGTTAGAGTAGGAACTTGTTCCACTACTTGACTTCCTTAGAAGTGGTATAAGAGTTTGATCACCTTTGGTTTCAGTTGTGGGTTGTTTGGTTTTTTGAATTAATCCATGTTCGAGTGGGAGCTTGTGCAGAAGACAATTTTTTATCTTCTTATAGGAATTTTCAGATGGCAAGTTCATCAGGGAAAATAGAGGTGGAGAAATTTAATGGAACGAATTTTGAGATGTGGAAGATGAAGACGGAAGATATGCTAATAGATTGAGATTTATGGGATGTTGTTGATGCAAATGTCTAGAAGTTCTCAGATCCTACTGCGATGGCTTAGTATGATGTTATGCACTGAAAAGACAAGTATCTAATCAAACTATTCTTGGTAGACTCTATTCTGATCAATGTCCATAAAGAAAACACTACAAAGAATCTATGAACTAATCTTCAAAAAATCTATCAAGTAAAATCTTTATTAAATTAGATTTTGTTGAGGAAAAAATTATATTCCTTGAAGATGGAAGAGGGTGGACGAATTGCAAACCACGTGGAGGCATTCAATATATTCATGAATCAATTAGTATCTATCGGTGTTAAGATGAACAAAGAGGATAAATGCTAGATTTTATTTTGTTCTTTGTTTGATTCATGGGATTCTCTTGTTATGGCTAGTGGTAGTACTTCTGTTGTTTTGAAGTTTGAAGAGGTGGTGGGTGCCCTACTTGGTGAAGATATGCACAAGAAGGTATCCCTGAGTTAAAATGAATCCCTAACAATTCGTGGAAGACCCAAGAGGAAAGGCAAGAAGAATAAGAACTGCGATAAGTCCAAATTGAGAGGGAGATCGAAATCTCTTAGAAAGTCCAAATTCATTTGTAGGAATTGTGGTAAACTAGGTCACATCTGTAGGGACTGCAAAGAAGAAAAGAAGAAGATTGATTTTGATTCTAAGTCCGAGAAGGAATATGGTGATGTATTTATTATGGCTTTGGTGACTCATGCAGATAATAATGTCTGGTTAATTGACTCAGGTGCATCTTTTCATATGACTGCCAATAGAGTAATTTTCTAAATATGAAGAATTTAATGGAGGTAAGGTGTACCTCGATGATGATTCACATTTAGAAACTGTTGGTTGAGGTAAAGTTAGAACTAGGCTTTCTGATGGTATAAAAAAAAAATTAATGGTGTGCTACATATCCCTAGATTAAAAGGAAATCTATTATTTGTGAGCAAACTAATAGATATGGGTGTGTAGGTAGTCTTTTCTGAAGCAAGATGTAACATGATTAAGGGTGCTATGGTAATTGCTAGAGGTGTCAAGTTTGTCACTTTATATAAGCTAGATGCATACACTATTGAGTGTAATAGCACCTTTGTAAAAAGTAAATCTCTGGAAGATTTGAGGGTTTCATCTTCATCAGATGAAAATGGCTTTTGGGTACCTAAGGGTGTTCTATCTTCTGAAGCAATGCTGCCTACAGAAAAGACTATGTTATGGCACAACATTGGAGAAAAGGGTATAAAGACCTTGAAAAAAAAACCTTGTTAAATGTTTAAATGATTGTAATCTTCACATTGATTTCTGTGACCATTTCATTTCTAGAAAACAAATCTATGTTCAGTTTTACTTGAGTTCTCATAAAATTTGTGGTGTTTTCGATCTTATTCATTCTAATGTGTTTGGTCTTGTTGATGTTACTTCGATTTAAAAATCCACATATTATGTTTCATTTATTGATGATTTTAGTAGAAGAAGATGCGTACATTTTCTAAAGAGTAAATATGAAGTTTTTAGTCAATTTAACGAATTTAAATAAAGGTTGAGTTGCAAAGTGGAAAGAAAATTAATTTTTTGAGGATTGATAATGGTGGTGAATTTTTCTCTAATGATTTTAATAGATTTTGTAAAAACCGTGACATTAACAGACATAAGACAACATCATATTCTCCATAGTACAATGGAGTTGCAAAAAGAATGAACAGGACATTGATGGAGAAGGCTAGGAGTATGTTGAGTGGTGTTAGTCTAGAAAAAAAGTTTTGGGTTGTAGTTGTTGCCACTGCTTGCTACCTAATTAATAGGTCTCCTACATTAGATTTCGTTGATAAAATGCCTATGGAAGCATGGTTGGGTCACAGGCCTTCATTCAGACATTTTAAAGATTTTGGTTGTGAGGCATATGCACATGTGCCAAAAGAGAAGTGGACAAAGCTGGAGATCAAGGTTGTGAAATGTATCTTCATCATGTATAGTTATGGTGTGAAAGGATATAAGCTTTGGAACCCTATTTCACAGAAGATAATTTATAGTAGAAGTGTTATTTTTAGATCTAATTAAACCTCCTTTTGTTAAATTATAGGCAAAATAGACTAAAAATGAAGATGTGATTCAATTTCATTCTACACCTAAAAGAGTTGAATCGAGACCCCTAGATAGGCAAGAGGTAGGGGAGAAATCGTCTAGCTCTCAATATTTAGAAGAGGAGGAAGAACCTCCAACTCAACTTGTTTGAAGGTCCACAAGACATAGACAACCACCTTAAAGGTATTCATCTAATGATTGGAGATGTATTTTTTCTTTGAATACTAATGTGGATAAACTGAAATCTATAGAAGAGGCATTAGGTATGAGTAATGCCAAATCCTAGAAGATTGCTATGGAAGAAGAAATGGTGGTTTTGAAAAAGAATGATACATGTGATCTTGTACCATTGCCTAAAGGACGAAAACATGTTGGTTTCAAATGGGTGTTCAAGATAAAGATTGGTTCAGATGGAAGCATTGAGAAGTATAAACAAAGGTTGGTTGCAAACAACTACTCTCAGTTTGAGGGTGTTGATTATTGTGAGATATTTTTTCTTGTTGCAAAAATGACATCCAT